>NW_008794492.1:196694-204104 GCF_000699145.1 Aptenodytes forsteri
AGCGAGCGGCTGCGTGGTGCTCAGTTGCTGACTGAGGTTAAACCACAGCAGTTTGTTTATAGGGAATCCCACTAACTAGGATGCTGCAAAGGTCTCTGGGGAATACACAAATAACAGAATGTTGCTTTACGTTTGTTAAAAAAAAATCCTTTTGGGTAGGTATGGGGTCTTGAAAGTGTCGGGATAAACAATGAAAGTTGAAAAAAGTAAGTACTTTTTCAGCTGCACATTTAAGAAACTGAATACTCTAGCAGTGCCATCTAAAGCTATTATATGATCCAGATAAAATTATGTGAGAGAATACATGTGTTCACACACCTTTAGAGGTAGATACTGCATAGGAAAAAGTACACAGACTAAATGTTTTGAGTTTCCAGCCAGTTCCAGCTGTCTCCAATGGACACTGCAGGACGTAGGAGAAGTGTAAGCAGGAAGGAGCGGCAGAAAGCAGCTGCCTGTTACTGGCTGTACGTGGTTAGCATATCTGCAATTCATTGTGGGGTGGTAGATTTCGAAGTTCTGGATCTTAAAGTTACTGAATCATCAGAAGGAAGCCAAAATCTTGAGAAAACAAATGCTTGATTAACATTTTACGTTGATGTATTACATTCATACTGTAAATCAGGGTGGGAGAAAGAGAGAATATGCATCTTTTGAGGAAATAATTATGTTGATTCCTACTTGCTTGAGCTTCTAAAAAGGGGTTATGTGCTTTGTCTATATAAATTTCACTTGGTACCATAATTCTGTAATCAGAAGTTGATGTTTGAATCCATAAAGCTAATTGGTTGAGCTAAAAACATTAAACAATCCAGGCTGTATTTTCCAGGGGTGGGGTTAATCTGTGGTGTTTCAAATCTAGCTGCAAAATGATATTGTTAATTTTGAAGGTAAAAAATGGGGGAGGGTGCAGAATCTCTCAACTTCAGCTTCGCTTTGCCCTGCTTAAGTCTATCTTACAGGTTGCTCAGGGAGGCTATGGAGTCTCCCACCTTGGAGATACTCAAAAGCCACCTGGACATGGTCCTGGGCAACTGGCTCAAGGTGTCCCTGCTTGAGCAGGGGGGGTGGACCAGGTGACCTTCAGAGGTCCCTTTCCAACCTCAACCACTCTGTGATTCTGTGATCTTCTGCTTTCATCAGTGATTTCTCTGATTTCATGTTTTTTTCTAATTTTAGTCCAACACTCACTTAAATATACAATGACTTTAGTGGCTGTCTTGTGTGTCAGAGCCTATGTGCAAGGTTAGGCCAGAGGAATGCATGGATAGCTTGTAAGTGTATCTTTGAGATGGATTTGCCAAAATTTTTTTTTAAAGGTCTATTCTTACAATAATCTCACAGCAACACAGTTTTGATGCAAAAGTCTTGGAGGCAAAATACTGAAAACAAGCCACTTTGGAGTTTGTTATTTCACTTTCTGCATTATTATTATTTTCTATGGTGTGGCAGGATAACATATATGTGACAACTCTTGTAATAGTGGCAAGAGGCACTAGTCTCTATAAAGAGGATTCTGAATCAGATCCTGTAACTGTCGTAATTTCCAAATCAATATTGCTATTTTTTTAAGTTACGAGGATTGTGACGGGAGATTTCCTTTGCCGTCTGGCAGAGAGGGAACAAGAATGATGAATTAGTATATCTGCTTAATTTCACGAGGTGAGATTAGTGACAACCTTTGTGAGATTGTTTTGAGATGTGTTGTTGAAGCAGTGTGGGAAGCTGACACAGACACTGACAATAGCTCATGCGCAGTAACTGTGGATATATACAAAAATTTTGATAGCTGAGGTTTTTCAAGCAGCCCATTTAGCCAGCAATAAACTACCAAAAAAAAGACAAGAAAGGCTCCTTGCAGTTTATATGTATAAAGATGAAGATCCAGACTCAAGCCAGAGTCTTTTTCAAAAGCAGTTGTGATGGAGTGGGGAAGCCAGGCAGTGCACAGTTAGCCCCAACCGGTTGTTTGGGGAGTCCGGATTTCTTGAGTAGACTTCTAAAGCTTTACTCGTAAGCAGCGGCTCCAACGAAACGTGAGTGGCAGGAGGCAGATTTCCCTCTGGATGAAAATTCATCTGGGACACAGAGGGCTCTTCTGGATTAGCGCAGGGCGTACATTCCCCAGCATGGGTTTACAGCTGCAGCGGGGAAGCATTTTAGCTCTAGCTTCCTTTATCCTTTGTGATAATCCTTTCCAGCTCCCTACTGCTGTGCACAGGTTTTAGCTTGTCACTACTGTTGGTTCCTGCAGCACTGCCCCTCATCCTGCTAGCTTTCATTGATCGTTGCTGCCGTTGACACTCACATGCCCTTTGATAAAGTAGCCATCAAAGCTCCCGTCCCTCTACAAGCCATGTTACAGACCCACTCCTATCTGAGATGTTCATTAGTGTCGTTTGCCAAAAGGTTTATGTAACAGATGTTGCAAAGCGGACGCGCAGAAACACGCACACTCACACACCAGTATTGCAAGGGCTGTCGGGGTGACGATAAAGGGAGGATGGTCTGCAGGACCAGAGTAGCTCGGAGGCATAGCTGCATCTGTTAAAAAGGCAACTAACATCTCTGTGTGACCATGCTCTATTTTCAGCTTGTCATCATGGCTGGGACTGTTCTGCTCGCCTACTACTTCGAGTGCACCGATACTTTTCAGGTGCATATCCAAGGTTTCTTCTGTCAGGATGGCAATTTGATGAAACCATACCCTGGAACAGAGGATGAGAGCTTCATTTCACCTCTTGTGCTCTACTGTGTGCTGGCTTCAACTCCGACAGCTATTGTAAGTATAAGAAATTATTTGAATTCTCCATGACTGCTCCATAAATAATCGCAATAGTCCTGTAATATCTTTGTCCCCTCTGCTCTCTTTTCAGCTGTAATTGATTTACACTTAGCCAGGCCTCTGTTTTGCCTTAGCCTAATATGATTTTCATCAGTTATCTCCAGAAGTAATTATTCTGAGGTAATCACAGTGCAAGACTGAGGGGTAGAGGTTGTTAAACCTTTTACAATAGCTTGCTCACTTCAGTGATTACTTGTGAATTGCCTGGGCTTGAGAGAGGCTCTAATGCAAAGGTGATGTATTACTGGAAATAAGAAAACAGGATAAAGCTGAAGTAAAACCTGGGTCAGACATGCAGTAGATCCAGGATTATTTGCTGCTATATTAAAAGGACTGTTGAAGGGCTTTGAAAGGCTTAGATGAGCAGAAAGATGCTCAATACAGAGAAAAGTATGAATGCTATTTCCTTTTCGTTTATAATCTCTTTATTTTTGGCAGTCACATCCACTTAACTTTTTTTTACCCGATTTTTTTTACTATCCAACCAGTAAAGCTGCAACATAGCTGTTCTGAGCAGATGAAAATATTCAATTAGCTGAGTACATACAATTCCAAACAGATGATTGCAGTCACTGATTAGCAAAACTTTGGCCCTTCTCCATTTTCTGTGCAGAAAGTTGCAAATTTCACAAATAGCCAGCTTTGCTGCATTTGTAATTACATAGATAAATTCCTATCAGACTGTGTTTATGTACTTTGTTGCTTTATTTCTTTCTCTTTATTTCTTTATCTTTAATATGTCTTTCTCATATTAACTTTGCTTTGCATCCCTTTCGAAAGTTGATTAAAGCTGTGCATGATGTATTTACTTGTGAAAGGTGAATGCTGCACCATAGTCCATTTTAAGTTTTGGTCTGCAGTAATTTTAATGCATGAAACAGTGTAACACAGAACATGATAAGAAATGTGAAAGAGATCTGCAGAAGAGGCTATAGTTTTTGGTACAGGACACTTTCTGAAAATGTGTAGGGATTTTGAATTGGATTACATCATGAGTTCATGAAAATCCTCTGCAGTAATAGTATTACTTTCTGTATTGAAACTCAGTTGAATGTTAAGACTTTCATTTTACTTTGTGCTGCAGTGATAGATGATTTGCAAATGAAAAAAAAAAAACCATTTGTCCGACTTCCCCCACATAAACATAGTGCCATTGTTTAGGGAAGTAACTTCCACAGGGAGTGTTTGTAAGGGGAGATTGAGTGTCACTACTCTGCCTTGATGCCATAACCACAAAATTAGTGGGAGGTTTGTCCCTTGATTCAGCAATATGGCATTGGGTGGGCAAGTGGTAGTAAGAATGTTGCTCTTTATTTGGATCTTCTGTTTAAATCCTTGCTCTGGCAAAGTTTGCTGCAAACCTTTCAGGTTTTGCTCCACTGGATCAGCATTTTCTTTCTTTTCAGTGGCCCAAGAAGTTTTTCCTAGTTACTCTTACTTATGAAAAGCTGAATTGGAGTCTTCTTCAGGAGATGAACAATGCTGTTTTTGTAGTTTCCATAGCCCATATTAAAGACAAGGAATGAAAGACTGTAGTGAATGTCAAATAAAGTTTTTGGGTGCAGAGACCTTCAGTTTAGTGCTGTGTGGATCTGGTGTGACTATCTGATACAATGCAGGCTGTGCAGAGATGCTAGCCTGGGTCCAGAAGTACAGTAATCACCCTAGATGATTGGATCCAGTGCTGGATATAAGCTAGTAAGCTCTGCTTCTTGGGTTATGCTGTGTCGTTACACTGGCTATACTGCTTCATCTAGAGAAGATGTGGTCAGGGACAGCACAGGGTTCTCTGCACCATGCTTCATTGTGATCTCTGTGTACAACTTCAAGGAGACAATACATCAAACTTTTGTGGGAAAACATTTTTCTTTCCATTTTTAATGGAGTATGTATTAATACACTATTTAATAAATTATTTGCATAATTTGTATTGTGTTGTATTAGTAATACATTAATTATTTACTGTATTAGTATTGGGCTAATCTTCAACTAGGGCATATGTCAGAGGGATCTTTTTCTGTCCTCCTGACTGGTGCTCAGCACAATGTTTTTATATGAGTAATTTCACTTTATTTCTCATTCCCATCTTTTGCTGAGAGACTTTACTCTCCTTGCAGGCTAATTTCAGACTTCTGCTTCAGCTAGTAGCTGACTCTGCAGACTCAGTTTTGGCAATGACCGTTAACAGAAAGCTAGTAAATGAGACAGAAAGTGAGCTCAGAGTCTCCCTAAACACTGTCCTTGCATTGCACTTCTGGTCAGACCACTCAGAGTGTGAGTATCCTCAGCTGTCACCTGGTACCCGAATGGGTGCTGCCTGCCATTCAGACCGTCACAGTCTGGGAAGAGATGTTTGATCCAGTTGAATCTCCCAGGGATTTCAGTGAAAGGAGCAAGTGCAGCCATTTCTATTTATACTGCGATGATTGTATTCTCTCTGTCTCAAAAAAAAAAACAAAACCAAAAACCAAACCAAACCACAAACAAAAGAACCCACACAGCTGGGCTTCATGGGAGGGAGCTTTGCCTGCATTCACTGTGCGTCAAGTTGTAGCTTCACTCTCTACACTTTGCTCTCAGGAATAATCACTGACATCCTGCAGCTCCACTGTGAAGAAATTACTTAAGTCAAAGGTAGTACCAGTCCCTCCTTACAATTACTTTTTTCTCCTCTGCAAGACACTAGTTGCTTCACTTTCTGACAACAAATTGGTTGCTTTGGCTAAGAGGATTTACAGCAGCAAATCTGATCTCTCTGTGTTGCTTGCATATTGCCACTGTCCTGACACCTCATGGCATGAGTGGAGTGATTATTGTTAGAAGGGGTGGAACCCAGCAGCAACGAGGGAGCACTCATGGTACTAGTTAACAGTGTTTCTGGAGCTATGGAAAATAGTCTAGGCATCCGTACAAGCTCCCTCATCTGAGACACAAGCAGTGTTTAAGTGCAGTCCTGTGTGCACAGGTCTGGAGATGACTCAAAGCACTGATTCCAGCATAGCTCTGAGGTGTTCTAATGCTCACAAGCCAAAAGGGAGCATCTTTGTAAATTTAATGGAATATCTTTGTGTCTCAGTCATTTGGCTATGACAGTGGCCATGGGGAAAACGAATGCATGTATTTTATTTCTTCCCTGACAGCACTTCTCAGAAGTGCTGTTGTGGGTTGGTAGCACTGTATGTGCATTTCCCTGCACTTTTAGTGGAAAAAATAGATGAGACTGGCCTGTTTTTCTGCAGTTTTATTTGTTGTTCTTGAAACATGTGATGCCGCTGACTCCATTTAACCATTTTTTTCTGCTACACTGGGTAGTTAATCATCATAAATCAAAATTACAAAAGTCTTTTAATGCTCCTACTGATAACCTCTTAGTCTCTGATAACAGGAGTTTCTTGCAAGGGAAGATGCCTGAATCTCATGACAACACTGTTAAATAAATGAAAATCATGTATGCCTGCCTCCGTTCTGTGAAATGCATTTTTCTCCCAAATGTTCCACTGAGGATAGGTCAAAGGCTTTCATCTGCCTTATTCATTTTTAATTTTCTGAGTGTGGTGGTATTAGCATCTTTGCAGCAAAGTAGTAGGATATGGTGAATTTAGTAATAAATTGCAGCTACCTAAGGAAAAATTTGTTTTTCTTTGTAAAGAAACAACTGGCCATTTTATTTCAGATTTAGTGATTTATCCCCTGAAACATAGATCTTCAGACTCAAGTAGTAAATTTTGCTGTCAGCACTGGTAGAAAAGGGGGATTCCTGTAATCCTGTCTGTTTTGGATTGAACTTGTAGTTATCTGTAGGTTCTGGTGCCACGAAGTGCTTCATAAGATATGTATGGTTTCATCTTCATCTCATGCCAGCTGTTTTTAATGCCTTTTTTTCTTCTCAGAGACTTTCTCCTTCTTGCAGGCTGATTTCAGTTGTACTGACATTGTTGGCGGTTGGTTATTGAACAACTGCTAAATTTCCAGTGTTCCTATTGTCATGCTGAGATGGGTATAGGAATGCTTTCAGCCTGTCTCACAGTAAAGTAGAAGCTATGGTTAAATCATTTTAATTTTTGCAGGCAGGAATGTACCATCCTTGACAGTCACGGCAAGCCCTTGGGTACTGTACCTACCAGCCAGTCTCTGGGGCCAGGGAAGGGGAATGAGAAAGAGGATATTTGTTTCTGTGACCTTGTGAGAATAGCACAGAACTTCTGTCTTTGCCTCCACTGCATTTCGAAGGATCAAAAGTTTCCAACTTGCCAAAAACTGCTTTTGTCTTGGGCTTCAGGTGGCCTACAGCAACATGTCTGCACGTTTCGATAGCTGACCTCTGCATTACAGAGCTTTAGACAGACAGCCCCTCATTTTGGTGGTTATAGGTACTCCAGGAAGGGTGAAATTAGCAGGAGAATAATTGGGGGTTTTTTTTCAGAGTTGGAGGTCTTAGAATGCAACCTTCTTCTGGAGGTAAATGTAGTGTAGGTATTTGTCCTGGTTTCGGCTGGTTTTCCAGTGATAGGGAATGTAAAAATTTAGAGCAGCTTGAACGTTGTCGTGGTTTAACTTCAGTCGGC
>NW_008794492.1:204385-240549 GCF_000699145.1 Aptenodytes forsteri
TGTACCAGCTACTAGAAAGGAAATTAACTCTATCCCTGCTGAAACCAGGACAAACGTTTAAGCACCGGAGCTTGAGTTCCATGATCACAGGTCTGGTGAATTTAAAAGTGACCTGTCCCACAGCCGGGTGTTATGCAGAGCCTGGGAGAAAGTGTAATATTTCAATGCACTGTCAATTCCAAAATATTGGGGGGGGGGGAGAATTAACAATTCTTTTTAATTTTTGCCAGTTTGACAACTTTATGAAAACAATGTTTAAAGTGGAACAGGTTGCTTTGCACAAACATAAAATTTTCAAAGCATTTCCTTAAAAATATTCTGGGATGACTCCACCACATTCATTAGTGTCCTTCAAGACGAGCTTTCCCCATTACGAGATTACTGCAAATCAGCCAATTCCCCAGCTGGTACTAAACAATCCTTCCAGAGTTCAGAGCTGCTGCCTGCACTGCTCCATACACTGTGATTTGTCTGCCCGCCCGAGAGAAGCAGAGAGGCTTAGGAACAGAGCCAGCTCACTGAAATGAATGCTGAACAGCAGCAGAAAGCTTCAAGGACACTGTTCCTTGTTTCCTTAAAGTAGAATAGAAAGTGCCACTACTGTTTTCACGCAATCTTCAGTTTCTTTCCTTCCATTTCCAGGGAGGAAGTGGCAGCCTACATCTAATTGTTAACTGGCCAGTGCTATTAATTTGTGCAAAGGAGTATTTGTTTTCAGATAATGTTGGAATCAATCAAACTGAACTGGTCTGATTATTAATTAGAAGATGAATTACAGTGTTGATCAAAGTTATCTGAAGCAGGAGGAAACTGTTCAAACTTCTCCCTACAATTTGCACTTACCTCCCAAGCTTCAGAAACACCATTCTCGTAGATGGTTTTCCTATTCTCTCTGCCACCTTGCTTCCTTGGCTTTGGCTTAGTACAGCCATGTTATTACAGTGATTTATTTCTAGAAGGGAAGCCAGGGAACTTCAGCCTGTGCTGGCTGATTCCCCTGCGTCTGCTCAGCAGCAGATGCCGGGAAAACCAAGAATGGCTAATGCAGCTCAGAGCTCTGTAACAGTAGCTTCTTCCTGGCTTTTTCAGGCAGAAATCCCTAGGCTCTGCTGGTGACAGTGCTGCCGGGAAGCACAGACTCCTGTGCTACAGTCTCCTACCCGCCACACTTCACCCCTGTGCTGGCACGGCAAGCTGGGCAGCAGTGGGGATGAGAGGTCAGCGTCAGTGCCTGGAGTGTCCCTTACTCCTCGTTAAGGAAGGATACGTCCCTTTTCCAAGGAGATGTACCACACATGGTGCTTGCGTGGTCCTGGCTTTCAGGGCTGGCCTCCGTTTCAGCTTGGTCCCAGAGCGGGGGGATCTCCACCCAAGGGCATTTGGCTACACCTTCCTTTTATTGTCGGGACACAGAGCTGGGGCTGCTCACAGGGCGAGGCAGAGCCCCGCTGCTTGTCAGGTGTCCTCTGCGCGTGGCGGCTTGTCTCCCTCTTTTTGAGGTTTGCTAAGGACCCAGCTTGTGAAGTGGTGAATGACAAGCCGGGATACGTAGGAGCGAGGCAAAGGTGTGCCCATGACTCTGTGTAAATGTTTCTATTCTGGTATTTACACACCATTCTGGAAAATAAATACATCTTGTTTGTTTTGTGTAACACTTTCAGATGCTTCTACTGCCAGTGTCTCTAGGACTTTGTAATGGTGCCGGTCACATGCCAGTTTCTGAGGAACACTGCAGAGCTGTGGGAAATTTCTTCTCTTGATTAGAACTTCAGTATAATTATTTTAGACAGTTTTACCACAGTAAATTCGTTTTTTGAGCACAATGATAAGGGAATTGTGGGTTTTGGGCAGGCTAGAATCCAAATTGTGGATTTTGGCCCTTTTGACTTGGAATAAAAGAAACCAATTCTTTTTTTCTGGAAAATAACTTTTAACTGTTCTTTGCTGTTGTTTTCATTGAACAACAACAACAAAAACCAAACCAAAACAAAAAAACCCACCAGAATGAGATACTAAGTAATGGAATGCAGATGAAGGTTTTGTCCTCAGAAGATTATGGGTGAGCTGGATCTGCAATGTTCAGCTGAAGACATTGCTTCATTTCCTCTTGTAGTTATGCAAAATACAGCATTGATTCCTGTGGGCTAGAGAAGATCTGTGAAGGTGATGGCAAAGATGAGAGAGTGTCTGCAAAAACTCTCAGCTGATCCCTACTCCTCATGACCAGCGATGGTACTGATGCTATCAGGAGAAACCTCTGCCCTCCCAGGCAGGCTTGGGTCAGGGTCCTGGCTGCAGATCACAGCAGAAATACTGTGTCCTGGAGAGGGTGCCAAGGCAGACCTCAATGACCGCTTGCCTCCTAAGGTGTCTTTTCTCAATAAGAATGTTGCTTAGTGTTTGCCACCCGGTTTGACTATGGAGTCTCAGCAGTGCAGTGTCAATATTTGGCACTGTAGGTAGCAGGTAGAATGGCAGATCAATAACCCTCAGGGCCTAAGGCTAACTGCGAGGGAGATGTAAGGAATTAAGGAACTAACACCACTAAGTGAAAGTCAATATGAGCCATATTCTTAGTGGGGACTGTAGAGAAGATGGAGACAGACTGTTCGAAGCACAAGAGACAACCCTGCAATGAACACAAGCTGCAAGAAAAGAAACTGATTAAATATTAGGAAAAATCTCTTTACAATGACAGTAGTCAAACACTGAAGCAGTGCCCCCCTCGGGGCTGTGGGATCTCCGTTCTTGAAGACATTTGTAACACAACTGCTCAATGCTGCGGTCTGTGCTGGCCCTGCTTTGAGTAGGGCTTGGACTGGAGGCCTCTGGGGCCCCTTCCCAGCTAAATCACTGTGTGATTCTGTGCCTCTGCATTCTGTAGTGCTAGTGAAAATTTTCTGCTATTTATCTAATGACAGGTGAATGGAGCCATGAGCTCCCGTGTAGAGCCTGAAGAGGCAGCTGTGATAATGCAGTCCTCAGATACACCGTGATGCAAAAGGACAGAATTGCTTTTGGCCCAATGCAAGCCAGTGCTGATGAATCACCTGCTGGAGCACTTTGCAAAGGTCACTTTTTGGTGGACAGGCCTGCTTTTCCCAGAGAGAGCTGTGTGGAGTCATTTTGAAACTGGCTGACTGGGGTTGAGCCCCATAAGCTTCATCTGCTTATATTCTCCATTTTTGAGTGCTCTGCACATAGCTTGTCTCACAGCCAGTGCCTTCCTTGTATCTGCTCCTCCCCTTGGCTGCTATTTGAATGCTGCAGACTTGATTGAGTTTTTTCTATTTGTGACATTAAAAATGCAGCCACACACGTTCTTATAGAGGATTCAGGAATGTCACACAGCTTGCTGAAACCTGCCCAGAAAGGAGAGTGATGATGTCCCAAGACCCAGGTTCAGTTTTGTTTGCTGCCAGAGATTTTTGTTTATAATAGGATGTCTCTGGTTGCAGTTTCTATGTATAAGTGGTGTTAACAAGGATTGACTGTGTCACAAGAATGCTGTTAGAGTAAACAAGTTGAAAGATTTAAAAACTCCCAGAAATCAGAATAATGTAAACTTTATACATAGAAAAGACAGACAGCTGTACTTCACATAATTCTTCCTAATATGGGATCTCCATCTTCTTGCTGTGATCGGAAATGCCATCAGTTGTACTTTTTCATGGGAAGCAGGAGAAGGGTGTTGTTTCACAGGGAGGCTTCAGGCAATCCCAGGCTGTGGGCACAACTGTGCTTCCTGCATCGCTTCTGTGCACCCTGGCTGACGCTCCTCCTTCTTTATCTGTGTGGAATTGCAGCTGAAATGAAAACTGTCTGTGGCAACTTGTGTTCGCTGAATGCGTGAAAAAATAGAAAAATAGTGTTTTCCTATTTGTTGCCGCTGAGTCAGTGAACGAGAGGCAGGAGGGCTGTTGAGATGCAGCTTCTGCCAGCAGCAATGTGGGACTGCATGGAGCAGTCAGGCCAGACCCCATCGGAGAAGAAGGGTGAGCAGTTTGACTAAATTGCAGTGAATCTGTAGTGAGTTTTCAAAGGGAGGCAGGGAAAAAAGGAGGCAAGATTGGGGCAGTGTGACTGGTGACAAGCCAGTTTGTGCATAGGAGGAACCCGATTGTGGCGCTCCGCATGCACAGGAGTTTGGAGAAACATGACTAAGGAGGAAGATCAGGGGTTTGGAGAAACATGACTAAGGAGGAAGATTTTGGCTGCTAGCGTGGTAGGGGAGTGAAGCAGGGGTGCGGTCCTCAGCTTTGCTAGAGGATTTGAATTGAGGTACAAGGCTAACGTCCTGAATGAGAGAAACTAGTAAAAGGAACAAAGTCTTAAAGCTGGGCCCATCCTTGGCTGTCAGCACCATCAATAATTACTTTTCTGAGTTGAATATAACTCTCCAAGGCTGCCCCCCACCCTCACCCCACTCCACAGTTCCTGCAGGAGTGCTGCTCCAGGATGCCACTCTTCTGCAACCTCGTCTGTGTTGTAACCCAGATTCATTCCTGGACTGTTTATCTTAGTTTATCCTTACAGCAACAGCTCTTCTTGATGTTTACACCAATCTATTTTTAGAATGCAGTTGTGCAAAGAATCATTTGGCAAGGAGACTGTAAGCTTATCAGAAAGTGTTACAGGAAAAAAAATTAAAAGAAAAGATAAAGATTCTATGTCCCTTAAAAGCAAGTTACATTGTTTTGTTGATCAAATTGATAATTTAATTAACTGTTGGTAATCTGTACAGGAGTGCAGGGAGTATTGGGTGCTCATGTTGTGCTGAGAACTTGAAAGGGGAAGATGTGGTATTTCGCTGTCTGAAAATGTCAGTTCATAAGTTGAAGGACTATCGTTTCCAAATCTGCCATGGACAAAAGTCTGTTGAAGAGGAAAATGGGACAGATCATTTTATCCGTCTCTTTGCTCAGGAGGAGCCAGGAAATAAGTAAAGCATGTGCAGCATATGTTTTTGAGTGCTGAATGTTGAGGAGCAAGTATTTGGTGACATTGCCAGTAATGGGAAGGCAGGACAAATTGAAGAAGTTTTCTCATTGGACAGGTTGAAGTCAGCAGAGGAAAAATTACATACTTGGGCTTTGGGCCATCATCGTAGTATTTTTACCTAATAGTAATATGAAAAGGAATGTGAGCAAGAGTGCCCAAGCAACATAACCTCAGTGTAGTTGGGCTGCTATTGCATTCAGGAAATCAAGAACAAAATCATATCCAGTGGCACTACCTTTGCTTCCCTATTGCCTACATCACCTCAGACTGCAGATCACCAGTCCCCAACCTCCAGTGCAATTTTCTTGCCATTTCTACTAACTAATTAAGCCAGTATAATACAACAGTTCATTAACCTTGCATTGTTTTCCCAAACGGAAATAAGTAGTTTGCTTGCTGTTTTCTTTTTCCACCCATATCTGTATATCTATATTTAGATTTCAGATTTAGAACTGAATTGTACCAATTCCTGGGGTGCTGATTCTGTTCTGGCAGAAGCTAAGGTACTTCACAGTCTCAGTGGTTGATTTTGGGAGGCCAGCTGGACAACTTGGCTGGATGCGGACCCTGCTCATGCAGAATCATCAGGTTTTAAATCATGAGAATCAGTGGAGTTACTTGACTTCAGAAATGCCTGGCGAAAAAAAAGATCAGTTCTATGAGAAGCTATTCAGGCCACATTCAGACCACAGCTAGATCAGCTACCAGAACTAGGTGCCCAAAGCCCCCACTGAATTTTTAGAGAACAGCAAGGCTCACTTTCTAGAGCCCACCTTAAACATACAATGAAACAAAATCCTCAAATTTAGGCAACTAAATTCAGTGCCAGAGATGGCACCACAAGAATAGTCCAGTTAAGTTGAATCATCTTGTATCACCTCACAAATTATTACTATACACCTAAACTCTGTATTAAACCAAAGGCACTCTTCACTTAAAAAATCACATTTTGATCTGTTATACTATAGGAAATCTGGGATAACTCTGCTTAAATCAGTGGCATGGAATTGAACAGATTTATAGCCTGGCAAAATTTACTCCTAAGTCTAAGTGGAACTAATCTATCCACACGGGAGTTGCTAGGATTATGCCAGGCAGCCAAATTTATAGAAATAAAGATGGGAATTGAAGTAGGAAAATATTCAGTTAACTCCTGATGCAAAGGAACTTTAAAAATGGATGTATTGTTAAAGGAGGTCTATTAATATGTTTTATACCTAAGTCTCTCTTATTTGAAAAGTTGGGGGGGTTTAAAGTCCAGTAACCCATGTCTTCACAGAACAGAATTTCCTCAGGGTGTGAATTGTCTCTCAATGTGTATGTACAGCCCCAGGCAGACAGAGAGCCAAAGCATTAATTCAAACTTCTGAACATTATCATAATTCAGATAATAAATGGTTTGAAACAGAGTGTCACTTTTAAACTGCTTTAGTGCAGATGGTGTTTTTCTTAATTCTCAGCCCCATAGTTAGTGAGCTGAGCTTATTGAACTGCTTGCCAATTCTGTTAAGAGCAGACGGAGTGAAATGGGATAAAGGCAATACTTCGGTGCAGCTCCCATGCACCGGCTCCCACCCCCACATGCCATTATCAACATACATTTTACAACTCCACATTTCTCAACATCAGCGGTTAGAATTATAAAGAGGTTGAGCATACTCGGCTTGAATGTCAATAATAAGGATGCTCATATGGCTTAATAAGGATAAATTGTTGCCCTTGAAACAACGTACCATTCCAGCAGTCAAAGTGAACTAAGACTAGTTCCTTGACATGTATGCTAACTCTGGCTGTCTGTGTGCATGTGTGTGTGCGCACACGCTTTTGTTATGCATTTCTCTGACCGTTCCCTAGCACTATGGGTTCCTCTTGTGTGTCTTATAATAACGTATTGAATTAATTCTTTTGAGTGCTCCCCTTTTAAAAGCTCATTTCTTCCACTTCAGACTGGCTTTTTTTTTTCTCTAAAGACTTTCATTACAAACTCTGTCTTTCTTAAAAGCTCCCAGTTTCCCCTTCTGAAGCCTGCTGACAAAACATGCTAGGTGGGATTTTCAGAAGTGCCCGCTGTGAGTGGACCGTCACTGCCTCTAAAGCCTGTGATCAAATTCTGTCCAGCTTTAGCTAGGGCAGATAGACCTCTGTGCAACAGACTTAAATTAATTCTGAGTGCTTAGGAAATACTGATCCTAATCCTATGGGAAGCAGTTATCATTTTTATAGAAAGCATGAATATTCTGATCAGAAAAAAATAAGTAATACATAAGCACAGCTAACGTAAAGATCAGTGGGTCCCTGGAGACTTCATTTTTGATGTTTTAATAAATAAAACAGGACATTTAGTAAATAAAACAGGCCAGAAGTCATCCTCTGGCCCTCAGACTAGCTGGCATGTGCAAACTGTGGCCAAATGGCTAAACTCCTTCTGCGTAAAAAGCAGTGGCTGCAGGCAGCCTTCCTCGTGGGACTTGTCCCAGGCATTTTCTGACAGACTGTTGGCACCAGGCCAGGCTGTGGCAGGGACCGTGCTAGCAATGTAACAGTATGGGTGATTGGCCGTGCTGGACCCATACCCTGGAACTTTTTACTTTATTAGTACAAATATGATGTATTTGTCCAGAATGTTCACTGACCTCCCCAAAAGTTTTGTGACTTCAGATCAATTTCCATTGCAGGGATGTCCTTCATCTACGTTTCTTTTCAAAGTTGGCAGGAACTGTGTAACCTATCTGGCAGACTTAGACGAATATAAGTTCGAGAAGGTGTAGAGGCTGCAGGAAGCATCCAATATTGCTGAGGCTTGCTGGTAAAAAGTTGGGGTGGAAGTCTGCAGCATTACTTTCCACTTCCCCGGATGTCTAGAAGCCTTCCATCCATGAAGTCTATACTGTCAGTAAATTTTAAATGCTAATAGCAGGACATGACAAATTCTGTGCCAATCTCAGTAAAAATGGGAGCTTCTCTGATCCACAGTATTCATTAAAGCTCTGTTTGCCCCTGTATCCCAGGAGTTAGTATAAGAAGGCCTAATATTTGCTGTGTCTTGCCACTGAGTGCAAGAATGACGGATCCTTTTCTTGGCTGGGAGCTGGATCTATGTCAGTTCATCTCAAGTGAGTAAGTGTAGCCACGCTGTGGAAGTGCAATGTCCCGACACACTGCTGTGTAGTAGTTTCTATGGGCTGGAACCAGACACCCATGTTTTAATGTTTGCTCATGTCATTTTTAACCTTCCATTTCTTTCTCCTGGCAGATTTTTATTGGTGAGATATCCATGTATTTCATAAAGTCAACCCGAGAAACCCTAATTATTCAAGAGAAAACTATTTTGACTGGAGAGTGCTGTTACCTGAACCCACTGCTTCGAAGAATAATACGTTTTATAGGTAAGCATCCTGAGCATTGCAAGCTTAGTCCCTGTTTGCACCAAAACAGAATGAAACATCCTAATAACCTAAACCACAAAATTGATTAAGCTGTGAAATCTTTTCAGGCTTCTTCCACCTTAGAGGGATAGTCCCTCTCGGGACTGGCAAGGTAACGTTCAAAATGTGCCATATCATGCTGTCTGGAGCTGGTTTATATCCTATTCTGCTGAGCTTAATGCTTCTTCTGGACCCTTGAAGAAAGGTTATGCCAATCAAATCCTTGTATGAATAATTCCATCATTGCTATTCTGTGTAAGCTACCCATTTTACTTACAAATTGGTCCTCACCAGCCCATGTCTTTGGCATTTTTCTTTTCAGCTCTAATTTTAACATCCATAGCTCTGCCACATAATGTTCAGCTGAGTGCAATATAAAAAAGCCCAGAGCCCACTTCAAAATAACATTCTTATTTTTATTTAATTTATTTTATTTATTTTATTTAATAAATACAAACTGTATTTGTTTTTTGTTAGAGCTTTCATTGAGTTAATTGCTGAGAAATGAATGAGCAAGTTCTGTCACTAAACCATTGAAGGTTGCTTTATATGGTGCTTGCAAACCGCTATGCCTTTTTCACACTGTTTAGTGGAAAAAATGCCTATGAGACCTTACTGAGGGGACCGTCCCATGGTTCTTTTGGAGAGGGAAGAGGAACAGCATTGCAGCTTGTGTTTCCGCTGTGGCACTGACAGAGAATCTGGTTGTCCTCTGAAGGCTTCCCAATTCACAGCCATTTAAGGCTGCCCGCACCCCTCGGTGTTTAGAGATAAAGGAGGGCTGGTTGCTCACTTACTGCTTCTTTGTAGCAGCAGAGTACAAAGAGAGTAGCTCTGAACTGCACGTGCAAGGGGCTCTAGCTTCCCTCCTTCTTACTCGTTCATGAGAAGTCCCAAGTTCATGCATGGGATGGGATGGCTTGTGTCACTGCTGGCATGGGCCAGTGGTAAATATGGCTCCCCACTGACCAAGAGGGGCTTTGCCCACAGGGCGTCACAGCACCACCCTCCCTGTATACTCTTAGAGGTAAAGCATCCTTATACACCACATCTTACAGGGAGCTGGGTCTGAATTCACAGTCTGAGTTAAAAGAAGCAATGGAAAAAAAAGCTGAAAATATCTGTATCGCTTCTTCCCTGTCACTGCTGAATTTTTGAGCTTTATCTGGAAGAAAAATGTCTGCTGTGACTGTGGCGAGGGTTGTGTTGCTTCCATGGAGCACAGGCCTGGCTGCAGGCAGGGATACTTGCTCAGAGCATGGAGTTGAAAGTCTTATCCTCTGTTAAGGTTTTCATCATCAGTAAATACATGCTGCAAAGGAGGAAGAGCCATGGTTTTCTTTCTCCCGCTCCTCTCTCTGTGCCTCCTGCTTTATGCATGGAAGTTAGGAAGTGAAATGGTTTTTCACCTTCTGCCATACTGGGGGTGGAGACAAACCATCTGTGGTTCATTACTCAGGGCTGGCCTGTGTGCTGCTGATGAAAACAAAAGACATGGGAACGCAGTTAAAGGTAAAATACCCTTGAACTTCACATAACCTCTAGGATATATTGATGGATAGTAAACTGCCATTAAGAGAGAAGCAGGGTACCGGAGTCCACTGTTCCAGCACATTCGGCATGTTGCAAAGTCCTAATCAAATACTCTTGCCTGCGGGGTCAGCACTAAAAGAGCTTAGACCATGGAGGCGCTTGCTCTGTAAGTTTTCTTGTAGTTAGCTTTATTCTTAAACATTCATGCTATTGTTTTTCTTCTGGTGGAAGAGAACAGGGTAGCGATGATACAGTGGACTCAGAGAGAGTAGTAGGATATGAACCCTGCTAGAGAAATTAATCTTGGCTTTGCAGCTATACTTGTTTTCCTGAGAAAAATGAAGTCAACGTTATTAGAGATGTCTTACAGTGTTCGTCTCTTCTTAAACTACACTGATTGTTTGCTTGTTTTCTTCTGAAACCTTCTCCCTGCCTCTGCAGTAAAATGAGAGAAGTAGAGTTTGTTGAAAAGTGGCTGAAATAATTTATGAAAGGAACTAAAAATAACAGCATGTTTTTCATTGACATTCCACCTGCATTTTGAAAACATGACACAGACTGAGCAGCTGTAGCCCATGCTGGATGATCAGGGAAGTTAGCTCCATACAGCTGCTTACTCCAAAAAGAGTCTACCTGGATGCTTGGCTCTGGAGAGACTAATAATTTAGGTTGCTCACACATGGATTTCCTTGTGTGCGTCTTCTCATGCTAAACTTGAGGGCCATAAGTTACAGAGCTCATTAAGTAGGTTGCCTTCCAAGGTACCCTAGCAAGCAGCCTGGCTTGTTGCAAAGAAGTTTGCTGCCAATTTAGTCTTGGTACAAATTCATTGGAATATCCACATATGATGATTTCTTTTGGCCCAGATGTGTGAGCCGTAGGTGAGTCTTAGGTGAGTACCTGCAAAAAGTAGTAATTGAACTTCTTGGAATATTGCCTTATCAGTCATTACAGTTGGTATTACTCAAAAGGATGAGAAAAATTCTTCAATGTGTCTGGGTGCTCAGGAAAAATGAACACTACTTCCTGACCCTGCAAGGCACATCATGGAGAGCTTTTGAGAGTCGCTATTCCCAAATCTTAGAAAGGCAAAGAGGCTTTTTCTCCCTCCCTGCCTCTGTAACTAGAGTTGCTGGGAAGAGATGGGGTTTTAAGAATAGTAGCCTAAATGTGCTTTCCACAAAACAAGCAGAAAGTTATAGATACTTCACTGAACATTCACTTAGATTTTTTAAGGAAAGAGAAGCAAAAAGGGAAACTCCAGGCTATCTTTTGGTGGTGTGAAAGATAAGCACCCTTGTCATACTATCTCTGTGGGATCTTTTGGGTTTGGCTGCTAGACTTGAGCCTTTTCTCCTCTTGCTTTTTCCTCATGTATACAGAATGAAGCACTTTTTTGCACTTTGGTAGTGGAGTAAAGAATTAAGCAAAACCAAAAACCTGCAACTCTTCTGGGATGCTGGCAAAGCCCCATGTTTCTTTTCCTTGATTTTTCTTATTTTGCTTACTATGCTCTCTGCTTATTCTCTCCTTGTTTTCCCCAAGCCCTCAGCAGCTGTCTGTTTCTAAGATTCTCCCCTCCTGAGTTTAGTGGAGACCTTGAATGTTGAGCTTTGTCTTAAATCCCTCCCTGGTTCTTTGTCCACAGGAAGCAGAACCAAAATTTCTTCTTGCTTCCTGGCCCAGGCATGAATTCTGCACGTTGGTAGACATTTGCTTTTGTGGCGAAGGGCTGCCTCTCAACTTGCTTCAGTGTACATCAGGTCCTTTACTGCAGCCTAGATTGGTGAAACCTGCTATGTTCCCTGTATTTAGAAAATCAATTCCTTTATCAGTGAAAAAAAGCTGGCTTAGCTTGAAACATCAGACTTTGATATATGTTGCAATTTGTTCCATCTTCCTCTTTATCTTTTATAGCTGCTTCCACAGACATCTATTTTGAAGATTTTCGGGTCAAACAAGTGGTGTGCAATTGCTTTGGAGCAGTTTTTTTTCTGTCTAAAATATTGGTGCTGCACTGCTATTCTTTAGTCACATCATCTCTCCTCCCTCCTCTCCCCACCGCTCCCAGCAGTTTTATTATGAATTTCTGCTGCCAAAATTTGCCGTTTATGTGCTGGACCTTTGAGAAACCAGGGGGTCAGCGTGGTTGTTTCTTGGGCCTCTGCCTCTTCTCCCTGTCTCCCAGCTTGAGTACACACAGCCTTTTGTATTTTTATTCACCCTGTCTTGTGGTAATTTCCCATTCAGTACTTTGTTAACACCTTGCTATCTTGCATTTGCTTCCGTGTTCTACTTCATCATCTGTATTGCAAATAGAGGTTATAAATTATTTTAGCATTATTTAGTGAATAGTTTCAGTCAAGGATTTAGTCTGTTTATATACAGCTGCTATCATACCCCCAGAATCATGGATTCAGACCTCCCTGACTCAGTTTGGCAGGGTGACTAGAGTGTGTGTTGTGTTGCATTTCATTATATTAGGTTTCTAATCCATGTGATTAAGTTGTATATCTTCAAAGCCCTGATAACATGCAAGTAGCCTCTCTCCAGTGCAGATATTTAGAAATGCAATGTGCTTCATGAATTTGTTACCAGTGGCTTTTACTTTGGACCTGCATAATTTGCGTTTAACAAATGGTGCAGATCAGCTTCTGCTGACAGCTTAATTTAAAGCATGGTGACACCTCACAGTGGGCAGCTAAATAATGAAATTAGGGCTTTATTTCAGCAAATTAAGGCTTTAGTTCAGCAAATAAAGGTTTACAAGATTTATACACACATTGAGTTTATTGTAATAGGATAGATATACCCCAGAGCTCTGATGTCAATTCCCTAGGCAGCTGCAGGACATAGTTTGCCTGACCTTGTTCTTCTGTCTGCCGTGGATCTGAAGTTCACTGTGAAACAATGCACGTTCTGTTATCAACTGGCTGCCTTTCAGCAGAGCTCAAGCGGTGTTTGGGTGTGCTGCCTCTAACCTAAACTGCTGCAGCAGCTTAGGCTACTGTCGGTCTCCCTTCTTATCACTGAAGAACCTCCACAATGAGAAACAGGTCACTGTGTTGAAGACAAATCAAACCTTACTGTTCCACTTTATGCAAGGCTCTGAGCTGGCTGTTGTCTACATGAAAACTGATAGGCGTGAAGCAGTGAGGAAGAAAGAAATCCTGTGTTTGTGGGGAGGAGTCTTGAGGCTCCAGAGTACTTTTGCACTGGGAACTGAATTTCTTCTTGCATGCTCAGACCACACATCTTCCTTCTTACATCTTGAGGGAACAGTATCCAGGCAAGACACTCACAGGTGAAGCAGGCAGACACAAGAGTAGACGCCTGGAGCAGTGAGCTTTGTGGGGTCTTCACTTGTGGGAGATCAAAGCCAATCCTGGGATCAGATTATGAGTGCTCCGAAGAAGCTTGCTGTTGAGCCTGTTCTTGATGCCATAGCAACAGACAATAAATTTCCCTGCAACCCCCATCTCTCCAGTTGTAAAATGGATTAATGATACAGATCTCCTTTAACAAGACCCTTTAAGATATAATGATGAAGGGTGGTTTAGCAGAGTCTCAGTCACAGGACTATAAACGTATGGCTTTATTGGATGCACAGGACCATTAGAGCAAAACCTTCAGAGATGAGCTGAGGATCAGCATTTCCACAGAGCCATGAGTCCTTCCAGGGACTCCCTTCGTTGAAACTGTAATCTTTAAAAAACATAGGGGTGGAAAAGGGGTTGGGGGATTGTGAGCGTGCATGCGTAATAGGAACGTTTTCCGAGTAAATTAGGTTGAGTGTGACAAATTCAGGTAATTGACTGGGCACTGGGAGAGAGAGGAGTGCCTAAATAAATGCACTTGGTGGAGGACATAACAATATGTTACCAAAGAGCACAGCTTCTGATGTCTCATGAGCCCTCCAATGCATTGTTTCTTTTGTCACTTTACTTAAGGGTTTAATGTTTTTTCTCTAATAAAGCCTTCTACCTCCTCATTCTCATTTCCACCTACTGGCTTCTCACTTCTCTCTTCCTGATGTCTTTTCAGCTGTTCTTCTACAACTCCCAGGGGTTTTTTAGTCGCTTTTCTTTTGCTGGTTTTTTTTTTTGTTGTTTGTTTTTTTTCAAATCAGTGGCATTTTAAATGTCTGTAATAGTGAGAGTCTCCATGGAGTCAACAGGCAGCTGCAGTCACTGATGTTAGACAGATTCAGGGTGGAAGAAGAGAGAGCTTGAGCATGAGTTGCCAGGGAGAAGACAGGGTTATGCTGAGGTTACACTGAGTGAGGAGAGCTGGATTCTTCTTCAGGGCAGATGTCCCTGTTAGCAAAAGCAATAGACAGCTGGAGGTGGCAACACTGATGAACAGCCATACAGGGAGCTCAGTAGGAGAAGGACCATTAGAGTAGCATGTGAGTGAGAGCCCAGAAATTATGGGTTCATGCTTGGAGGACTTCTTGGCAGTTCTTCTTTTTTTCATTTGCACATTTAGTTTGTCTAAGGTCTTTCTCACTGGAGGTAAAGATATGTTCAAATCTGATCCTCAGTTCCTTCTTCTTGGACTCCGGGACAGCTAAGGAGAGTAGCAGGGAGTAGAGCCTACCCTCTGTCTCTGGCCTAAATTAGTCTCTCTCCCAGTTACATTCTGCTTGCTGGTTTGCCTTCTATCCTCTTCTTTCTGGCTGCTCCTGACACACACAAACACAGCTGAGAGCCAGGACAGTGACAAAAAGTCAGGAAGCCTTTCCAGAAATACCTTCTGCTCCTTCTTTAAGGCCTCCGTGCAGCCAGACTATGTGACACGTGTGGATGAGGGGAAGGAGTGGCTTTACGTAAATGAAATTAGCCTCTGTCCATCCTTTCTGCTAGTAACCAACTGTAGAGGCTGTAGGTCTTACTGTTTACATCTTTTCTCAGCATATGCTAAGTTCTGGACTAAAGTTGACTCCCAGGTTTTCTAGGCCAGAGTGAGCACGGTAAGATAAAATACCTACTCCTTAGCAGGATGACATTACCTCCCATAACACCTGAGCATCAAAATCTGGAAAAGGTACATGTTCTCCCATTCTCTCTCTGTGGCGTTATATCACAGACTTCAGCTGTATGACCCTGAAGAGCTAGGGCTAGTTGCCCTTCCTGTGAAGCCTTTCAGCAGCGATTTGTCTGCCTCTAAAAACCTGGCAATCATGTCACTGCATTCTCGTGCTCTGGTCAGTTAGCTTAGCTGCTGTAGGTCATTGAACAAATCCATTGAACAGATGGATTCCTGAGGTACAAAAACCATCAGGGGTTTGTACAACCACTACCCAGGCTCAGTGGTGTTACAGCCTTTAAATCAATTACAGCCAACCCTATCTCAAAGTCTCCAGAGACTACACGATGTGTAATCAGTCTGCAATGGTTAAATTCCTGCTAGCCGAATTCATTGCTGCACATAGCTATGATTTTCATAAGGCGCAGCTTGGCAGAAGTGCAAGGGGGGAATTATGGTGATCAATATGCATCACAGTCAGAGCACGATAAAGGTTTCAACCATGGCTTGTTCTGCTGCTCTGCAGAGTACTGCAGCCCTCAGCAGTTGAGTCTGGGCCAGCACTTTCTGTGCTACCAAATATTGAGAAAATGCAGGTGTTAAAACTTCTTTTTTTCAGAGAAAAACACTGGACCACCTTTGTACCTGTGCACTGCCTAGAGATTGAAATAACTTTGTGAAGCCCGTGAGCTTTTTCTGAAACACCTCGGTTCTTGGCTTATACTTAATTACGCAATAAAGACTGTGGGCCAGACTGCAGTATTTGCCTAGCTCTTAAATTTCCTCTAAGTATTGTAAAGGGCTGGGTAATAATCCTCACTGCATTCCCTGTGATTTGCACAGCGCATCAAAAAGATGCCATTTAAAGCAAGCTGTGCCAAAAAAATTTTAAGAATTTGGCCAAAGAGCTGTATATAAAACAAGATTCATCTCTGGCATAACTTGCTGTTTCACCAGGCTGAAAAGATACCTACTGCATTTTTCCTTTGAACTTGCTTGTGCACTGGCTAATGCAAATGAGGAGCTCCTGCAAGCTGTGGAAAACCATGGATTTAAAATATTAGCAGAGGGATAAAGGAAATAAAGGAGCAGTGTCAGTGCTCTCTCAATTTCCCTTTTAAACACAGATACTTCGCAGGATAAACGCGAGGAAGACCGTCACACCAATAAAAAGGCAGGGCCCAGTCCTGCAGTCTAGAACCAGAGGAAGGCTACCTCCTGCTGGCTTTTTAAATCCATGATCACACATCAGTTCATTAATAATGAATAATAATAAACTCATACAATGAATAGTAATAAACTCTGTCCCCAAAATCGTCTTCACTGTGGTAAGGCTCCTTCCTAACCTTGGGGAAGTGTGGTGAGGACAAACGGCTCTGCACTCCTGCAGCCACTCCAGGCTGCTCCCCTGGAGAGGGCTCTTCCCATCAGTACCCCAGTGAGGAACTGGTGTTGCAGCACAGCTGTATCAGTCACACCACAGCATCTCTGTGAGCGTGCGGCACTGGCAAGCCCCACTTGACACTCATACAATGAATCCATTTTTAGTTATGGGTTTTATTTTATGCTACTGTCTGTACAAGCTTTCTGGGTGCAGATAAGCCCTGAATGTTTAGAAGGACCTAACTCTGTCATCTGTAGCCCTTCTGCTTTGTTAGCTGCATGGTGGGTGACAATATCTGCAGAACGATCCTTGATTCTTGTTAATTTGATGTAAAGCATTTTCTGCTGCATTATATTGCTGACTCCCTGATATTTTTTGTTTCTTAGACTATAGTAGTCTTTTTTTCTTTTTTTTTTTTAAACTCAGTACAGATAAGCAGTGAAGTTGTTATGACCACGGTGGTGCCAGCTTTTAAGATTTTATCACAGCTCTCCTAAGATATTTTCCCTGGAGGTCCAGCTCTTGGTCGCAGTTAAATACATAGCAATCTCAGCTAATTTATAATTTAAATGACTATTGCTTACAGAGCTACAGGAGGGAGAAAGCAAAAATGTATGACCCTCAACATTCCCACACCAAAAGTAAATATTTATTCTAAATTTTTGTGACACTTTAATCCACTTTAGTGATGGGAAGGGGGAAAGAGGAGCCCATTTAGTTTTTCGGAACATTTGGGTTTGGCATTTCTGCAAACCTGCTGTTCTGTTCCTTTGGTACGTAGGCAGTACATGCAAGTAGAAGATCCTCGTATATGTTCATAGCAGCTGTAGCAGGTATTGGTAACGCTCATGGGGAGTCAGTGGAGGATGTGACAACTGCAGTATTGAGCAAGGGATGCTCCACAACCCTGGAAATGTTCCTGCTTTCAAGTGAATGCTTCCTGCTATAGCATTTGTGGGTATGTGCTCCCAGTGACATGAGCTGAACTGCAACTGTGTGGAAACATCTTCCAGAGCAAAGCATTAGGATGTTTCCCAAAGGACCTGCCAATCAAGTTTTCACCATCAGGACAGTGAATAGTCAAAATCCAAAAGGTACTTGACATTAGATAGTAATATTAACATAAGTGCAGTATTGTGTCTCAGCACTACACTGCTCTTTCAGGTTCAGAGCCGTTATACTACCATTTTTGGCCCAGGTGTGGTAAAAATACATAAACATTTTTAACAACTCTTGTATGACACTTGACTGCAGGCTGTGAACCTTTGTCATAGTGGAAACTTTACAGGCATAGTACAGGTGCAGAGTTTTCAGTGAAATCTATAGTTCACAGTTTTGTGAATCACAAAAGTACTTAGGCACTTGCTTATCGTTTTCAGCCTGTTTCTGAGTCCTTCTGGAGACCCTGAGTTAAGCACCTGTCAGAGTTAAGCATGCAGTCTTCTGTGTCATGCCTTTGATGCAGGACTCTGCTGGAGTCAGCAGTGGCTTTTTGCGAGTAATGACTGCAGGGAGTAGTCCCTTACCTCTCATTATGTCTCTTCCTTTCAGGTACCAAGATTTTTTTTAAACCTGTTTGAATAATCATTAATTTTTAACCTTTCCTCACAGGAGTGTTTGCATTTGGACTTTTTGCCACTGACATATTTGTAAACGCTGGCCAGGTTGTGACTGGGAACTTGGCTCCCTACTTCCTGACTGTATGTAAACCCAACTACACTGGAAATGACTGTCGGGCCCACCACCAGTTCATAAACAACGGCAACATCTGCACTGGGGATGTAGAGGTGATTGAAAAGGCAAGGAGATCCTTTCCATCCAAACATGCTGCTTTGAGCATCTACTCAGCTTTATATGCCACGGTGAGTGCCAGTGATGATTGCTAACTTGTATGAGAGGTTTCTGTGTGTGCATCTAGATGGGGCCATTTTTCTTACAACGGGTTTTTGAAGAAAAAGAGGGTTGTTTTGGGGAGGGCTTTCTTCTTAGAAGGGGAAAATCGCCTTCTCTCTCTGTTTTACCAATCCTAGTATAAGCAAATCAAATGCTCATTGCTTTTGAGGCACTGTATGATATGGAGGCATGAGGTCCTAATCTTGTCTTTGCTGCTGATTTTCTCAGAAGCCTTTGAGTATGCATTCAACCTCTTCTTCTCCCTGCCCCTGTCTCATGAACACTAAAATGAAGTTGATGCTTAAATGGCTCCTGGATCACTACTATTTCTTTTGTTCACATGCCATGGGTTGTTGAACATTTAAGATGTAAATTGTGCCATTTCAATGGGAGGCTGAACTAGGCTGGATTTTGCTCCCCTTGTTTAGGACCTGAATTCCCTCTGCAAAGAAGGTTGTAATAAAAGTCAGTGCCAGAATTTTGCTGCTATCACAGAGAAATGGACCCCAGTTGACATCTTGACAAGGTGACACTGCTATACTGTCAGGAAGGAAATCGTCTGTCTTTAAAAGTCTAGTGAAACAGATCAACAGCTCCTTTGTGTTGTCTGGCTAAAGTTTCTGTAATGTTTGAAAATTGATCCAAGAAGCTTGCTCACAAAGTAGAAAACCTTGATGGTTTTGCCATTAAGATCTAAGGACTTAACCTGATTCTGATCACAAAATGGCTTAACTAGGTCTTTTTTCCCCCAATAGCTTGACTCTAATGAGTGGCAGAGTCTGTCTGTAGGTCATCAGGATTTGAGAAAAGCTTAAACTTATTAATGACGGGGTGTTTACTGAATATTTTACCCTGATCTTGGTAGCAGATTAATAAAACACCACATTATTACTATAAAATGAAGAGGCCACCCACTGCTATTTCAATATCCATCTGTTTGCACTGAATGTTGCGTGAATAACGACGGAGATATAAATTGGTAACTCCTTTGATCAGGATTTGTTGGGAAGTGTTTGGAAAGCCCGTAACATTTTGTGTGCATTACTTCTGAACAATAAGCAACCATGTGTGAAATACAGTTCCCAATAAACTCAGCGTTGTTGTAGCAGCTGTTTTCATCATGATAAACTCTTAGGTGGAAGCTCCAGGATCAGGCTTGCTCCTGGTTCTGCCCTAAGCTAGTTACATCCTTTCATGGACTTTCCCTGCCCAACCTCCTTTGTTTCCTAGGAAGGCAAGTCTTCTACAAACAGGCTGATTTCTACAACTGAAGGGGAACAATGCTTTTCTTTCCTTAGCTTAAGTCCCCAGTAGTTCAGTGTTTCTGAGCCCTACTCTTTCAAGCATATCTATGATGGGCCTGCGTTTCTCCCCACATAGGAAGATACCAGGTGGAGCCAGGACATGGAGTTATTTCTGAGCCATAAGGTCATAAAAGTCTGCCCTTAAGGCATTTCAGCCTACAGTCCAATTTTAGCCCAGTTCTCCGCCTGAAGACACCCTCTAGCACTAAAGGTGTTGCCACTTGTCTTTTCTTTGCCTGTCAGCTGGGAATATCATATTACACAATAAGTGCAGCGTTCAGATCTAGCTTTGCTTAATAATTGTGCTGTGCACAATTTTTTGAGAAGTGTCTTGCTGATTCTAATATGCATGATAATGTGGGCTGCTGAACATAAAACACATGATATTTGGTTAGTAATAGCTGTATTTTGCATAAAGCTAAAGATTTGAGCCATGGAGCAAGAAAAATAAAACAGGTTGAACATGAGGAAGCAGGAGAATGGAGTCAGCACAAACATCGTCTTTCATTGTATAAGTGTCTGTTGAGATCCAGGAGTCTCCTCCCATCACTGAACCTTGAGTATCCTCTGCAGATGTCTGTGTACTGATTTGTTCATTAGTCTGCTGGTGACAGTAATCCCACTGTGATCAGTTTGGCTTTGTGTTTTGGTTTTTTTTTTTATAATCTGGGTTTTATATTTAATCAACTAGGCTTTTTCTTGTCACCTGCGGAAGAAGCTGAGGAGAACCCAAAGCATCACTTTTGTGATGTCGGCAGGCAGAGATGAATCTTGTATGCCTAAAGTAGGGGAAAGAGAAAAAAGCCAGCAGCCCAAGGCTTCCATACTTACACGAAACTTAGAATGGCATCTAATGAAGTTTTATTAGTCTCCCAGAAGTATCACAGGAAGAGATGGCAGTCACTGTACATAGTACATGCTGCTGTACAGTTAGAAACACGTTTCTAAGTACTTTTCCCAAGGGAAAATGGTAGGCTAGAAATACTCCTTAATTCATTAACATTTCTGGAAAAAAAAAAAAACAAACAAAAAATAGACAATAAAATCACATATTGCATCGGGTATCCCAGTTACATCATCTTTAAACAACTGGTTACTTCATGCTCTTCTGAGAAAGGTCATGGAAGAGTCAATGACAAGGACATCTAACAGATGGTAGTGTTCAACCAAAACATGGAAACTTCAAGTATTTCACCAGCACAACTGGAGGACCTCTTATTGTAGAGAGAAGGTAGATATCCTTGCTGATCCTCCCATTTGCCTCTGGAGTGAAAGCAAGGAGAATTGTTTTACAGTCACAACAGGGTCACTGTGGTTGAAAGCTACAACTAATCACTTACATTGACTGTTTAGTGGTGTTTTCAGGATTCTTCAGCTAAGCTCTTGCCTAGCAGCATCCACAAGTAATGCTTTCTGTCACCTCCATCTGGCTAGAAGACTTTACCTTATTACACTGGATCATGACCTGGCATCTGTCGTTTACACCTGGGTGTGTTGCTTCTTGACTAGATTAGAGTGATACAATATACCTGGACATGAAACTTCCAACATTTGGGAAATTCTGAATAGCAGAGAACACTACAGCAAATCCCTTCTGCAAACCAGGTCACTGTGACCCCACCAACAATTTCTTCCATTTCTGCATTAACACCTACCAGACTAATCAATGAAATTCAAGGCCTTGGCACTTGGAGCAGCTGCACTGAGCATCTGGGAGGCTGCATCATGTTCTACAATACACATCATTGTCAAAGGCTCCGCTTCTCTCTTACTGTAGCAAACTATTGTAAAGGAAAAGATTGTAAAGCTTGTAGGACACAGAATTTTCCAGTATTAGTATGAAATTGTGAGCTTTCCAAGGAAAATAAACTATGACAAGTCTCCCCACTTTCTGCTGAAAGGACAAGACAGACTTCTTCCACTCTGCCTTTCTCATCATAGGTACAACACACATTCTAAATATATGCATATATTTTCATATATATATATAAGTATATATATGTATGTATGTCTATTTTAAACTTGCAAACAAAAATGCCTCCTTGACTGTCTATGGTTTTGTCTGTCTGAAAAAAATGGGAGAGGAATTACACACAGGGTGAATGCTACTATCATACATTACGCATTGCTAAATACACTGCTTGAGTGTACTGACAAACTACACAGCAAAGAAGCTGAGTAGATAATTTATATAGTTAAATCATATGTAGTGTATTTTTTAATATGATTTATTCTGTTTTCCTCACATCTTTTTATATTCACTTCCTTCCTCCCTCTCCCACCCATCAAATAACTGTTTTTGACATTTAGAGTTTTGTAAATAAATTTACCCTATAAATAGCATTGTGGGAAATTTTCAAAAACACCTGCTGTGTGTAGGAAAACAAAAGTAAGTGACTTTCGCTGAGATTTTGGGCTTTTACACATAGCTTTGAAAAGATGGTCTAAGTGAAAGGGTAAATACATTGTGAGAATCTTAAAAAAATATCTTGGTTTTAGGGACCAGGACAATAAAGATCAAACTGCAGTGATCGGGAAGTCTGACCAGAATGGAGAAGCTATCCTAGTTATTTCTGAGCTCAGTGAGTGATTTATGGATGAAGTGGAGCACACCTTCTGGGAAAACAGTTTGTCTTGTTTTAAACCCTCCTCATGAGGGTTTAACAGATTTCCCTTGGCAATCTGTTCATATGGTTAATTACCCTCATTGCTAAAAATGTTCTCTTTACTACAAGTTTACGTTTTCCTGCCGAGACACGTGAAACTTCAAATACATTAGATACTTCCCATCTGTAAAAAGGAGAACTCTCCCATGTGGGTAACCCAAAGATCCAGCTTCATCTCATTCCTGTAAGAAAACAAGCATGCGTGGGTTGTTCTCCATAGCTAGGGTTTGCAGCTGTCGCAGCAGGACCGCATTGTTACTTTAAAGAGGTGATGCTTTTCCTTTGCATGCTGTAAACCGCAGTAGTGCTTTGGTGGGGAATAGGAAAGCAATCCGGCTTTCTATTTGGAAATCCTATTTCCAAATTGCTCATTTGAATTGGCGTCTGCTAAAAGAAATGCATAGGGTGAAAGGATGGGCATGATTATTCACACAGTGGCAATGATATTTTTTCCTATTGTTTCCAAAGAAGAACCTTAGCGTGAGTTTTGGTGATAGTCAGGTACCGCTCAACCTACCAGCAAAAACTGGGGCAAGATTGCCGCCTAGTGCTCAGTTGCTAGCTGTCATTTCAAGGCATGTGCCGCAGCCAGGTATTAGGTTGGAAAAACAAAGCAAGCAGGAACCACTCGAGTAGCTTAGTCCCATTCCCAGGGCTATTACACACCATAATATTCCAGTTCCTAAACTGCATTCACCTTTAGATGATGTGTTCAGCAGCACATTTAAGGTCAGAAGACTTCAATTCCCCAGGCAGAGATCTGGCAAATTCAGCTGTTAGAAGTCTACTACTGCAGTTTCTTGGCAGGTGAAAGTATAATTTTGCCTAGGTACAGGCCCAAAGGCAGTCAGGTCTGCCTTCCCCTGGTAGGTTTCTCTGGCCTGTCCCTTTCCCTCACAGGAGGTGCTTGCTGCATCCCTTCCCTTCTTTTAGAGTCACATATTGTGTTGGGTCTAGGGCTAACATTTTTAACACCAGCCAGTGAGGGGAAGCCAGCTGTAGGGTCATTTGATGGCCCAGTCAGGGAAAAAGGAAAAGAAATATGGGCAGGGAGAAAGTTAGAGTAAAAAATACACACAATACAGCAGAATAAAGGAATATATGAAAGGCAATGAACACAGTGACCTTGAGGATGGATATAATTTCTGTTTCTTGATCCCAAAACTATGTGCCGGACCATAGTGACCTCTGTACACCTGGCTCATGAAGAAAGGGACATGCATTAAAATACAGTAAAACAATTGCCCATGGTTGCCAAATAGATCATGGAGTGCGAAGCAAGCTGTGCTGGTAGTTGCAATTGCACCTAGCCAAACCTCTTTCCTTCGGCACAGGCACAGGAAAATCCTGAGGTAGCTTCACCCCAGCCAAGCCATTGTAGTCTTGGCCAGAGACTGGCAGTGTGAGCCAGCACGGTGTCCTTCGCTGCTGCAGCAGCAATGAAGAACAACTCTCGGGTCTCCACCATCCTGCAGAGTCCCACTCTGATTTCAGTGCTGCCCATGGCAAAGTGCTCAGCAGTGCCCTTCCCCAGAAGTGAGGTCATCCCAGAGGAAGTTGAGGTTTGTGACTTGCAGACAGCACAGAGATCCTAGTTATGGTGTTATTGCAGATGTAATTAAAACAGTAAGGATCGTCTATAGAGTCTTTTGTCCAGAAGACTAACAGAACCATATTTCCATTTCTGACAATTCAAAAAGGGTCAGGAATGGAAATATTTTCAGCTTTGGTGATTTCACTTATTTTTACAGAAAAAGAACAAATTTTTTCTTTACAAATAAAATGGCATCTTTTGATATTAAACACTGAAAGAGACACTTCCATGGTTTGTAATCTTTCCATTCCCCATCAGAACAGGTGTTGGTACTTTCACTGGATCACATCTACACTATGTGAATCAGGTTCGTGTACCAGGTGATTGGTAATAAGAATCAAATGAATTTTTCAAATGTATCTTCTTGATTCTGTTTCGTGTATGGGAGGCAATGTGTCATCTGGAGACATTTCTGGCGAACGTATTTGACGTATTTGCTTTGCTTATCAAAGCTTTGGAAATCATGCAGGCATCCATTGATTTTACTGAATTGTTTTGCCATCAGGCTTGGTTTGCTTGGTCTTTGTAATTTTGTGGCTCTGGAATTAATGACTGGCTGCTAATTGTGACCCACATGGTTTTACTCTCTCTGTCAAAAAGCATTTAAAATAAAATACAAAGTGCCAAAAACACGTGGGGTTCATTAAAAAATATTCAGAGCACAGCAAAACTTCATGCTCTGGAACTACATTTTCAGAATCAACTTTGTTGTGAAAGAAATCTCTCTCATATTCTGTGTTTCATTTCATCTTGCAGAGAAAATGTCTGGAATGGTTTCTCGTAGTGTTCTCTGTTTCTTAAACCTAACACCACTTAGGAAACTGGAGCAGCAGCTAGTTCATATGGATGCTAGGCACTCCATCATGCGCATATTACAGTTTCTGCAGGAGTATAAACATAAATTCTTGACTCCCGTTGCAAACATTTAGTCAGGTGCATTCAGAGTACATGTTTGCTAGCGTATGAGCAAGTACTTGCACAAGTTAGGAAGTCAGTAAAACTGAGCCTGTACATACCAGCTCAGAAAAAGTCCAGTATGTAAATGCAGTTGGTGGGATATTTCACATCCTGAAACAGCATTTAACAGTATCTGTTTTGTTCTCTTAAAAGTGTTCTTTGAATTACCTTAAACCTCTCCCTTCATTTCCCAATGCTTTTTTTAATGAATCATGGGTTTTGTCACATCCTTGCTGATTTAGGATTTGTCTGGGTAGAAACAGATGCATTCCTGGCAGAGCCCCTTTTCATTTTTGGCTTGCCCTTTGTTTCAGATGTACATCACAAGCACAATTAAAACAAAGAGTAGCAGGCTAGCCAAACCTGTACTGTGTCTGGGTACCCTGTGTGCTGCATTCCTCACCGGGCTAAATCGAGTTTCTGAGTATCGAAACCACTGTTCGGATGTGATCGCAGGCTTCATCTTGGGGACTGCTGTAGCTTTGTTTCTGGTAAGCCCATCAGTCCTTCCACATTTCTTTTAAAAATACCTCAGTTAAAAAAAAAAATAAATTACTATTCTCTTGTGGCCTATTGCAGCTGATTAATCCAGTTGCTAAGAACTAATTCTAGCCCCATCTAATTAAAGGTACCATCAGAGAAAATCCTAATCTGAAATCAGGTTGATACTAATTAATAAGGCTAATATGATGACATTTGTGCATTGAATATATTTCAAGATTATTTTAATTACTATACATGTTCTTACTTGACCTATCCTGGAAAATGCTTTAAAGGTGGTGTAGATTGCAGCTAATGTCAAAAGGGGGCATGCTTGAGACTTCTTCTCTGACACCCCTGTGTTGCAAAACCCAACTGTCTGCCTGGTATCTGGCAAAAATGTAGGATACAGGGTGTTGTCTGGGGCTCTAAGCAGTGCTCCTGGCTCCCTGTTTTGTTTCAGACCATAAAAGAAGTGCAATAGAAAGGAAGGTCAGGACAAACTGCTTGGGAGACAAAACTACCTCCCTTTGCAGCATTTGGAGTTGAGCCGAAATTGTTCACCATCTCATAGGATAACCAAATCTATTAAAATGTATCAAAGACCTTCCCACAGAATCTAGGAACAGCATCTCCCTGGACTTCGAATGTTACTTGCTCCCCTGTTGGCTGTGTGGTTTAAGTGTTTTGTTTGGTGAGAGATCTCTTGCTGAGGATTTACCCACACAGCAGTCAAGGTGATTTTCACTATTACCAAGAAATGTGCCTGGTTCCATTTAATCAAAATAGGCTTCAAAACTATCCACTGCATACTAACAGACACTTTATCCCTGTTATCAGGAGGGATTAGGTTTCAAAGATCCCTTAAATCTAGATTGTCCTGTCACTGATTTTTTTTTCTATTCTGTACTTGAAAAAAACCCAACAAACCTTCACATATCATTTATTCCCGTGTTCCCTTTAAATAAAAAGATGTCTGCAACCTCTGACCTGAATCTCCTACATTACTTACAAATGTAAGTAATTTGTCTGATTCCCACTGGCAAAGGCAGTTTAAATCTAGCCCATGCAGTTTAAGAGGCAGTCACCCCATATATCTGGTCAGGACAATCTATGTGCTCCCAGTACCTGTTTCTAGCAGTGACAGCCTGCTCCCAGCCGCATTTTGGCCCTGCAGACCTTCTGCCACCCTGCAAGTGTCACAAGCCCAATTGCAAAGTGGTGGAAGGGCTCTCCCCGGAGCTTGGAGGGGAGAGGTGCTGTGAGATTTCCCGCTGCCAGCACAAGACTCACCCAGGCTGCAGCCTGCTCAGGTCTAAAAAGCAGTGAAGAGGGAGAGCCAGCAAGGAGCTGGCTGCAGGAATCACTCTGATAGCAGATGTGTCAGCTCCTGTATGTCTTTTTTTCCACTGTGTTCCCAAGCCCCAAACTGCCATGTGTGTTTGCTCTTATTAGCATCACCATGTGGGTTCAGTAAGTCTGGTCACGCACAAGGGAAGGGCTTGTGGGATAAACACCACAGCACTTGTGCTGGAAGTATGCAGGCATGGTGCTACATGAGCCTGATATCATCCAGATGTGAAGTAGATTCAGCCATCCAGTGAGCTGTTTTCACTGTTTGGAAACGTCAGAGTCTGAAGGGGGTATTTGGCCAATAAAATGCATCGTTGGGGTAGTCCATGGTTCTGCAATGATAAAGCAGACATGGGAGTCTCTGCTGTACAAAACATAAAAAGGCTGGGAACGGTTCATCACCTCAGATGAGAGGCCAGATGAACCCATTTACCAAGGTAGTCCACCACGCCCAACTATGTCAGTAAACACACTGTAGCCCAGGGCTGAGATAGATGATGTCTTGAACCAAAACCCAGGTTAAGTTCATTGCAAAAACTGGCAGTTGTGAGACCCCTGATGGTAATTCCTGTGCATTTTTCCTGGGGACAGAACATGCTGACCTCACTTTTTTTTTTTCCCTGCATTACACAGGGGATATGTGTTGTCCATAACTTTAAAGGCACTCACGGAGCTCCTTCTAAACCGAAGCCTGAAGACCCACGAGGAATGCCGCTAATGGCTTTTCCAAGAGTGGAAAGTCCTCTGGAGACATTGAGTGCACAGGTACTGTAAATCCTCTCACCCATACTGTCGCCAAGCACATTTTCTGTTATGGCAGAGTAAAAACTAGTTGTATACATAACTACACAGGGAGCTGTTTTTATTCCTAACGTTAAGTCCATTGAACAGAGTGAATTTGCATCAGGGGAGAGTTTGTTTTAAGGTATTTATCCCTTAAACTACCAAATACTGTAGATCTTCTGCCCCTGTGCACATCCAAAGCTAAAGCAGTAGGATTTCACATGCCTCTGCATATTGTTTGTGATAACAAACTTTTGCTTAGAAGAATAGAAAACAGAGGAAAGTAAAAATAATTCTGTCTAATTACATTTCAGAATGCTTTTCGGATGCCTTAAGGATTTACTCTTAACATTCGTAATCCTGAGGATAAACTATGCTGTCCAGAAAAATACTACAGAGATTAGGGTTTTATCCTTATTACCATTTAGTATCTTCTATAAGAAGAAGAAAAGATCATATATTGTTTTCTATCTCTAAGTCATCAGAAGAGAATTTAGTAGCATTCTTTCAAGTTTGCAAAAAAATAGGCTAGCAGGAGCATCTTTATTGATGGTGTTTCTGTTAAACTACTAACTTCAAATGGCTTGTGTTGGTGTAACTGAATCATACCCAGTCCTTTCAAAACAGACGAGCAAATGCCACCTGCCAAGAATTTCTGGAAACAAGGAGGAACTGTAGTTTATCAGTTATCTGAAATGGTCTGGTGTAATTTATTTGTTCTTTAAATTATACTTCCTTTATTAGATGGCCTACCATTCCTGTGTACATGGTTTGTGGCAAGATCAATAGTGACTTTTGTTAAACCCTTTGACAAATAGGAATTAAAAAACTGGAAAAGACACTGTTTCACCTGGAAATATTTTGCTTAGTTGAAAAGTCAATTTTGATTAGGCAAAGATTTGCTGGAAGACTTTCAAGTAAATCTGCAGAACTGTGTGTGTTAACTGTTCTCTTAGTGGACTTGCAGTCCAGAAACCATGTGCTACTTATATATCCACATTGTATCGTGTATGACAAAAGGGCTGAACAGGTGAAAATATTCATAGACTGTGAGAAAAATTTTGTCTAGTCAGCTGTTTATAGCTTCTGGACTGTGAAGTGCAGGTATGGACTAGGCCTTAACTGTTAATGTCCACTATAATCAACAAGATAATTTTCTCTGATTCAGGGTATCAGTCTCTAAATGACCATACATCTACCATGCAGGAGTAGATTGGGAAAAAAGTGATCCTGCTCTGAAGCTATTATAAACAAGTCCTTGGGAGTGGCTGCTCATTACTGTTTCTTCAGATACAGGAGGTGCATCGTCCTTCTCTGTGCAGATTTCTGCATCCATTCCCACTCTTGTTTTGCCTTGCACCCACACAAACCCTGCAGATACAGCATGATCCAAGGACGACTCAGTACTGCCACTGAAGTCCTGGACATTGGCTTCCAAGAAGGTTGAATCAACACTGTTTCCACCTAAAGAGGACTTCTGTGTTGCTATATATCTGTGGCTGCACGTGTTTTGCCATAATGATCCCACCTCTGTGTGGTTTTAAGCTCTGTATGTTCCCTAGTATCAAACTGTGTAGGATCTACATGCACACATCACATGAAGCCAAACCGTGGTCTTTTAGGCTCTTCTTGACTGAGGGCAGACCCACTGTATTAGTTATGTGACTGTATGAAGTGCTTGAGCCTGTACTGACATGTCCTTCTGGACAGGATCCGGTCCAGTTTGAAAGTCTTGATTGAAAAAGTGGCACCTTGTTTTTCAAGCCTGTTAGTGAGTGTTCATAGCCCAGAAGCAGGGCTTGAGCTCGGCGTTTCCCACCACGAGCTCAGGATAAATGTGACGGCAGTCACATTTGCAGTGATCTCTTAATTTTAAAGCCCTACATTAGCTGGAAAATAGATTTTATTAGTGAAGGTTTTTCTCATTCATTTTACACACTAGGATATGTAAATGCCAAAATGTATACAAATGTTCATGTGTTTGCCTTTTCCTTTTTGCAGAATCACTCTGCCTCTATGACTGAAGTAACCTGAGATGCAAGATTGGCAACAGAAGCTATTTTTTATTACCCTCCAGTACAATACTCCCAAGACACACAGTTACTAAATGTCTAACTGTGATGACCAGTATTATGTTATGTCTAGTTAGAGGCTAATGTTTTGTACTTTTTTTGTATGAGGAAGTGATGTAGCTTGCCCTGATTTTTTGTCAGCTTTAATATTATTATGCCAGAATTTAAAAGCAAAACGGAAAAAGAACAAAAAAAACCTTTTCTTGTTTAAAGTGTGCACTGAGGAACTACATCTATGGAATTGTTGATGTTGTTATGTGATATTTGTACACAATTTTTTTTTTCATTTTTGAATTTGTATATCTTGGGAAAAAAAAAATCACTTTTACCTTTTCTTACCATAAGAAGTGCTTCTAGCAGTAGGTCAGATTCTGATCTGAGTAAGTTCAGCATAGATCTGAAGTAATTGCATATATTTAATTCAAATTAAAATAATGGTGATCAGGAATCTAACCTGAATGATACTATCAACAAGTAATAAACATCCATCCTTGATTCAGTGAGCTACTTAAGCATTCCTTAGCATGACGGATTTCAGTTAGCCATCCAGTTTCCAGACTACTTGGCAGACTTGAAGTATAGCCTTAAGCATCTTACTGAATCAAAACCTGATTGTTCTGGTGTGGGTGATTGTGCTAGTTATTGAAGAATAACTAAAACAACATACTCAGTCTGCAATATAGACAGGCTGGACATGAAAATTTATAGTAGTAGCTGATAGCATGTGAGCTGACTATATCATCTCCCTAGATCTCCGTTCCTCCCCAAGGCCCAGCTAAAGCTCCCAGTGAAACCTGGCTTCAGGAATTGACTATGGGGATATACAGCCACCACTGTGGAGCTGAGGCTGCGCTTTAAGTGTTTCATAACTTCATCATAGATTTGTGGGGTAACTAGTAACACTGGTGCAAAGGAAGAGTGACACCACTTCTCCAGTGGAGTGACATTACTTGGCATTCAGATTGGCATAACCAAGAAGCCAATTTTGCCCTGACAGTGTAGTTTTCACTGAGGGGCTTTGGCAAGTAAAAAAAACCACAAAAAACAAAAAACCCCAACCCTGACACAGGACACGGTCTGTAGTAGCAGTCTGCATTTTTGTAAATTCTGCCATACAGAATTTATATCAAAACTGCTATTACCCCAACCCACACAGGACACGGTCTGTAGTAGCAGTCTGCATTTTTGTAAATTCTGCCATACAGAATTTATATCAAAACTGCTATTTTACAATTTAACAACTTTGTTTAAGGAAAAAAAAGACAAGTGTGTGGGGGGGTGAGGGGGTAAGAACAAAAAAGAGCCCATTTACAATGGCTAGAACCGGGGCAAAGGCTTCATTACATGACTTTTCACTGTTTCTAGGATTTTCCTGCATCTCATTCTTCTAGCATGGTGATAACTGCTGTGTGTCTCCTTTAAAGAATGGAGCCTCTGTCTGTACTTTTACTGGAATGTTTACCTCACATTTCCATGTTGGTTCTTCTTGGCTTTTTTTGTATATTTTTTCCAAAACAGATGCAAAAAAAAATTATCAAAAAACCAAAATGTGTAGCCTGGTCTCTGTCATTTGCCTGTGACACAAAGAAAATTTGGGATGTCTACTTGTGTCTGGTCTTGCGGTGTTTCTTCCAGGTTGTTATTTTCTTCTGACTCTGCTTCAGTCTTAGGAATATAAGGATCAGACTTGGGCCATGCAGGCTTTCTGTGACCATGAGGAACCATCAATAGTGTTCTGGGTCCTTCACTACAACTTTGATCCAAATTCCACAGGGAAAATTTCTGCTGAGTAAATTTGGCTGTGGAACCGGTCCTTGTTCTGCTGTGTTAGGAGAATAATGACATGTTAGGAAAGCTTATCAGCAATGAATACTCCATTCAAGATGTCCAGTCAGCAGCACCTAAGTCCACTGCAAAGGGTTAGCAAGGGGTTGAATTCTAAGATAAAAACTTAATGTTCTGTAGCCTAGTTTTTGCAGCTGTGGACTCTGGGGTTGTGTTCCTCCCAAGTGTGCTGTTACCACAGCGTGAATCTTGTGTTCTTGGTCAATAGCTTCCACGGAACTGGTCGTGATGTTGTCCCCCTCTGCTTATCCTCTACCGTGATAGCGTGGGCAGTCTTTCTGAAGGTGGAAGATGTGGTTTTGAGTTTCTTCTCCATCCTCCAGGTTGAAGGAGGATTTGAATCTCAATTTTCCACTTCCTGAAGGACTGCCTTATCCTTCCAGTTATAATGCAGCACAGTGAGAGGCACCTCTCTCCACTTTGAAATAAGCAAGTGAGTCCTGCTCTCCCCTCTGACATGATATGTAGGGATGCCTACACCCAAGAGAGGTCTACAGGTAGATGCAGATCCACAGGGGTGTGTGTGCTTGTTTGCAAGTGCCTAAGTTCTGGATGACTGGTTAGATGAAGCTATACCTATCACACACATTCACTGCATTTCCTCTTGGCTAGCTCTATGTGTTTGCTACCATTTTAGATTTATAGTACCCTCAGCCTTTTCCAGTTGACAGATAACCCTCTGCACAGGCAGTCTAAACCTAACAGCCCATTGCTTTTCCCAGGTACCTTTCCCTTCAGGAGCAATGTGTGTCCACCTCTTGGAATCTGTGAGCCAGTGCAAAATCAGTCTTTAGGTAGCCTTTCGATTCCCCCCACACACACACTTTTCTGAGGCACATCATTCTCTATGTGCTGTGTACAGTGAGCTTGGGCAGCTAACGGTGGCTTCTGTAGTCCAGTCTGATGACCAACTGTGTAAAATAAACGTGTTGCAGTGGCTAGCTTTTCATGATGGAGTTAGATCACCGCTTAAGACGGATGTATGGCCCTTGGGCTGTGTGCAGTTTCATGCACTTCAGGTATGAACCTGGTCTAGGTAATATGACTGGCAGCAGTGTCTGACGCCCCTGCCTGGGGGTCACCCAGCTGGATGGCTGTGGCCTCTCTCTGTCCCCCAGCTAACTCCCATCTGACAGGGAAGTGGGTATCCCTGCAGAGCTGTTGTTCTCGCTCCTCCTGATGTGCAGATTGTGCCTCTTGGCTGCGCGAAGGCCCTGGAACCTGACTCGGTATCAGGAAAACCATCTGCCCCTGCCTTAATTGAGTACCCGTATGGAAGGAAAATTGCACATCTCATCGAAACCGGAGGTCAGCATTAGAAATAAAATGTTCAGCCTCCCCCAAACTTGAATGGGCAGACTTTGCTGATGCCCCCACAGGCTGGCAGATGTGGTGGTGTAGGACAGCCTCCCTCAGCTGGTTGTACGCATGCAGGAGCCTCTTTGTAGTGCACCGCAGCTTTCTCTCATTCATGGAGACACCGGTCCACCCAGTCTCTCTGTTAAAAAATGCCCTCCTAACCTGGCTTCTTTACACTTTTGATCTTCTCTACTGGTTCTGCCTAAAACAAATGAAGATCAGCCCTCCTGCAAATGCATGGGTGGGGCTTTTATTTATTTATAATTGAATTTGACAGAAATTAGGTACTTTTGAAAGCCCAAGGATAAAAAAAAAGCGTTTAAGCACCTAGAAGTCTTAGCCCTTCCATGGCACAGGTGTTCTATGCAAGACTTTGATCTCATTTCAGACTTCTGCTTTTTCAGCTCGTTACAAGCAGTTAAAAGTTTTGCATCTCAAATGCCCACGCCTCCTCTTCTTCCCTTGTATGTTAGCCGCTGCAGCTTCTTGCACAGGTGTGCTGATGAAGTGAGGTTTGCGCCCAGAGGGACTAAAGTATCTCAGATTAGGGAAGTCTCAATTTGACACAACTCAGACACAGCAAAACACGAGACAAAGCTGTTGTCATGCTCTTTTCTTGCCTATCCTCCTGTTTTTCAGTCTTCTGTTTTTCACTCTCTCTTCTGATCATATTACATAAGCTATGAAAGTTAGATACTGGGAGAGAGACAGAAGCGGGGGATGAGCAGAAAATGCAACTACCACTGAAAGTGTTTTTTTAGATAATGAGTACTGAGTAAGAGGAAGCAAGGAGGTGTAAGTATCTCTCCTTCGATGGGAAGAAGACATAATTTCATGAAAAAACCACTTCCAATTCATTGCTCCCAAACAGCCTCTGAGGCAGACAAGATGACACAGATTTAGCTGTTTATCACGGTGTTTCTCCATAAGCTACAGGGATTTGTGAACAGCCAGCCTTCCACAGTGACCAGTGAAACATCCCCAGTTCCCTCACGTTCACCCTGCAATGGAACATGTAGTAGTACTTACGCTATTCTGTAATTCCCCAGGACTCAAAAGGAGGAAAGAACAGGTTTCTTAAATTTCTTCAGAGCTATGAGAAGAAAGCAGCACATGAGAAGTTTGCTGAATAAAGAGACTGAGCACTAACACACAAAAGCAGCAGTTCCTAAGCATGCTTCAGGTATTTGTGCACTAAAAGAAACCAGGGGAGCAAGGGTTCAGGAGAGCGAGAGGTATAACCAGGGTATTTCTGGATCATTCCCAGAAATACCACACATAGAGAATCTAACCTCACTGTAAACAACCTCTTTTGTAGAAAACATCCACAAAGTACCAGGCACTTCTCAGACTGTTACAGATTTTTTATTTTCTCGTCTGCCTGACTTCACTGCTTGCCTCCTCTGATTAAAGGCAAACCTACATAATCAGTTACACAGAAGAAAAACTAACATATAGGTATTGTATGTCTTTCTATAGCTACATAAAAACTAACACATCAGAAAAACTAACTAACAGCTATTAGAAGGATCAACGGAACTTATAAAAATCGGGTCCTTCAACAGACATGGAAGAATTCTACAAGCTGCCTTGATGGCAGCTGTTTTTATAGGGCTGTTGGAGAGTTCACCATTACTGAGTTAAGAGATTTCAGAATTCCACTTGGCACTATCTTCACATAGCAATTTTGAGTAGAACAAGTGATTTTACTTAAGAGGGCACCTGTGATGGCTTTTAGAAACATTATTGCTGACAGGGTCTTCTTTTCGATCTCAAGGAAAAAAATTTAAAAAAAAAGAAAAGAAAAAAAGATGCTGGCTTACCTCCCCCCTCCTTCCCCAAGAGTTTGCTGGCCCAGCTACTCTTGGTGGCTGAGTTGAACAGGGTGCCCTGACATAACCAAACTGCACTCGCAAAAGCCCGTAACACAGTTCAGAACTGAGGACAAGAATTTTAAGAGGCGCAGGGAAGAAACTGGGGAGTTGGTCCCCCCTGTTATCCCCACTGGACCCTGTTAACTGTTGGGCAGCATGGTAAAGGCCAGAAAGCATACATCAGTACCATTACTGACCACGCTGCGTCACTGTTTCACAAGGAGAACTTCTGCTCTTTTTTCCATTTTATTATATAAAACAGAAACAATGAAACCTGAGGACAACTAAATGAACTTTTATTAGTGATATTTATATATTCGGTTGCTACCGCAATGAAAGGGCTCTGCAGTCCTGCCTTAAGAACACAAGCAGAGCAAAGCGATGCTTCATGGTGCGACTCACTGCTCCCAGGTAATCTTCACGTTTGGGGGTAGCTCTGCAGCGCACAGTTCATCGAACTTGGACGCATCCTTCACGGGAGTGCTATAGAAATTCAGGACATCCTCAGCACTGTGCATCAGGTGGAGCTGTGAATTGGGGACAGCATGACCAAGTTCTGCTGCCAGCTGAGCCAGGAGGCGATACTTTAACCTATTTTCTTTGAGGGGTATCTGCTGCCAATTATCAGGAAGCGAGGGTCCAAAAATCTCCTTGACATGAGACTCAAGGCAGCTCTGTATATCCTCCGGAGGAAGATAGTTTCTGCTGCGTGGTGGGGGACAGATCAGGCTGGGTTCACTTTTCTCTTGATGAATTATTTTGTCTGCTTCTACTTCTTTTTCCTTCTTCCTGTTGACACGAGAAAGAAATCTTTTCAGTCTCTGGGCTACTTCAGACTGAGTCAGAGTACACTTCTATTCACAGTCTTTTAATATTGGACTCAGCCGAGCCTGTAGAGAGTTTACACACCCTGTGGACACAGCAGGTTCATTATGCATGCAAGAACAAAAGCGCATAGGCTAGACCTTTGGGTTTCCCCCAAATGCTGCCTGCCACATAGGTTGTCCCTACATAGCGATCACCTGCCTAGCTTATTTTATTGGTCTGAGTGTAAACAGAATTTTAACCAGATTAATGACTTGTTTTCCCAGTTACAGCTCCATTTTCCAACCTGCTGTGACAAAAAGGATAACGGGAAATAACCACTACTATAGAAAAAATACGATCACTAGTTTTAATTAGAAAATTGAAGCCTACCCCAAGCTACTTGACTTGCTCCCGTGCCACAATCTAGTCAACAAGACAAGCATGGTTTCACCTAAAAAGTTATACAGAAACGACTGTTTTCCATCCCCATTGTAGTACTGCCCTGAAACATCTCTTCTTCCACACTTAGCAAGTTCTCTTACCAAAGCAGGTAAAAGCATTAAAAAACGTAACTCCGCACCGTCACACCCCCCTGCTAGCAGCGCACCCTCGGCAGGGACGCGACGAGGGCCTTCCTTGCACACCCCGAGTCCTGCGACCCAACACGCTCTCGACTGCTCCACGAAAACCAAGCACTGAGGACGGCAGGTCTGAATGACCAGCCAGCCTCCCGACCGCGGCACAGCACCCTCCCCTGCGGGGGCCACGGGGACACCGCGCGGGCCTGCCCACCACCACCCCCAGCC
>NW_008794492.1:240926-269645 GCF_000699145.1 Aptenodytes forsteri
CGGGGCGGGCACGGCAGAGGCCGTGCCAGCAGGCGTGGGAAGGAGGTTTGGCATCGAAGTGTGGGGGACTAAAACAACGTAAGGCAGGAACGTATGTCGTCACCCGCTGCGACTTCAGCGGTCGCTGTGCATTTTTCTCAGCCAAAGACTCTTGGCAGCTGTCTGTGGAGGTTTTCATCCCGTCTGTGGGGAGTGACGGCTGCCGGTGCTGTCAGCCAGGCCGTTTTCACAGGGAGTTTGTTGTGTTGGCCACATTTCTGATCCGGGCGCACAATTATATGAGAATATCACTTTTCCTATTTTTTAAAAGGATGTTCATTTTTGAAAGTGAGAAATAACGCTTCCTCTGTGCACAGCCTTGCCTCGGTTCATGGTAGTACGTTCAGCAGACGTCTACCTTCTCCGGTCACAAACGCCTCTGCCAAAGAGAAACGTAAGGAGCCGGGGCACAGCCGCCAGCTGCATCAGGCACAGTGTGTGTGAGAGATGTCCAGCAAAGGAGCAGGAATTATTTAGCAAAGCTACAGCTTTAGTTTTATAAAGTGTGAGAGGGTTTCTTTTGCCACTTTGGGGGAACATTTTTTCCACTCTCAATTTTAAGCGAAGCAATCCATGTAGATCAGTAGGATGCTTCTCGTCAGGAGCAGAGGTTTATTTGAACTTGGGTGCATGGAGACCTTCAGGACCACAACCGAACCAGAGAAGAGGTGGTGTTCCTGACTCTGGTATCAGCTTCTGGAGTGTTTCGTGGCAAGTCACTTGCTCTTTGTTCATGGTTGTGGTCAGGACAGACTAAATGCATGCATTAATTATGCAATGATTGGATCCCTGTGAAGGAGTTTGTCTATTTATTGCCTGTGTGAAAGCGTGGTTACTAATGCAAAGAACACACGGAGGTTACAGGGCAGTGATTTTCTCTGTTTTCCCTCTCCTTGCCGGCAGAGGCAGTGGGTACCTGTGGCTGGGAAGAGCAGCCTGCAGAGCCGGGTGGCTGCAGCTGTGCAGGCTTGGTCCCAGCTGGCCCTGAAGGGGGAAGGGGGGGTGTCTTCTGGGTTGCACGGTCTTTGCTGGTTGGCGAGCGGCTCCAAGGTGTTGCTAGTTGATTGGCGTAGCATGTTGCTAGGCGAATGTTCTTGTATGACCTGAAGTCTGCTATTTCTGCCATTTATGGCTTTTTTTTCATAACAACTGTCTAATTGTGCTTTAGCTGACAAAGCTTACATTGCGAACAGGTACACAGCAACATAACCAAAGGTCAAACTGTGGGCCAAGATGCCTCCCTGTATGTTTTATGTTAATTATTGTGGAAAATGCCACCTAAAAGTGCTTTGGAAAAATGATCTTTGCACAGCACTAACTCAACCTGTGCAACCCTAACTCAGTGTATAGCAGCCTCATCACACCCACCATGATTCTCCAGAGACACGAAAAGCTTCTGAAGGTAGTGTTATTTATCTGTGGCCTGAGTCCAGTGCGCTGCTCACCATATACATCTCTCAGGTTTTCTCAGTGTCTGTCAGACTTCAGTCAGCAGGATTAATGTCCCCAGCTGTATCACTATTGGATTATTTCCCTTTGATCTCCTCAGGGTTTCCCAAGCTCACCAGCAGTAACGCTTCGTGACTTAATCTTTGCATAGGCTACTGAAAACCACAGATGTGTGAAAGAGACTGTAAAGTTTATACAGAATAAAGAATTGTGAGATAGAGATTAGTTTTAAATTACTGTTTTATTCCCATGATTGAAGACACAATCAGGTTTTGTAATTCAGGATTTTGGCTGCAAAATGTGGTAATGGACAAGGGTATGTATTTGAATTGCTAGGGAACTACTTAATCTGCCTACTATTCTGGGGACTAAGTTTAAACCACAGGGAGAGAGGGTTTGTGATTCCTTGGCAGCTGTTGTTTGTTGTATGGAGAGAATTCCCCTTCCTTGGAATGGGCAGATGAAACAAGAATATTCCCTCGGTAAATTGTGGGAGCAAAGGGTGGAGAGGAAGCTAATCCATTTTATCTCCAGTTTTGTTTAGGGTAAGGGAAATTAGACTTCTTTGTTTTTCTTTCATTTCTGAACATCTTCCACCTTGGGGAGAGGGACAAGATGAAGGAAGGTTCCTGTACTTTCAGTAGGTGTAGCTGGCAGTGAAAAGTGACTGTGTGGCAGATGTGTCAGTCTTCCCAGACACGACATACTGTCCTCTGCAAGCCAAACTGTTAATCTGAAAAAGAAACAAAAAGGAGGGGAAACCAGTTAGCTTGGAGTAAGAAAGACAGATGTAGAAAGACAGCAGGAGTAACCAAGCAAGGCAGAAATCGGAGAGTAACATCCCTGGTGAGCATGAAGCACCAGGAGGGGCAGGAACAAGAGGAGTCTTAGGAAGGTGACAACATGTCTCCCTTCATGGTGAGCAGCTCCTCTCTGCACTGGGGGGAAGCCTCATACCTGTGCCCGCTTGCGGAAGGCCTCCTGTGCAGCCTTCTTGTTCTCGCTTTTGCCCACCCATGCTGCCAGGGCAGAGGCTTGCAGGGCTCTCCCATAAGAAAAGGTCAGTTTCCAAGGCTTAGGCAGAGGGGACTGATTCATGGCGTTCAGGTTGACAGAAGCCTCCTCTTCACTCTGACCTCCAGACAGGAAGCAGATTCCTGCAAGAAAGAGGTTTCGAGGCTTAGAAAAAGTCTCTGCAATCCCTGACCTTTATGTGCCAGAGGAGCAAGCATGTCAGATGTAGGAGCAAGGCCAGCAAGAGTGACAGTGTGAATGGATACATAGGAATCAATCGGGAATTACCGGGAACGGCAGCAGGAACAGTGCGGAGAAGAGTAGTGACAGTTGCTACGGCTACATCCTGAGGGGTGTACTTCTTGGGGCAGGAATGCCCAGCTGTCACCATGTTGGGTTTCAGCAGTGTCCCTTCCAGGTACACATGATGATCATTCAAGGCCTTGTAGACAGCAGCCAGAACCTGGAAACAGAGGATTGAATACAGACCTCTGCTCAAACCTTCACCTCAGCCTGCTGTGGAAAGACAGCTTATTCCTTGGGAGTGCGAGAAGATCAAATTGAAATTTGCTTTCTCATGAAATTTATCACAGGGGTTGCAGCCCTAGAAACACCACTGCTTTTTGAGATTACCAGGATACCACTCTTCCTATTTACTGGATTTGTCCCTGCAAACTGAGATACTGAAAGAGGGGTAAGTGTTTTTCCTCCCAATCCATCTTCTTGAGATTGAGAATGCTTACATTGGCAGTTTGAGTGGAAATCTAAAAGCATGGATTCTACTCTCGCGTTTGCTATTAAGTCATTATTTGACCGTGAGCAACTCATTTTTGTGATGCAGTTATGGAGTACCTTTTTGGTCAAAACTCTTTGAGATCTGTGAACACAAACTCTGCATAAGATTAGCTACTGATCTGTGAAGGGGAGGAGAGTGGCAGGAATCTCTTACCTTTTCTGTGACATACTGACAGCGCTGGAGATCATGGTCTCCATCAGGCAAGATTTCTGGCTCCACAATGGGCACCAAGCCATGCTAAGCAAAGAAAAACAGGGAAGTTCTGGGGAGTATGGAAGAAAAATTGTCCTTGTTGTCTACCCTGACTTTGTTGGTATTCCCTCTCGCCACGCTGCCCTTCTTCCTCATCTTTCCAAAAATCCTCACAGAGATCCACTTTTCAAGTTATCTAGCATGCTATCACAGGGAACAGTGAGAAGGGGCAACAGCATCTCAGGAAAGGTTGCTGGAGGATAGATACCTGCTGGCAGATGCTGGCATAGCGTGCCAATGTGTTGGCATTCTCTTGGATGGCAAGTTGAGAGGGTGTTGTGCTGGTGATCTTCAGCACTGCACGCCACTTGCCAAAGTCAGCACCGTCTTTCTTGTACTGGGCACAGCGCTCAGCCAGTCCATCCAGCCCTGTAGATGAAAGAACAGTGCTTCACTGAGAGCAGTTCTTCAGCACATAGCACTGAAAAGTACCATGACACCAGCCAAAGCTGCGACTCAGGTGAGTCATTCCATGGCTTTTGCTGCACCAGTCATAGCTTAGGCTCCTTAGATCTCTCCTTATCTCTTACCTTGGATGGTGGTTTCTCCATTTGTTCCTGCTAGGGGTGCTGTGCCTTTATCCAGCTGTGGAGACCAGAAAAACAGGAAGGGTTACAGAGAGATGGAGATCAGTCTCATTGTTATCTTCTTACCCACGGCTAGTCTGTCTTTGCAGGCTGACTGTGAGTAAAGTATGGGGCTGAACACGCTAAGGGTGCAAAGGTGGGAAATGGTGGAGCAAAGGGGAAGAAAAGGCATGAATTGGGTAAGACGAAGGGGCAATGTGTAGATGGCTGCAGGGAATGGCTCAAGAGCTCTGTCAGATGTGGAAAGGACTGGATTTAGTTTACTGCATGGAGGGATTTAATTGCAGTGAATGGTGAGTAGATGGGAGTTGGTGGATGAAAAGTTCCTGCAGATGTGGGAAATGCAGATGTGCCCCTGGTTAATTGTACAAAAGCAATGCAGAGAATAGTGGCAGAGATCCTTTACTGATGTTAAAACCAAGCACAAAAAAGAAAAAAAAAGTGTTTGGCAGGAGAGTGCAGGCCCATGTATAATTTTCACTGGAAACGGGGTTTGGAGTATGCTGCCAGCCAGACATCTACAGATACTCACCTTTATTCCCACCACGATGCCTTTTTCTTTGATGAGAGCTGGCAATGGCTTTCCACTGCTGTCTTTCTGGTAGAGAGTCTCGTGGAAGAGGATCACTCCCCCAATGCTCTGGTTGATGGAAGCATCTGAAGAGAAGAGGATCTCTCGAAAAGCCCTTCGATTCTCCTCCGTGTTCTCCACATTGATCCTCTGCAGCCTGTTCCCCATGGTACCTAGCGAGGTGGACAAAGGTCAGACAGAAAGGTATTAGGCTTGGCTGGCCTTCTGGTCCCAGTATGTAGTAATGAACTGGGGCTTCAGTTCAGAGCATCCCTTCTCAACCCATAGTTTGTCAGCTTTTTTTGCTATAGATGCAGCCCTGCCTGGCTGAGTTGTTCCTGCTCAGTCAACAGTTTTTAAGTGTTTTTAATTTACTCCACTGATTTTAAAGATGAAGCAAACTTAAGAGAAAGTCTTGGGTACTGCTAATTGATTGATATCCAGAACTCACCCACTGATTCATCTGCAGCTAAGATCCCCTTTCCTGAAGCCACAATCCGCTGAGCAATGTCTGAAAGAGCTTTCTTTTGCTCTGGAGACAGCGCTGGGAATTGGTGGGTCATGTTGACTTATCTGTGGAAGAGAATTACTGTTACCAGCTGGAGGAGACTGTATACACAAACTGTGAACCAGAGACACCACTTGGGTATTTCTACTGGAGGGCTCTTGATGCTTGTCTGGTCCATGTTATCATAGGCACATGCCCAGAAATCCATTCGAGTTCTTCTTGGCTTGGTGTGTTTGGCAAAAGTAGAAGAGAGAAATGCAGGAGCCACATTGGAACACATCCTTCCAGAACCAAAGTGGGAAAGACTCTGCATTTTACATGGATTTGCTCAGAGACTAAAGGAAGGTCAGCCTGTCATAAAAACATGCACCAAGCTAACGAGTATGCTAATTGCAGACTCTGCAAACTTCTTTGTAAAGCACTTACAACTTTTTGTACCAATCAGAAGAATGCCAGTTATCACATTGCTTACCTTTACACATGCCCTAACAGTGCCCCTCTCCCATGCCCTGGCCTGTGTTGGCAGTATTTGCTACTTTGTCTAGTTGCCTTTCCGTCCCCACCCTCCTGCCTTGGTTTGTAATTCTTTCCTCCCGTGGCTGCTTTCAGAACTGTAGCGCATTGCTTACTTTATATAAGACCTGGGGGTTTAGAAGGATTCACAGCTCATTTCTATCTTTTCAGCTGTGGCAGAGGCTTACCAGCTGCAGATACCCAGCACCTGAAATCAAGGTTCTGTGTTTTTATGACAAAATGCTTGATCTTATTAAAGTTTTGATTATATGGCATTAAATTACAGTTTCTCAGATCATCTGAACAGTCCAAGCTACTTCCCTATGTGTTTAAGCCTGTGAGCCTGAGGCATAAAGACTCTCTTTCCTCTGTTTATCATATGCTATAGCTAAAGCAACACCCGTGTTTTTATCAGCAGGTGATAAATCCATGACATGAATCATTAAAAACAACACAAAAGATCTCCAATAACAAGTTTTCCTCCAGAGAGGCAGGCCTCTGAGCAGCGTCTGCATTTTCTATTCCCAAACTCAGCCTTAGAGGGAGTGAGAATGTGCCATTTCCCATTTCACCATGTGCCAGAGATGGCCAGCAAATACATCTCCTCATGTCAGTATGTATGCAGCCAAGTCCTCCATCCTCTTTCCCTGCACACAGGTATTATGTTGCCAGGGCATCCTTGTCTTGCCCTCCCTGCTGCAGGGCATAATGGGGAGAAAGGATCAGGGGTCTAGTTATTACTCATGATAGGGTAACACAGTTCTCTGCACCATGGCAAATGGTGCCAAAATTTTCTGGCAACAATGCCAACACAGTACTGTGACAGCTATAAATCTGTGTCTCTGATTTATAGTTGAAGGTACTTTGGTATTGATGATGTTATTGTGCAAGAGTCAGATGGCATTGTCTGCCAGTACAGACCAGTCAGATGCAGTGTTCAGATGTCTGCTTTACCTTTTTGAGAATTGTTTGAGACTAGAATTCATCCTATGCAACTTATCAATGATGAGTCATTCTAGGTTTAGAGGGAATTTGAAGGAGTGCGTGATGAAGACTGCATCAAATGAGCGAGGGTTCCTTTTCCAAGCAGTGAAATGCCTTGCTGTGGTCCTGCAAAAGCAGGCTTTGCTTAACTCCTCTCTCTATATGCCAGGCTGCGGCCAGAGCTCTGGGAAGCATCCTTCTACAGTGGTGACCACAACTCCATCACTCCCAGCTCTTATCCCGTTTAGCCCACCTAAAACAACTTGAAGAGCTATGGTTTATGCTGCATAGCTAATTAAGTACACCTGTAGCCCTCCTTATGCCTCACCTGCTTTCTGTGTCTGGTATGTCTCTTAGAAATAGGAAACTGGCTTGTTGTTACGATTACTGTAATAATAGTTTGTGTTGTAAGCACTTCAGTCAAAACCACAGCACTGTTAAATAAATTGCTATGCAAAATGATGAGGAATCACTTCAGTAGTTCACAGGCTCTGTGGAAACAACTGGAAAATTGTGATCTGGCAAGGATATGATCTTGTCCAAGGTCAAAGCTAATGAATTGCTAAATCAGTAATGGGATTTCTGAGTTGCAGTTTGGAGGTATGCTATAGCACGAGTAGGTGTATCCAGATAATCTTTAATCCAGTTAGCTGAATTATAAGATCATCAGTCACTCTAGTTATGTTATTATGAGTATACTTTCTCTCCAGCAATGCGGTAAGCAATGAGACTAATGGCTGTTGTATCTTGCTTGTTTCCAGTGTTTGCATAAAGATAACAAAGAGACAGTTATCACTCAAAACCAGCTGCAAAGCAAATTGCCAAAATACGGAAATATGAGTTTTCAGTGGATTATGTTGGTCCAAGTGAGTGCTCTGAGAGACTGAAGCAATACAGTGTAGTTCCACAATGATTAATTGGAAGACAGCAGATTAGTTCCAGTTTCCATGCAAGTATCTCATTGACTGTGAAGGAGTAGGTGGAGATTTGCGAAAAGGCTCCCCAAAATGATCTGTAAGGCCATGGTGAGTAGTTCCCAGCTACCCTGCTAAGCTACAAGGATGAATAAAATGCACAGTGTTTCTAACTGAAATGGTGAAAAAATGAGTGCAAAGGAGCAGTTGTAAAGCTACTGATAGCTCTAAGGTCCAGAATGTTCAAGGACCCTGGATTTAGGACTTTATTTTTCTGTCATTCTTTCATGAGGAGCATAATCGCTGAGGATCTTCCCCGCTGGATTCAGAAAGGGTGTCTCCGCTGTAAGGTACTGCTTTAAGCATTTAAAGGGGAGTGGAGAAGTCTTACACTTCAGTTAACACTTCATACAGCTGCCTTGTAAAGAGTAAGCTCCCACCAAATCCACAGGAACATTAATGTCCCCCCTTAAAGAGCTGGATATGTCATCTTAAAGGTCCCGAGGAAAAAAAGTTGTACCCAGGCTGCCAAAGCTGCACAGCTCATTTCATTCTTCCAAGAACGAAGCCTATTTGCCTTACTATTCTGCTTTATTTGTTTAATTTAACAACTTTTCCAGGCAGGAAAAAGCTCGAAGGAACTGTGTTCTCAGTAACAGTATCTAAGAGTTGTCCCACCACTAAAGTTTTTCAAGAAGTTTTATTTTTATTTACCCATTTTAGGCTGTGGGCTAGTATAATGTCACAAGATCAAGTGATTTCGCATTGATTTTACATTGTATGAATACAATGTATTCTCTTTGTGGTAACTGCTTACATAACTTTTTTTAAAAGTGGAAGAAAAAAACAAAAGGATAAAACTGCACAGAATGCTGTATGGCTACCTTGAGTGTTTGTCAGGCTTCAGCAGCTCCTTAAGCAAAGTTCTTTGTTCAGCCCCCAGCCTGTAACCAGCAGGAGGTGGGGGTAGGGGGAAAGGGGACAGCACAGTTGTAAAAGTAAATATTGTACTGCTGAAGTCTCAAGTTTTTCTCAGCTACCATAATGTAGGACTGCAGGGGAAATATCTTCATGGATATCAGCACAAGCACCGCATCCTGTTAATATTAATAGTGAGAACCAAAGGGCAGAGGCAAGACGAAGAGCAGAAGGAACGAACTGTTACATTCCACTTCAGGTCATCTTAGAAACTTTAATACTTCATTGGCATCTTTTCTTTCCAACCACCTCAAGTGACTGGCATCTTCTAATCTTACGGAAAATCTCACCTGAGTCCTGGTTTGCAGACGGGAAAAGATTGCATTAGAATCTGGAAGTTTTTCTCTTGGGTCTCTTCATTGCCTTCTTTTATAAAATTGGTTCCAAAAGTGCAGGACCAAACTCTCAAAAGACAGTTTGTATCCCATGCATGTAGCTTTTCCTGTTCAGTTACTAGTAAACACAGCCCTTCAACATCATCTCTGACAGCAATACAAACCACCTGTGCATGTCATTGCACTGTGCACATGAGAGATTCTGCTTTCAAAGAGCAGGTTTGAAGAAGCAAAAGTTGCATATATAAATAGATAAATACAGTTGGTAGGGAGAATGAAAAGTATTAAAAAATTTAGCCCATCACATGTAGGCACAGTGTTAACCTGACTGGATTTACTCCTCATTTACACTTCGATGCTTAGGAGAGACAGACACATAATGAGTTATGCACCTTATATTCTTATCACAGTGGATAAATCTATTTATTGGCCTCACTTCTCTGTGGAGCTCCATTAAAAAGCTATTTCTAGTTAAGTCTGGTTACTTGGACATTGGGCAAACTGATAGGTGTGAGCAGCTGGGCAAGCCTGGCCCCATCCTGCTGACAGAGCACATTCTTATCTAGCTTACAGATGACACCAAGCTGGCAGGACTAGTTGATGCGCCTGATTGCTGGGCAGCCATCCAGAGGAGCCTGGATGCGGGGCGGGAAGAGACCAACAGGAGCACCATGAAGTTCAGCCAGGACACGTGCCCAACCATTGCCAGGGGGGCAGAGCCCTGGCAGTGATAGGGCTAGTGGGATGGGGAAACAGCTCTTTGGAGAAGGCCCAGGGCCCTGTCAGGCAGCAAGCTGAACAGGGGCCAGCAACGAGGGCCAGCAGCATCCTGTGTGAGCAGGTGTCCAGCCCAGAGAGCCAGGGGAGGACAGGGATTATCATCCTCTGCTCAGCACTCTTTAGATCACATCTGGGTACTGCATCCAGTGTTGGGCCCCTGCAGTACAAGAAAGACATTGACAAACTGGAGTGAGTTCAGCAGATGCCACCAAGAAAGTCAGGGGCTGAAGCACTTGCTCTGTGAGGTGAAGGCTACAGGGCTGGGTCTAGTTCAGCCACGAGCAGAGATGGCTTCGGGGGCACCTCTCAGCAACCCCCAATACCTACAGAGTGGTGATCGAGGAGGCAGAGCCAGGCTCTTCACAGCAGCATGTGACGGGAGAGTGGGAGACAACAAGCATAAGCTGAAACTGGAGAGATTCAGACTGGATATGAAGAATTTTTTTTTCGCTATTGGGACAGCCAAGCAGTGGAGCAGGTTGACAGAGGCCGTGGTGTCTCCATACTTGGAGGTTGTCAAGACCCACCTGAATAAAGCCGTGAGCAGCCTGGTCTGACCTTATGTCTAACCCTGCTTTGAGCGGGAGTTTGGACTACAGACCTCCTAATGTCCCTTCCAGCCTGAATTACCCTGTGACTCTGTGTGAGTACTTGCTTTAGGGAGTTGAAGTGGAAGCAGTGCCTCCTGTATGTATGTATGAAGGAGCTCTGGGGGAAGAACAGGATGTTTCTCCCTTTATCTCTGCAGTGGGAGTGAAGGTTTCAGTATAGCAAAATGTTTCATTTCTGGGTTCTAAAAAGTGAGTCAAGGGTATGGGACAAAAAGAGATAGTCAGACTTCTGTCACCTAGAAAAAGCAACAGATGTTTTTGATTGACATACTAATTTCACCATCCTGATAGGTCCTTTGGGGCATATATGATGGTAAATTGCCTGGCTGGTTTTTGCTCTCTCTTACGAGGGTAGGAACAAGGGGTTTTTTCCATCTTCATGCTCTGTCTAGGGACCTTGCTTCAAAATCCTATCTCAAGTGGATGGGAGTATGTGAGACCTGCAGTTCCCTGTCCTGATGCCCACATTAGCCTCAGAGCTATACTCAAGCCGTGAGCGAATATACCCTCATTCCATCTCTCTAGCAAGTATGAAAGGAGGTTATGTACTCAGGGACCTGGCCTCTGCAGTCGGTACAGAGCACTCCTGGAGCACTCTTGATGGCTAGAGATGGCTGAGGTGGCAAGACACTGGTTTCTTGGACGTAAGTGTGGTCATTAGGGTGAAGCTGCTGTCTCTCTCAGGGCTGGGCTCTTCTCAGAGAAAGTAAAAAAATGCTGTCAGACTTGCATGAGAATTCAAGTCCTGTAATGCCAGCAGGGGAGGCTAGGGGAAGTGGTGGTGCGGGTTTCAGGTAGGCTAAATAGTTTTGGGTGCCAGGCACATGGGATGGTTGAGAAAGTGATGGAGGATCACAGACTCAGTGAGGATTTGAGTTTGTTGAGCAATTTCCTGAAGCTGGCTGTTCACAGCTTGAAAGGTTACAGCCTAATGCAAGAGCAGTTTTAAGTTTCCTGCAGTGCAAACTACCTTACATCCCCCTGCTGAAGAATCTTATCCACACTACCGCACTAATGCTTCAGAAGAAGCTGCACAACAAACACACATAATTACACTTCTGTCAGCATTGGTGTTTGTCAGGACCAGCTGCATTCTCCAGTCATTCTCTCTTCTCCTTGCAGAACATATATTTATATACTCCACAAGCATAAAGAAACATACAAAACAAAGCAGTAGAAAGCAATGCAGGTATGTTATTGCTGTAGTCCCCTTAGACTAAGGATTCACTTACTCCAGGAGTTCTGAGTGACTAAGCTAAGTTAGAAAGCCAGTGTTAGCAGCAAATGGGTCACATTGGAAGATCACTGCAGAATGGCTGAGTGCTTATTTCTTGCAAGCTGTTCCTGGAACAAAAAAATAAAAACAAAACCAAAAACAACTCCCCAAGCCCACTTTAGATAAACACATTGTGTCTCAGCTGCTGATATACGTACCACCTTTACAGTCTAGAAATGAAATGATTATACTTACTTGTTTGTGGACAGTGCCTCTGCTGCTACAAGCTTCTGGTGAGGTGGTTGCAGGCAAAGAGACCGGGCCCTTCTAATCACTAACTTTTATAAAATTCTTGACAGGTGTCCCCCCCCCCCTCCGTCATTCTCCCTCCTCCCCAGGCTGGTCGGGGAGGTGTCATTGCTCGAGGTCGGTCATTGGCTGTCAGAACCACCAACACAAACAACCAGTGGGACCTAGCCTCGCCCCTGGTGTTCCTCCCCTTTCCCCTCCCCTGCATATATAAGGCCACTCGTGATGCGGTGAAACTAAGACATTTTCTAGTTATTTCAAACTGTTCCTCCTCTTTCTAAAACAGACTGAAAAGAACTACAAGAGGAACAATGGAAATTGTTTACAGGGATCTTGGGAAAGCATAACTTTCTGTTTAGGGTTAGATTTTCTGAAAGCTTATACTTCAGAAACTACACAGTGCAGGAAGGAAGAGTAGAAAAAAAAATGCAAACAATGCAACAGATCCTTAATTGACATGAGTTACTATCATTTCAGTGGCTTCCTAAGTGTTACACTGATTTTCCTCACTTGAAAATTTAGCATAGAAACATATTTTCCTATTCCAATTAGCATATGGAAAGGCAAAATGCAATGCTACAGTATCAGTGTTAATGAACCTGCAAGTTCTGATTCCCTTTAATGCAGTGTATGTGTGCAAATGATGTTTATCAGAATAAATATGCCCACATTGAGGTGCACAAGTGCGAGCCCAATCTTCCACCAAAATCCCATTGAAACACCTATCCATATTACAATGACACACAAACTTCTCAGTTGCTTAGCAAAATTTTTCTGTGAAAAATGCTAATGCTCTGTAAACGGTGTATCAGCATTCCAGTTTATATGAAATCACACTACAGCTACTCACCAAATGCAGGTAGATAGACTTGATTCCCGCCTCCCCCCACCCCGCCCCATACTGTGGGTCAGTACTCCTGGAGGAAAGTACAGCGTAGGGACTGTTAGGCAAACATCATACCCTCAGCAACAACACACTCTGCGACCTTGGACATTAGCATGTCTTTACCACAAAGACCCACTGTTTGCCTGAAGAATGACGTAGTTTCTCCATTTGTTTGGCTCATGTAGTGACACCTTTAGCCTTTACATGGACACAGTGAGACATCTGATTTCTCCTCTCACTGAGCAACACTGTCTTCATTAGGGCACTTCCTCCTTCAGCCTGTTTCTTCTAGAGCTGCATGCCAAGGTCAGTGCCTGTAGGAAATCTTAACAGCTTACACACTGCCAGCAGTAGCACTCCATGACAGTCAGCAGAGAAACCTCTGAAAAAGCTGAGGATACAGTCCAATTGAAGGTCTTGGACTTGTGTTGTTTTGTTTTCTTTCATGTTCTCCTTCCTTATCCATACCTTTTTGCTGAAGAATGCTGTGGCACATAACATGGACATAAAGCCTTCCCTGCTTTACAGCATTTGCTTTATATACAATTATTTCTCCCATCCTAGCAGAAAGATGACCCCCCTGGTGTATTAAAGTTTCTCCACCACAAACAGAGGCATCCAGTATGGATTAAAATATTTTTAATGAAATACATTATCTAAGACCCTTTTGAGACCAAGAAGGTGTCATACTGATGGTCTTCTTCAGGGCCACAGAGAAAATCAGAGTTTGAGTCCCATCATTCCTGGTTTGGTTAGAAGCCGTCACAGGTAGGAAGGTACTTGGAAGTGTTTCTTTCCCAGTGTCATCTGTGACATAGTCTGACAGGCTATTAAAGGAAAGCTGGGGCAAGACTTCTTGAAAAAAATAGTGTCTTTAGATAATCCCCTGCAGCCCACCTTGTGTTCTTAACTCTTTCAGAAGTATATATATGTATTTCCAGGTGGATAATGGCTAGTATGTGCCTTTCTAGTCCTTCTGAGCCAATATCCAGCACTTCAAGCACTAGGATTACAGGTCTAACAGAGATTCTGAGGACTGAGGAGAAAAAAACGTGAATGGACAAGATGGTTAACTTTTTCACTTAATTTAGGAATGGGAGCCTTTTCAGGCAAGAATATGGAATGAGCAATCATGCTAGATAATGTCACTGTAAGGTTCAGTACTATTAACATGCAGACCCTTGATGCTGACCGTGCTGTGCAGAAGTTAGTAGTAGAGTGATATTAAAACGACACTGGAAAAGAGTACGTACTTTCATCACCACAGCTACGTAATCATAGTTTGGGGATACTTATACCTCTAAAAATTAGGTTATAGTGGTATCGTGTATCCTTAAATGATAAGAGGAATAAGCTTGCATCGTGAGGGGAATGCAGTGTACTTGCATTTAACCAAGCAACTAACCTGCCTCATAAAAAATACCAAATCATTGCCTGTGCTAATTATTCTATGGCAAAATTGGTGTATTGTCGAAGTTGTAAACCTGTCTCATTGAGTTGGTGTTTGAACACATAGTATTGCCAACTCTCTCAGCTTTCCAGTGACCCAACTAATTTTGGAATGGTTTCTTTTTTTGTTTAAGCCTTTTTCAGAGTAACATGCAGCCGTAGGGCTGTAGCTAGCACGAGGCTGGCTGCTGCTGTGAGCACCCTTGGTAGATGTGGCTACATCTAGGCATTACTTTGACAGAGATTGAATTTGTGGCCATGGACAGCCATGGCGTTGCAATACAGGAAGACTGGGACACCTTTGGTGGACATGGAGTGGGAGGAACACCAAAGCCCTGGTGGAAGGTGTGTTCAGAGGAGTAAGGCCACAGGTCAGGAATCAGATTTGGGGGCTTCAGGAGAACAGGAGGCAAAGAGAGGCAGAGATCATGCAGATGAAAGTTAAGGGATGCAGATAACAGCTTTACAACAAAGTGGCTCAGTAATGGCATGAAACAGATGCCCTTTTGTAGCATCCACTGTTGTTTGTATTGCCACCGATCTTAGTGGTGTGGGGGGTTTGTTTTCTGCAGTTTGTAGGGCTGGCCATGCAGGCAGGGTTTCCTGTGGTGTTCAGTTCCTGAATAAGCACCAGCTCTTCTCTGCCTCCTTAGAGTTCCTCATCCCCCCCTGCCTCTGGCATAGGAAGGGAGAAGGGGGAAGTGCTGCAAAGATCCCAGGCTGAGGAAAAGGATGGGGAGAATGGGAAGGGAGGGCAGTTGAGCTAAAGAACAAGTGCTCTCCGTTATTGGTATTCTTAAAAATTTTACAGACTATTGCAGTGATTGCTGATCACTTTTCTAGTGAAGAGAAATATCTTTTAATAGAGAAAGGATTACTAATTATTTTTTGAGAGTTTTGGATGTGTGAGAATTGATTACTCAAATACATATCTAACTAAATATGGTGACTGAAGTTTTTCTGCATGGATTATGGTTTTTTTATCTGTTATGAGAAAGCGGATATAAACAGTTTTGCAATATAAAAATCTATAGCTCACTCAAATCTGTGTTTGAAACCTCACTGCAAACATAATGAGTAAGAGAGCTTAAATGTTCATTGTTGTGCCTTTTATAGCATGGAAACAGAAAATGGTGGTCAGCTATAAAAGAGATGGATAATGTTAAAACACAAGCATCAGGCGTTTCCTCTCATAAACACGGCACAGCATAAGTGAATTTTTTACTTGAATGGCTTGGAGATTTTGCTGATGTTGACTTTTCCATCTGAGATTACCATACAAAAGTTGACAGAAGTATACATTTAAAAATTTTAAAGACCACTAAAAACTGTCTTTACAGGTGGCTTGGGTTATTATTGAGGTCTTAATTTGTAGTTTTGCTTTCTTGAGTTTGATAATGCAAGTACTGGATATTCATGGCAGAAGTTAATTTAATTGCTGTCCTCGTTATCTCCAATCTTGCTGTCAAAGGATCTGTCAGTTCTGCACTGAAGTTTTGAGTGAAGACTGTTGCTGGATGAAGTATGTTAAAATCAATGAAAAGCCTGATTTAAAGGTAACAGGTAAAAATTTTAGAATTGCTTATGTTTCTTCAGGTTGATGATTGTGTTTTTTCTGTGTGTTTCTAGCAGTATCATTCCGATACTGATTTTGCCTTTAATTACTCATATTAACTAGCATTTTAAATGAAAACAATAAGTAAATGTGAAGAGAGACAAACTGTAGTACATCTGAGAAAGATGAAAAAGAAAGAAATGGATGAAGCAATTTCAGAGATTACATGTCACCAAGAGAAAAATGAAAAAGTTAAAGCTTTCCTCTGCACATCAGTAAATGAAGTACTATTAATCTTATAAACACTTTTCTATGTGGTCAGGCCTGTAAAAGGGTTCAAAATGGGATGGAAAAAACCACTGGAAGTTGGAAGAATGTCTGGGTATAATATGCATCCACGTGAAAAACACCTGGCTCTGCATGCCCCAGGAGAGTGCTGCCTGCGTGATGGGGTTAAAGTCTAATCAGAGCAGACTTGAGCTGAGTGGAGTCTGACTGCTCCTCACCTCTCCACGCCGTGCTGGATGTTTCCTGTTTTCTGTACTCTGTGGTCTTGCTTAACTGTCTCAAAGTCCAGCTTGTTCATCCCTATCTAATCAGAGGTATTGTTTATTAAGTGGTTTGTTTTCCCCACTCACCTACAGCCCTCACCCCCAATGCAGAGAGGCGGGCCTTTAACCCCACTGAAAGGAATCACCTGTATTTCTGGCTCCACAGCAGTCTCTGCAGACACATACATCAGGGAGGGTATGGAGGGTGTTGGGCAGAGCAGACTCAGGCCCACAAAGAGCACTGAGGGGACTGCACAAGGAGGGTTTGCTTGCTTTTTGTTCTTTGTGACTTAAAGCTGGTCTGTGACAAACACCATGGCTTGGAATGAAAAACAGGCAAGCACAGAACATTACTGTTACCAAAACCCAAATCTTTGTAGTAATTTCAGTAGTGGGGATAGCAAGCAAGGATACAACTTTAAATCAGGCTGCCAGTGGCAACATTTCTGGGCTGTGCAAAATAGCTGTAACAGGACATGAAGATAAATGCAGTAATGACACTGGTCTCTGTGCCTTTCTGTTGACATTTTGTTTTTAAAAAAACAAGTAGGCAAACAATTGGCTGCTATAATGAGAGACACTTAAGTGTTGATTACCTGTTTATCTAAGCAGCACATAGTCCAAAAAAGCACACTTAGGTGCTGCATGTTAACGTTGGCATACAATTTGCAAAATACAAACTACAACAGATGTCTGAAGTGGACCAGTTTGCTGAAAAGACCATTGTAGATATGGTTTCTGCACCGCTGGAGGAACACTGGACACCATGGCAGAAATCCAAAGAGAAAGTAGGCACTGAAGAATACATAGCTGGCCAGAGGCTTACTAACAGGGCAAGAAAATATAACACTGTTTTTCTTCGTCAACATTTAAAAATCACCCGTGGTTACACAGCTGGGAAAGTGGCATTCATAGCTTTCCATGCAGAACAAAGTCTTGGAAATGGACATTGATATTGCAGACTCTTAGCCTATAGATACACAAACTGGCTGATGAGGCGGATTCTCTCAAAGCATGAGCTGTGAGGACATAATATTTTGTGGAAATGAAGTTAGTCTAGCAAGAGGGATGCATGCGGTGAAGAAGCACAGACCATGGAGTACCTAATTCTATATGCACTTTTGGCAGATGTATGTTTTACTGAAGATTATTCAGAACCATATGTTGGGCCCTGCCATCTGCTGAATTTGGATACTACTCTGCAAAGCTGGTGTGGAAATACACAAAAAGAAGCTCTAACTTCAGGAGAGAAACTGCCAGTGCCTTTGTAACTACAACTGTCTCCCACAGAAAATTACCCTTTTTCTTTTGTGAAATGTATAGCCTTTCTATACAAAAGTATGCTAAGCTTAAATTCCAGCACTTAGAGCTTGGTTTTATCTCAGGTCACTATTAAAATGCCTCAGTACTTGATTGGAGAAGGGCCTGAGCAACCTGGTCTAATAAGACCTGCTTTGAGTGGGGAATTGGACCAGGGACCTTCAGAGGTCCTTTTCAACCTGAATTGTTGTAGGATCCAAATTACTACATCCATGCAGATGCATGCACATGCATGAATACAGAGGTATCTTCCTTAGTCAAATATAGTAAGGAAAGGTGGATCTGTCAGTCAGGAAAACAAACAGTGGCGTACAGAAAGAAGAGACAATGGAGTTTTAATAGAAAGGTTGTTTATTTGGCAGAAAGTTTGCTTGTAAATATCTTTAGAAAAAAAGTAGTTCACCCTGCATCCAGCCAAATTGCTGTTAAAATACCGAGTCTGGCAATTCACAGCTCCTCACAACTGAGAAGAAGGCTGTTTCCTTCTCTCTTCAAATGCAGTGCCTTCTCACTAAGACACTGGTACCTACTGTAGTTAGAAAATCCTCTTGGGCTTCTAATCTAATAGAGACCTATCAATTTATGCTTTGTGTTCCGCCGGAATCATGCTTAAGTTGGACATGACTTGGAAACAAAGGTAGTTTTTGTTTAATTAGTATTTTCCCCTGAATTGTCTTGGACAATAATGCCTTGAGTCCTGCTGACTGGCCCATCAAGAAAGAATCCTCTTGTGCAAGCAGTAGTTGCTGCATTGAAAAATAGTCTCCGAACTATTGGGAATAAACCAACACCCAAGAAAATCCATATTGTTTGTTTCAAAAATAGTCATTAAGTTTGTTTTAGTGTGAATAAAACCAAAGTCTTAAGGCAGCGTTTCAAGGAGTTAATGCCAGGCCTTGAACTTACATAGCCTGAGATATGGCAACTCAGCTCTGCTCCCCTGATAGAAAAGAAGGAAAAAGCTTGTGTGTTTGAAACTGCATTTTTAGCCCAAACTGTGGAACAAAATCCAACAGGAATTAAGAACTCACAGTAACCTCCCATTTTCTGCTCTAAGGGCGAAGTCCATTTCTCTGACTTGTCATTTCTAATAAAACATGTGGCACAGAAAACAGAAACAAAAATCAATCTACTTGTGAAAGTTCAGAGGAGCAGAAGAAGGAACGCTTGCCCGAGATGCCACATTGGCATGGCGGGCACTGAGCTAGCGCCTAAGTAACTCAGAAATAGCCCCCAGCAGGCTCAGTAAAAGAAGCACCTCTGTTGTAAAGGTGAATTGGGCACTTAAGGAAATTAGTCCAGAAGGACCTGAAGAATTTATTAACCTTCTCCTTGCACGAAGGAGTTTGTTCTCAACGGGTTTATCTGAAACTCTCTCACTGGCGGGTTCAAGTTGTAGGCCCTCTGCATATTGTTTGGTCTCCCAGTCAATTTCTCTCGCCTCTTATGCCCTGAAAATTGTCTTCTAGTTTAGAAGGGATGCTTCAAATTCATGTTCTTAATTTACAGCTATGAAGCTCAATGAAATTATTGACCTCCCCTGGACTTCTGGGATGACAAATAAAGTACTACTGGGCAAACAAGGAAAATAACTTTGAGACAAATGGATAAATCATTGCCCACATCAAAACATTTATTAACTGCATATAGTTAGTTAGTTTCTTTTCTAAGTTTTTTTTTCTTTCTTTTCCTTCCTCCTTTTTCTTTTCCCTGTCCCATTTATTGTACCTTGCTGCAAGATTTTCTTTGCAAGAATGAGTATGAATGGACCCTCATGAAAAGAACAGGGCATTGCCCTGCATTTGTATAGTACAAAGACAAAAAGAGCAAAGACAAAGCACACCACACTGAAACATTCACAGCTGAAGACGCATAAACAAACAAGTTGTATTTCCTCACATGCTCAGGCACTTAGTGGAATAAAAATACAATGACACTCAAATCTTGCCATCTTAACTGTATTACAGTAAAGCCTGAGAATAGGTTTGCCCACCTGCCACTGTGTGACCACTCTGGTATCTTTGGGGTTTTCAGCAGCTGGGAATAAATTGTGGTTCTGCCCCTGTAATTTTTCCTGCGTCCTCTGACAGGAGAGGTGCTTTGCCTTTGGAATGACATGGAATCCACAAGCAGTTTTTACTCACACCTGATTTCCAAAGGTGTTATAAAAGTATCCCAGCTGATTACTAAGAGAGCAAAGCACTGCTCTGTGTTGTGAAGCCATTTCTCAGCTAACTTGCATTATGCATTTGTGTTGTGTAATTGATAACCATCGCACACTGACAGCTGGAGGTTTGCAGCTTTCTTTGGTTTCATCTCTCAAGAGTTTTATCTTTCACATGTACAACTGGACTTGTTAAGGCATAAATCACCTGGGAAAGACTGGGGGAAAGAAAATTCAAAGTAGAGCTCTTCCTTCACCAAAACCAAACAACCCCCACTGACCAAAACTCGACAAAAATATTTTACTTGGTTCATTCCAAAGCTAGGAATATAGTTTCAAAAATAGTTCAACCAAACTCCACATATAAGTGAATTTGATTCAAAGCCCACTAAAGTCAAGGTGGGCTTTTCATTAGACATAACCATTTTGGTGCCAGTTTTAATTCTGTATGAGATCTCTGTCATCTGCATGGTTTTATATTTAACTGTGCCCACAGCTGTGGTACAACGTACCTATCCCAAATGCCTAACAACCAGAGCACATTAAGTTAATGGGTCAGTATCAGAGTGGCCCCTTGATGTCTTGTGCTATTGTGGCTTGTTTTTATGAACAGCTAGCTTTGTTTCCTATGGGTATTTTGCTTGCTGCCAGGAGCAGCGAATGAACCACTTGGGCTGAGCTGTGAACTACAGCTCGAAAATGAGACAAGGATACTGCACAATAGCGGTACCTGATCTAACCTTTCCTTTGCCTCTGTGCTGATAGGAAGTCAAGGTAAATTCATGTTGGATGTCTAAGTCCAATCAGCAACTGATAAGGCCTCTTTTAATGACCTGGATCCACTACAACTAGTGATGACACCAACCAACACAGTAGTCATCCGATGTTGTTTATAATGTCTGTAATGTATCAAAGAAAACGTGCATTTGTGACCTGGCTGTGTAACATCAATGGCTGTTACTCTGTTTTCCTATTCCTACCTTCAGAGGTGACCTTTAACGAAGCAGCGAAGGCTTTGTTTTTGTTAGAGCCTCTGCTCCAAGAAAAAGGAGTGGAAGGGTGGAGGTGTGGATAGTGTCTGTAGGGGGAGACAGTAACAACGAGAGGCTTCGTAAAATTTGAAGGATATAGGCGAAATTTGTGGTAAAGTTCACATAAACCACTGCTGCTTTTGAAAGGTCTGCTCAAAATCACAGCTTAGAAACAGACAGAGGTCAGAGATCAGACCTTAATAAGGATGGGAAAATAAGGGCTTTTCCTCCTCACTAGCTTAAATTTGAAACATTCATTTTGTCCAACATATCTGTTGCCCTAAGGTGAGGATTTCTATAACCAATGTAAAGGAGAGTAGGCAGTATAGCTGTTTATATTGGTGTGAGAGCTTTTCCCTAAGAACAATTTAAGGAGAGTAGAAAATCCACGCCCTCAGCTGGAATCCTCCACTCCCCTCCCACATGGTGCATGGTGATTAGTTCCAAGCATATATTAAATAGGGCCTGCATGTACATAAGTTTATTTTTTAAGAAACTTTTTCTTTAAAGAGAGTTATTCTTTGTCCACCTGGAGGCACAGGATGCCCAGTGCAAGCAGCACAACATCGAGTTTGCACACTGTCTCTCTGCCCAGTGGCAAGTTCTCTGGGCTTTGTGTTTGGAAAGGCATGAACAGATCACAGCAGTTTCGGGTTGTCATTTAGCCGAAGGCTGGAATACATTCCCACGTGCCGGACCAGGTTGGGTTCCACCACGTAGGCGTTCTCCCCCTTAGTACGCAGCAGTGAGTAGAGGGCAATATCCTTAGCAAAACCCTGGCGGCAGTGCAGCCCCTTCAGGTAACCTAAGACACGGCGGGCAGATTGAGCGGAGAAGAGCATGGCAGGCGTGCAGCACTCAGTGACTGGCACGATATTATACAGCGTGGGGGCCAGCCGGCGCAGCTCCAGCATGTAATGCCGTCCCACCAGCTCTGACAAAGCCATGCTGTACAAAGCAAAGAACAAGACAATGGGCCAGCTGAGGCTGGGGCGCCCAGTTGCCCAGGAGTACACACAGTTCAGCATGGGCCCCAGAAACATGCCCAGACCTAGCCACTCAAGGATTCTCATGGGTTCGGGGTTGAAGTAGCGCTGAAGCCTCTCAGGATGGTAAAGCTTGAAGTAGAGTGCGTCTCTGAGGTATGGTTTGGAGAACCGGGCCAACAAGAGGTGCTGCAAGACAGCAAATATCTCCTCCTCTGGCACAGCATCATCTTCCACTATGAGGACGTATTCTGGGTTGTACGTCAACAGCGACTGCTCAAGGCAGAAAATGTAGTCCTGCTTCTCCTTCTCAAACTGGTTCACTCTGGGGTCAGGGTTCTCCCCAGTTTTGTCACGACTGACCATAGGAAAGAAGCTGCTCAGCAGCCTGACATCCTGATGGCTACTGGGGTCTGACTCCACATTACAGAGGAGGATGCGGTGGCTCCGGCAACGTGCACCACATTTCTGGAGGAGGCGGTGGAAGTGGGAGGCCACTTGCAAGACATAGTGGAAATCATTCCGCCTCTGCACAGTTATAATGGTGACCAGCAGCAAGGGCTGGAAGGCGTCACTGCCAGAAGCCTCGGAGACGTTTGGTATCTGCAGCTTCTCAAAGTAACGGAGGGCAGCCTGGCCCTCCTGCTGGTTCTGCTCCAGGAACTCCTGGCTCATGGGGTTCAGGTGCCAGCGCCGCAAATAGAAGTAAGAGTGGAGGAGCCGGTGGCAAATCAAAGGTGTGAGCACACCGAATGTCACCACAGTCAGTGTGAGGAGATGGATAAAAGGACTGGACCAACGGCACCACCTCCCATAGAGCTGCCAGGCTTGGTGTAACATGGCTGCTGCAGAAGGAGGGCACCCCTGCTCTATTCATGCCCTCATTCCTTCACTTCTGATGCATCCTCCCTGGATTGCAAGGTATCACTGGGGCAGCGGCTGCCAAACCTGCACAATTTGTCCAAGCCTAGAGAGGAAGAAAAAAGATGGTTAATGAAATAGGAACTGTCAAAGCGGGAAGACCGTGATTTGAGAAATGGAAAGCTGAGGGCTATTCACTGAGTAAGCCAAAATAAAAGGCCCAAGTTGTCCCTTGTGGTGTGGGCATCACAGAATTGTTGTGGGAGGTTGAGGAAAGATGAGCCAAACTTAGTTTCCAGCAAAGTGCCCCTAAGGCCTTTTCAGCATGTAGGAGCTCTGATCTGACTTAGCTAGATAGATATGCTTCAAAAGCGTAACAAACAGGCAACGTGGATGCAGGATGCGTGGAAATCCCTTTCTGTTAAAGGCAGAGAACTTATATACCACTATCTGGTCACAGTGACATAGTAAGACTTGGGTCATAGCCAAGAACCAAAGCCAGATCTCTTGTATCTTAGCCCAGCACATATTTGAGAGACAAACTTTTACCTCTGTGGAATGACACATGCTTCCCTTCTGTTGCTCACACACTTCCAAATGCATGCTTTTTCACTTTACTCCCCAGAGTGTGAAGCAAGATAACAAAGATAGCAATTTACTTCACTAAGGGGATGTGTACGCTAAGCGTAATGTGTGTGTGTCTCTCTCTCAGGTATCTCCTCCTCTCTAGACCCTGTGAAATACACAGTCACAGCAAGATTAACAAGTTGCAATTGAGCCATTGACTCATATTTGTTATTTAAAAGTTTGTAATTTAAAATTATATGCCTTTAATTTAAAACTGAAACATTTATATAAATATATATTTTTTGTATACACACACACTTTAAGCAAACATCCACCTTCATAAAAATTAGATTTTTCCATACTTGGCTTTTCTGTTCTGCTTCTCTGGGCTGCCGAAACACCTAACAGCCTAGCTGTCAGAAACTTTCACAAAATCAGGGCAATTAGGCTGTTCAGATGCATTCTCTTGTGGCAGTAATTTCCCTTTTTAATCTGCTGTTTCACTCTCCCTTTTACTTTCTGTTCCCTCTCTTTATGACCTGAGTTATTCATGCCCCCCCAGCTGGCTGACTGTGCCCCATTCGGTGGAGAGTTTATCCCATTTTTAACTTTCTGCCTTCACCAAGTTCTGATCGTCAAATGGTGCTCCCAGACCAAAATGTTACTCTTTTTCCTTCTCTGCACTGTCATCTGAAGCAGCCTGAGCAACGATGTGTGGATGGAAAGAAATCAAGGCCATGGCTTTTCTTCTCTGTCTTAGAAGAACGGACCATGTAGAAGAAATGACTCAGAGGACACTGAGCAGGGTCTAAATCTGGCAGTGCTTCTAAACTGCCTTCATTACCGTAGTCACAGATTTGCTGTATTTACCATCAAAAGAACCGCTTCCTATTGCCATATGGGAATCTGACAATCTTATATGAAAGGCTTTTTACTAAGATTAATGGAAAATATACAAGGGTTATTCCAAGTATTTGTTAGAGACCAAGCACTTCATGCTGTGAGATCTCAAACCACCCTTGGATAGACTGTGGCATCAGTGTTGTGCTATCTTAGGATTCACGAAAACACAAGACTTCAAAGATTTAGTGTAATTAGGGATAAAAAAATGTACATACTGATGCATGAGAATCTGCAGTGTCTTCCCATATAGCTTTTTTTTTTTCTTTCTGATTACACAATCCTGTTTCACAGACACTGCATTGCATTGCATCAGTGGACCTTGTAAAGGCCCTAAAGGTGATGGCTGTATTTCGGCCGCCAGATCCAAGCCATGATGATTCAGGACATGAAGACCTGAAAATCCATCAGATGCAAAGACCTGGCATTTAAATACACTTACTTATCCAAAATCCAGGGCTTTCCTTTTTCTCATTTTCTGCTAACCAGTCACAAACATTAAGGGAACACAAATGCAGAATCATATTCTATGTATCACACTGACGTACATTTCAGCCTTCTCTTGATGCAAGCAGCATTGTTGGCACCGTCGCTGAGCCAGCCTCTAAACTTGAAAGTGAGGATCACAGTGGGAAAAGGAGATGAAGAAAAGCCAGAAGGTAGTTTAGTTCTCAGGGAGTAAAGAAACTTACTTTCCATCTGCCAGCTATGCTGGAGATCTGAGCTACAAGAACTATGAGCCTGCAGTGAGCTCTGTAGCTCTCGGGATATACACTGAAGCATTAATAATCCCCACCCAAGCAAGAGGCATCCTCCTTCATACTGTCTTCTACTGAAAAGGGAGAAATGGGTGTCACGTCCTCCCTGCAGCAGCAGGAACAGCTGGCTGGTGGCCAGCTGAGGTGTGGGGGCTGTGGCCTCACGAGATGAATCAAAGGGAAGCTTGCCAGAGGTCTTGCTCTTCTGCAGCCCGTGTTGTTCAAGGGCCAGGCTCACCTGCACCATGAGAAGGTACTCCCCAGGTCCCTGCGGGCAGACTCCCTTTGAGTCTGCAGCCTGCCGGTCAGTTCTCCACCAGCCCTGCCTGCTGGGAAAATTGTGCTGGGTCTCCACCTACTGGTGTCCCAGCTCCTGGCGCACGGTAGGGTAGCTAAGGTGGGGCAGGTAAGCAGCACCCTCTCAGGAGGTATCTCCTCGCTTCATACAAGGAAGTAGCTAACTCCAAAAAAGCACACAGGACGGCAAGCCAGCCATGCAGGTCACAGTGTCATATTCACAAGCGTTTCTGACTTACCCTGGCTTCACCTCATCAGTAACACAACTCAAGAACTAGAGATTCTAGTTTTGCAACCCAGGACACCTCAAGGAAAACCACCATCAAACAGGCACTTTTGCTTCTCTCCAGATGTTCCTCTGCTGCCTGGGCTGTTAGCACTCACATTGACTGCCACGCTCTTTATGAGTTTATCTGCAAAGGAAAAGGCTGTTTTCACTGGGTAGTGGAATAACCACAAAGGCTAAAAAAAGTCAGGAGCATATTAAAGTGGGTCAAATACTCTAGGTCATGCCAAAAACAAGCTGAATGATCTAGAAAAGATGGGAGACACTGACCTCCTCCCCACTTTTTGGCTGTTACACTGGGAACCTGAGAGTTCCAAATCTAGATAGAAATTTCTTGCTTCTACAGAGGTGAAGTTTGATCTTACCTGCAGGACTTCAATCCAGAGTTTCTGGTCAGGCTGTTTTCTAGTCATTTGGACGGTTCTCACTTTCCAGAAGCCATTCTGTATTCAGAAGCTCTTTGTACTATCACTTTCATCTTTCTCCCTTTTGGGGGGGGGGGGGGGGGGGGGCTTCTGTGGAGACAAGAGCCAAGACATCATCCCTTCATAAAGGTGTTTGGTGTTTTACATAGGCAAATGTTAAACAAATGATGGTACTCAGCAATAACTTTAACAGAAAACAAATCCAAAATTAATGAAAAGAAGGATTGAGAAAGCACCTAAAACACTCTTCTAGAATATATTATGCCTCTTCAAGGTCCATTTGTATCCTTGTGTTTCATTTTTCAAAGCTGTGGTTGTTTTTTCCAGATCACAGAATAGGGTTTTCAGTAAGAAAGTATTAGTTCTGAGGGGGAATTTGTTTGTTCTTTAAGTATTTAAGTGGCATTTCAGACAGAAAAATTAAGTTTGAGGAGAAAGGCAAGAATCAGAATTGGATTTTATAGTGCTTTAAAAAAAAAATGTCTGAATCTTGAATAGTAACTACTCTGCAACCACGTAAATATTTGCAGTGGAGGCCACTTTTATGTATGTTCTGTATAGAACTGAGCCATTGCTTAAAAACATTTAGAAGCTGTGGCGATATAAAGCTATATATTCAGCTTGTTTCTTTACTTAGATCCTTGTGATGAAGATTCCTCCCAGAAACACCTGGTTCACCTGGTTCCAAATCTACATTCCCATCTTCATTAGTCCCCTAATTACTTGGCTGAATTATACTGTTCAGGAAAAAGTTACCTCTGCACACACTGAGGAAGAGTAGAAAAAAGAGTAATGTCCTCTTTGGGGTGCTAGTCTGTCTGTCTGCTGTGCTAGTGCTTTAAAAGAGAAAGCTGGTTTTCTGTCTGCTCCAAACTCCTCTTCACAGAGGTATTCCTGCGGGCAGGCATTCCTGGAACAAAGTTTCCTACGAGTTTCAAAGCTGCAAAATTTTAGGAGGCTCCTGGATAGCTAATGTAAGAGAGGGCATCTCTTGTCTTCTACTGCCTGCTCTGTGAGACAAAGCTGTAATTATTCCTTTATGATTACAACATTAAATGATTACTTTTTGCCTAACTACACTTCTTTTCAGTGTCAATGGGAAAAGCCATTCCTTTCCTAACATAAAAACAGCTGGATGAAGTCATGCGGTCAGAAGCCATACAGTCATCTCTGTGGGAAGCAAAGGTAGGCTCTCAGAAAATGTCACAGAAAGGCCAGCTGTTACAGTCCCCACCTCAGCCATAATGGTGGTAGTAGAATCATACAATCATTTAGGTTGGAAAAGACCTTTAAGATTATCAGGTCCAACTGCTAACCTAGCACTGCCAAGGCCACCACTAAACCATGTCCCTAAGCACCACATCTACGTATCTTTTAAATACCTTCAGGGATGGGGACTCAACCACTTCCCTGGGCAGCCTGTTCCAATGTTTAACCACTCTTTCAGGAAAGACATTTTTCCTCATGTCCAATCTAAACCTCCCCTGGCACAACTTGAGGCCATTTCCTCTTCAGGCTAAACAGCCCCAGTTCCCTCAGCCGCTCCTCATAAGACTTGTTCTCCAGACCCTTCACCAGCCTCGTTGCCCTTCTCTGGACACACGAATAGTAACAGTGTTCACGCTAGTTTTGACTTGTGTGTTCACCCTATAGTGGCATGCCAAGTTGAAACCTTTGTGCGAAAAACACTTCTACACCCCAACTTAACATTGTGCAGACAAGCTGCAACCTCAGGACCAAGCTCCTCTACTAATTAACCCTCTCTGACAGAGACAGGAACTTTGTCTTGGCTGTGACATTGTTAGTGCACCAGCAAAACAGTCCTGCTTAAATCTGAGGAAACTGATGCAAGCTTCAAAAAGTCATAAAGAGCCATATAGATCTCTTTCTGTTTCATATATGCATGCTGACAGCTGACTGTTGTGTACAGATACCCTCAGCTTCTGAAACCCGAGGTCTCTACCATGAGCTGATCCCTATTAGGGACCAAATGGCCAGCTTTTCTCATCTGCAATTCCTCGTTTTCTGACAGCTTTTAGTAGGTCAAGTGCCAGACAGTATTTCTGTAATGTTTTCAGGATTGCCTTGAAAACAGTAGTGTCCAGCAGAAGCCAAGCATTCACAAATCTGACCATTACCCTTAGATGCCAAACTGGGAGTTCGGCTCCCTAGAAAATAAAAACCATCCTGGCAAGAGCTGTGCTTCTAAAAACATTCAGCAGAATCTTAATGGTAAGAGCTCAGCAGTTGTTCTTTGGTTGTATTTTACTAGCAGGTACCAAATATATCTCTTACCTCTTCTACTTCGAGCACTGCTTAAAGCAGTTGTCACTATGTTGTTTCTAGGCAATGAATGTCAAATAAGCCAGGCTGTTTCATTTAACTTTCATCTAAAATGCTTCCTGCTATGGCAAAGACCAGGGCTGCTGGTGATGCACTCGATGTCTTAGTTCTCTTTGAACTTTACTTTTTGTTTCTCAGGGTCTACGTACTAAAGGCATAACACTGCTATGTTCTAATAGGTTAACAATAGCTTGAAGCATAAGGGAAGTGGCTAGGGAGGTGGAGAGGGTTTGGACTTGGTCCTCTGCATGACTTACGTGGTGTAAGAGGTAGAAATCAATGGCACAGCCGTCTGTTTTGATCTACCGTGCCTCAGAGCCTGTCAATTAACTTTGTGGCTACAAAGAAGATGGAGACTCCCTTTTTACAAGGAGTCACATGGAAAAGACGAGGGGTAATGGGTACACGTTACTCCTGGGGAGATTCCAATTGGACAAAGAGGAAAATTTTTCACAATGAGAACAACCAGCCATTGGAATAATCT
>NW_008794492.1:270444-284337 GCF_000699145.1 Aptenodytes forsteri
TGGGGAGATTCTGATTGGACACAAGAGGAAAATTTTTCACAATGAGAACAATCAGCTGTTGGAATAATCTCCCCAGGGAAGTGGTGGATTCCCCAACATTGGACACTTTTAAGATTCCGCTGGCCAGGGTGCTGGGCCATCTTGTCTAGACTGTGCTTTTGCCAAGAAAGGTTGGACCAGATCATCCTTGAGGTCCCTTCCAACCTGGTATTCTATGATTCTATGATAAACTTTTTCTGCCCAAGGAGATGGAATGCAAGCACTATTAGAAAAGTGAAAATGCACAGCCGCACAGGGACCAACCCTGTCCAGCTAGGAAACCCCAGAAACTGCAGAATTGCATCTTAAATGTAAATTTACCGATAAGCTGGCCTGCTTTTCTCATTTAACTGTGGTTACCTTTTACAGGTTGTCCCTAGAAATCCAGGGACCACAGTTTGAAAGCTACTGAACTAACAGGCAAGGTACATGGATGTGGCAGCTGGAAAATACTTTCTCCATTTCCCTTGAACTAAGGTAAAACTATACCACTAGTGAAACAGGCTATGAACTGAATGTATACTAATTACAGTTACTTCCCCAACTTCTGTCTTGCTTCTCATGTATATTAATTTTCCTCTGCCACATAAATCCGAAGGGAGCCCATTCTCAACACCTGCTGACTTTCACCTGGCTGCCTCCCTGCTATGCAATGTGATCGGAAAGCAATGTTCTTCCCTGTTGTTATCAAGCAGGCAGGTCAGTATTCAGACGAAGTGGGAGTGGAAAGCAGCCTGGAGGAGAAAGCTCTGCAGGGTAATAGCTTAACACAGAGACTTAAGGCAAGTTTTGTGAGGAGCTGTCTCTTAGAAGATGACACCAAAGGTTACGTGGCTTTAAAGTTAATTATGCAATCCATATCTGTCTGAATTTACATTTTCTTCTGTGCCCGAGGTAAAAAAAAGGATACATTGTTAGAGAATTTGATAATGGTCTGTATAAAAACTGCGGCATATTTTCACAGAGATCTGCCTGGACCCCTCCAAAATCTCAAATGTGGCTTTTGGTTTAAGCTCACTTGTGCTTTAGTATAAAATTTAAATCCCTACTTGTTAAAAAAAGAAAAAATATATTAGACAAAGCTGCTGCTAATAATGGCACCAGCTATTACCTTTTGCTGTCAGCTCTTGGAATCTCAGAGCTAAATAAGCATTGACTCATCAGAGGTGCTATAGATAATTGGTATTTTACCTCCTTGTGTCACAGTCTTTTGCTAAAATAAGACCAGGGCCCCTGCATACAAGACACTGTACACAAATATAGCAAGAGGCAATTTCTACCTTAGTGGATCTTCAGCTTAAGAATATAAAAGATAGGAGGGAATCTGTTTTTCCCAGATACGTAACAAATCAGCCTAGTTTTGTTGTCATGAACAACTAGCATTTTATAATTTAACCATACTGGTAATCCACACAGGTAAATTATCTGGAATAGCTATTGAAAAAACAGCCACTAAATGTGGTATGCTGAAGTAATAGCAACTCTTTGCAAATTAAAGCAATCTGAACAGACGAGGATGAAGAATTCTTGGTCTTGGAGAAGCCTGTCCAGAAGGAGCTATTCCAGAGCAGTAGGAATGAGGTATTCCAGTGCAGCTATTGCGGAATAGCTCCTTCTGCCATAGCTCTTCTATTCAATTTCTATATGGAGTTGTGCCCTCGGAGCTTGCTAGGAAACCAGCTATTATTTCACTGAAAGAGCAATGTGCAGATTAAAATAGCTCCCCGAGTATCTGTGATTTGGGTAGGTGTGACAGGTGCACCCACTCTGACTGAGTGAGCAGCACTTTGGTTCAGGCATCACCAACAAATCGGCCCTGCTGTGCAAACCGTGAGAATTGTGCAAGGTCGTATTTTCTCAGGAACTAAGGAGCCTAGGCCACGTCTTATCAGGAGCTAACAGTACCAGCCTGAGCTGGGACTAGACAAAACTACAACTGCTACAGCTGCACTCCTGCACATATACCAAAGGGGGGTTTGACTACGAGTCAATCACTTTATGCTGTAGATATCTGTAGCCCCCCCGAGCCCACTGAGCTCTTCTGTACGGCAGCAGGCTGCACGGTGATGACCTCCCCTTGGGCAGGGACACCTCTCAAGGTTACTCCTCAAGGCTGAGAGATCCCTTACCTGGCATCTGATATCCATAATGAGGTAAGTGACATTTTACATTAGGCCTAAAAGTATATTGTATGCTAGCAACGTTTATATATATCCAGCTATAGCTTAAGTATTAGAAGTGTAGTAAGTAGCAGAGTGTTTGACAGCCATCTAATTATCGTTTAAATCATTGCTGAAATCATCAATTAGATCATCATTCAAGTACCATTTCATTACAGCTTAATTATCGATTATTGTTAAATGATTGTTAAATCACTGTTTAATTACCATTCAATTATTGCTTAATCATAATTTGATCATTTAATTACCATTCAATCATTGATCAATTATCATTTGATCATCCTTTAACCATTAATAAAACCTTTTTGTTAACCCCACAATGACTTCTCTTAATAATACACCTGTGACAGTAGGGCTGAGGGGGTGGGTATATGCTTGGGGAGAGAGGGAAAGAAAAGGAAACAGATGTGGTGATGACTGCCAACACAGAAAATGTTGCAGCTTTACTGTTGTTCATTTACAACTGTAAAGAATAAAACGCAGTAATAAGGACATAGTAGATTATTTTTGTGAGCAAAGGCCTTTGATGTAGGTTTCCAGTTGGGACAGGTCTATGTAACAATAAAAATGCAAAACTGTACCAGGTGACAACCAGAATATTGTGATTCTAACCTCTGTTTGAAAGAAAATGTTTAGTCATATTATAAACAGCATTCCTCTTTTAAGAGACACTGTCTACTGATGTTAAACTGTACTACTGACTTTTTCTCCATATTCACCACTTGCATCTGAGGAATGCACAGCCTTCCTTCCCTCCCTGCCCATGTATGAAACAGACTATCTGTCCTGCCTAGAAAGGCATGGTAAATGGGATGCCCTGGTTCTGGGGGATGTTGGTGATCTGTTTGAGCCCCAAGGGAAGGAAATAGGATAAATACAGTAGCTGAGAAACAGTCTGTTACATAATCTGTATTGCCCTTGTTGGACAGACAAGAAGGCAGCAGTCTTCACACGTGCAGGAGGGTATTTCTCCTTGTTTTTGTGTTTGCAAATGCTTGCTGAACCTGGTGTGTCTTTATGGCAGTCCACTGGTTGTACATGAAATTATTTTCTCAGCGACTATATGACAGCAAGCCAGCCTATGAACCTGTAGTGCACACTGGTATAAGTTTCATGTTTTGCTGCACCATCAGCACAAGCTGCGAATTTCCTCCACAGCCTATGATTTTAAACGTCAGTGACTTCTGCCATTAGGTTTCTTAGGTGCTCCTCTTTCTCTTTGGGAGAGCTGCCAGGTAGCACAAGGTGACCCTTAAAGCACTGGGATTAATAGCAGTTACCTTAGTGATGATGGTCAAAGAGAAGAGGGTGTTAGATAAGAAAAGCTGATCCCCCCTCCACTCCCTGCCCTCCTTGCAAAACAGCAGAGACACAGATGGTATATCAGTGTGTCCAGCCCTAACCCCCGTGCCCGGACTTGCGCCTGGAGAAATTCTGGCCATGCTTTTACCTCGGCCGAGGGCTCCTTTGGGTGGCACCAAGCACAGGGTGGAAGCTGGCTGGATTTTTTTTCTTGTTTCCTTAAATTTCACTCACCTTCCCCAACGGAAGGACCGTTTCTTTAGGCCCAGCCAGCCTCTGGCCACCCTCTCTTCTCGTCACCATGTATAGTCACATCCTCAGAGCAAGCACAAAACACTTCCTTGTTCTCTGGGGTCTTTCCACTTCCCCTCTCGCTCGGGTGCATCAGCTACAGGAGCTAAGCCCACCTGGTTCGCGGAAAGCATGCCCTTCTTCACTGCTACGGAGTCAGTAACTTCGTGCCTCCCCTCGCCCAGCTCCCCCGAGGCTCGGTGCAGCCGGCAGGACAGAAACGTCCCCCGCCAGCCTCCGCTCCGCGCCGCCGGCGGAGCGCCTTCCCCGGGCGGTCCCCAAAGCCACGCCGGGCGAGGACGGCCCCCTCTCTCCGCAGTCCCCGCAGGAAAGGCGAGCGCCAGCCCCCCCGGGATAGCCGGAGCCACGCGGAGAGATTTACCCTTTCCTGCTCGGCAGCCTCGCCCCGCGCATCAGGAGGCGTCCTGCAGCCTGCGGGAGAGCCGGGCCCCGCGGACCCGGCAGCTCGGCTCCGCTCCCCTTCTCCCCGCTAGCCGGCACGGCGGGCTCTCCGCCCCCGCCGGGGGGTGCGGCAGGCCGCCCCGCTTTCCATTTTATCTTACCACTCCGCTTGTTGCTCACTTCTCTCCCGCAATTTTTTCTCCTCCCTCTCGGGCGGTGAGGGTGGGATTAAAGGCATCAGAGCCTAACCATGTGACTACGCCAGCACAGAGATGCTCGGAAGAAGGGGAAGGGGAGCTGGCAAGCGTGAGAAACCGAAAACCAGAAAGGGGGGAGGCCTGTGAAAGCAGGTTAAGAAGCGAAAGGCGGATTGCCTGAGCCCCAGCAGGACTCCCGGGGCAGAGACCGCAGCGCAGCCAGAGTCCCTCATTCCCCCTCTGTGGTCCCCGAACGCTCCATCGGGAGCAGCGGAACGCCAGCCCGAGTAGTGCTGCAGAGCCCTGCGGTCCTCTGCGGCTGCACAAACCTCCCCAACGCCCTTCCCCACCCAGGATTTCAAATGTACTCCGGGCATGGGTCAGGTGTATTTATCGGCTCCTACGGCCACGCCTTTGCGGCACTGCCCCGTCTCGCTCCTTCTCCATGGCTCCCACCCCTCCCTAGTCGGTAGCTGGTTTATTTTCCGGATTCCAGCTCCGCGCCCCGCACCGAGCCCTTTGCCAGCTGTCCAAATCATGATGCCTTGCTTCGTGGAGAGAAAGATCACTCCCCGCATACTCGGGTGGAAAGTCAGTGCTTCAGAGTTCCCAGCAGATTGTTTCATGTGCATGTCAACCGTGATATGTAGAAATGCTAAGCTTTCACCATATTAATTTGCAATGAATTCATTACAGATGCATTCACTGAAGTGGGGAGGCTCATCAGCTACACCAAAATTTGTATCAGGCTGTTCAGGATCCAAAAATCGTATCAAACTGACCAGAGAGTGCCTCTGACCAGTTCATTCCCCCCCCCCCCCCCCCCCCCCCTATTATTAAATTTGTCCCCCCTTTTCTCTCTGTTCCATTTCCCTGTTCTTCTACACACATACTTTTCAGCCCTGTGACCATAATACTTAATTATATAAATTGTTTCTAACTGCAGTTATCTGAAATATGCCTCAGAGAAAGTTTTCTGTCTTTCATTGTAAGGAATTGCAAGAACTCGCTTAGTTTTGTGCCTGCAGCTCCAGAAAAAGTGAGTGCATATATTTAGGCTAAATTATTTTCAGGCTCTGACCTCTCTTACTTCTAGGAAAAATCTGAGAAAAAACCCCCACAACAAGAAAAAAAACAAGAAAAAATGCCTTGTGCTGTTTCAGTAAAACACTACGTTCTGTTAAGCACAGCTAGAATTTTGCCAGAGCCCAGTCCTGTGATCAGAAGCTTCTAGCATGATGCAAGTTTTTGTTTTCTAATTTTAACATACCAATTTATATTATTCCCTCTAATAAGCATTATGAACAAAGGAACTGTTATGCATGCCTGTGATCCTTACTTCTTACAACCGGCAAGAGCTGTCCCTCAGCTAAGCCTTCTTATAGCGGAGACAATGTGGATGAAGAGGGGAAAAGCCAGAGGAACAGTAATGCTAATAATAATAATAATACAATCAAGCATCGCGCTGGGGTTCCTGTAGTGACCTGCTCTCACAGGTTTACCTAGATGCATGTTACTGTCTGAAAATAATAAGGAAAGACAGTAGAAGAAAGCATAGTTTCTCAGTGATTGCTTTCCAAAATCCTTCTTTGCTGACCACCCCTACCTCTTTTTCTACCAGTTTTTAATGACAGTGATTCATACTCTACCTTCCACCTAAATGTTCTCACGCCTGCAAATATTGATGCACTGGAAACACAATAGATCCTGGAACAGAACAGAGGCAAAAGGGTACATGAGAGTACTGGAGGTGGGAAAGAGATTATACATTCTTGGGAGCTCCATTAGCATGTTCTTCCTGGGATCAGAGTTGCAGAATTTGTGAGAAACAAAAAGTATTTATTTTTCCGCTTCTGTGTCTGTATGTGTGTGGGAGAGTGACTATTGTGTGACATCGGCAGAAACATATGCCACATTGCACCCAGTATTACATTTCAGATGGTGTTTCAACCAGCAGAACAATTTGGCAGTAATAAATTAAAAGGAATGGGCCAGAAGGCCTTTTCTTCAGGAATAAATATTTAGGTAATTGTAGTTTTGTGAGGAGCCTTTCTGTATAGTCTTCTGTGCTCCCACTTTGCTCACTTGCCTGCTTTTCAGGGAACACTTGACATTCATCCTTAAACACCTATTTCTTCAAAAACAGCTTCTGTTAGACCCGAAAGACCGAGGGAGAAAAGTCACAAGTGATTTTGGGGCAGTGGCACCGTTTGTACAACAGCCTGTCATCCCTGACTACTCATTCTTATCACAGTGCTGTCTCCTGCTGTGCACTAGCATAAGGGAGACTGAGATGGCTGAAAAATAAACCTTTTCTTATGATGGATTACTTCTTATCCGGATCTCTTCGGTTCCCCACACCAAATGACTACGTCAGCACAGCAGGGAGGGGTCTGGAGAGCAGAGATGAACATTTGGAGGCACAACCGCTCATGTAGTAACCTAACTGCAACCTGAAATGCTCAGAAGAAATAGTTACTTCTGAAATTATTCAGCCTGTACAATAACAGGACAATACTTTATAATAAAAAAAAAAAAAAATGTGGTGAGAATTTGTCGGGGTTTAATCTCAGTCGGCAACTAAGCCCCATGCAGCCGCTCGCTCACTCCCCCCCACCCGGTGGGATGGGGGAGAGAATTGGAAGAGCACAAGTTAGAAAAACTCGTGGGTTGAGATAAAAACAGTTTAATAATTGAAATAAAATGATAATAATAATAATACACAAAGCAAGTGATGCACAGTACAATTGCTCACCACCCGCCGACTGATGCCCAGCCAGTCCCCGAGCAGCGGCCCCCCCCGGCCAGCTTTCCCCAGTTTATGTACTGAGCATGACGTCCCATGGTATGGAATGTCCCTTTGGCCAGTTTGGCTGTGCCCCCTCCCAGCTTCTTGTGCACCTCCAGCCTTCTCAGTCAGTAGAGCATGGAAAACTAAAAAATCCTTGGCTAGTGTAAGCATTACCTAGCAACAACTAAAACATCGGTGCGTTATCAACTTTGTTCTCATCCTAAATCCAAAACACTGTACCAGCTACTAGAAAGGAAATTAACTCTATCCCTGCTGAAACCAGGACAGAATTGTATCCAAGTAGGGTAGATTTAGACTAGATATAAGGAAGAAATTTTTTACGCTGAGGGTGGTGAAACACTGGCACAGGTTGCCCAGAGAGGTGGTGGATGCCCCATCCCTGGAAACATTCCAGGTCGGGTTGGACTGGGCTCTGAGCAACCTGATCTAGTTGAAGATGTCCCTGCCCACGGCAGGGGGGGTGGACTGGATGACCTTTAGAGGTCCCTTCCAACCCAAACTATTCTATAAGTCTATGACTCAGCCCAGCCATTCAGATCCGAGTTCAGCTCCAAGTATTTTCTGTTGCCAAAGCAGCCTTCCCCTCTGCCATCCAGTGTAACAGCTTTCACAGCACTGAGCATTTGTGCAAGGGAATGGAGCTAATATTTTCTTTTGCTTTGCTTGAGATCAGGTACAGCTCCTGCTTTTCATAAACATGAGTGCTAGAAGCAGGACAAGGTAGCCAGGTGATGTTTAGATGCTTGCTCAATGCGGAAAGCAGCAGATCAGAAATTCATGGTCTTGGGGGCTGCTGAACTGAAAAGCCTGGTTTCTTACGCAGTTGTGTCGTTTGTGCCCTATGCATCACTGTCAAAATATCCTTAGCTCCTGTCTCATGTTCCTTGCCCACCCCCCGACTCCTTAGCTTTCCTCCCACAGTAGGCCTACTGCTTCATGTTTTTACCAGACGGCAAGAGCATGAGGATGTGCATACTCTAGTTGATTTTGAGCTACATGTGCTGATTATCCAGCCAACAAATCAAACGTACGGGTTCCTGTTCAGCATATGCTGAAGGCTTTCATTCAGTGGGATGGAGATGTGGGTCTCTCTGCTCTGCAAGAGACTGCATGAAGTATACAGCAGCAAACATATTTGAGCCTTACCTCCTTCAGCCAGTTGCAATGAAATTTGACAAGTGTGTTCAAAATTTATTAGGGACATGGAGGAAGGTGTGAAAAGCCAGAAAAAAAAAGAAGGAAAAAAAAAAGAGAAAAAAGAAGGAGGAAAATAAAAGATTTTGTAAGCCTGGTGTCCTTAGGAAAAAATACAAAGTGATTACATTCTAGCAGGAGGAATGAATAGTATGTTTAGCACAACATGTTGTACCAGTATGTGTATAACCTGGTCAGTTGTAAAGGCTGTGCCTTTTCTGCAAACACTTTGGGAAGTTCTTCAGTGCAGTGACGTACATTCCTTTACGTTCAGCTACCAGATGATAATAATGACCTGATTATTCCTGTACCATCAGCTGCACAATAGGTATCTTCTCCTTGTACTTGTCTGCTGTTCACTTCAAAAGCTAACTTAATATTTTTCTTCCCTTGCTATGTATTGATAGGAAAAAATCCACAGAGTAAATCAATAAATATTTCCTGCTTACATTCTGCTTTTTAAGAAGCAGCAGACATTTCTGATGGCTGTTTTGGGTAGGAATACAATATTGATGATAACCAAATTACGTACAGTGGCTTTCTCTGTTTTTCTTTTAGACTCGGTATTGATCACTGGGGACACAAAGTGTTCAAAGTCCTTTGTTTACTGGAGACACAGTGAGCTCCTATGTCAGAGCTATTGTGTTTGACTTTAGACAACAGTAGTGAGATGAAATACAGCTCCAAAGGGGATGAATTCATGCCGGCTTAGCTGTCTAGGGTACATTAATGTTCCCTGAAAAGGCTGAAATATTTTGATCTCCTTTTGATCCTGGTGTGTGCATTTGGTTATCTATTCAGGACTAAGCACTCTTCATATATTTCCCAGGCCTTCCCTCTATACAGCCTCCTATATACAACTGCATTCCAGACTTTTCAGGCTTATACCAAGAACTAATTCATCTTGTAGATACATTATTAAATACTGTTCCTGTAATCTCTTCTACCTAAGCTGCACACATCTGAAGATGACAGAAACACACCTATTGCCAATTGTAGTCCAGTACTCTTCCAGAGTATTGCACACAGACACACACGCAAAGCTTTTCTATGTTTCCTTTGCTTCTCTGATCAAATCAATAGGTAGGGCTGCTCATGGCAAAAAAATGCCAGTGTGAGCTAACATGGCGATGTGTTAAATGATGGCAGAATTTCAGAAGGACCCTAAGTGTAATCACACTCAGAGAAATGGATGTTTCTTAATCAGTTTAGTTGTATACGCTCTGGTGATCCAACTGCCTACCTGTCTTACTCCAACGTTCTGACTTTTGCAGACCACAAATCGAGTATTTCAAAGAGAGGGACAAAGGTTTTTATTTAGAAATAGGGTCAAGTGGCTCTCCAAAGTATCTGTTAAAATACATTGGCTCTCAGTCACTTGCTTTGTGTTGCAACACAGAAGAATAGTCTAGAACAGTGTACTTTTTGTAGATGCTAAAAAAGAGAATGGGGTAAAGAGGCAAAACACAAGCTTTCCAAACTGAGGGTCAGACAGGAATTATCCCCCAGGGACTGCTGGAAGGCTTTTAATTTTCCCTTGCAGGATGGCATAAAGTTATTTTGTATGGTTGCTGGGCACATTTCACTAACAAATTCGGTGCCTGTGTGAGAAGCACAGAGTATTAGTAATTTCTCTGCTCTCTTTCACTGCAAATTTCAGGTGTGCAGTTCTGGAACTAAAGGTCTGCTACTGGCATGAGAGAAATGGCCTGTCTAGCTGGAAAGTTTGAGTACCACTCGTACAAGGTTTTAACTACACAAAGACTCTCAGGAAAATTGTATCAAATTACGACTACTTTAAAACTGCTTCAAATCTCTAAGGGACAGCACTATTTGAAATGTAAGAGGTTTTAATTCAGTTTAGCTGAATGGTCTTTGGAAGGGAAAGAAGCAAAATAAATTTTAACCTTTTTTCATTCTACATAATAGTGTCTGTACAGGATGTAACACAGAGACTAAATAGTTCACTTTTAGTTCATATTTTTAATTCATTCAGATTAATATTTTTGAATGTTCACTTTAGACAAGTCCTGGGAGGCCAACTAGGAGCACCAGCCTTACTTGAAGAAGGACATAAAAGTCCGTGACTAGTCCATGCTCTAGAAGGATAACCTGCTATAATTATTAGAGCTACATTGGCTAGTATTAAGATGCAAGTGATTTCTCTAGAGTTTATTTTGTAAATTCTGTGATTTTCACTTCTCTACTCTATGGTCTTGAATTTTAATTGAGCTGCTTCCAGTATTTACCTTTCTGTATCCCCAGGCCTGTCTGGTTCTTCAGGCACTTCCAGTGTGAGTGGTGTGGGCAAACTGTCTTTAGCTTATTACAGAAAATCGTATTTATGACTTACTGAGTTGTGCAAAAACTACTGTTGTAACTATATAGTTAGATCATATGCAAAGCTTGTATTTGGAAAAAGTATGGGAGCCATCCTTGTGAGTTACCAAACAGGAAGGGGAAGTAGGTAAGGCATGTTTTACAGACCTCATTATTTCCATAAAATAAAACCACTTAATCACCTTTTGCATTCACACCTATATTCTCCATTTAGCTTATAGCATCAAGTGTTTCTCTACAAGAGGAAGACAATTAGGGAAGTAACATGACAAAACAAAAGTAAGTGAGAATTTCTTTGCAGAATATAAAAGCCACTTAAACATTTCTGTCCAAGTCAGTTCTGGTCAGATGACAATAGAATTTCATTCCTACAGCCGGGCAAAATACAATTTGTATCTCCCTTTCCAGATGTGTGTCCTAAGTATTCTAGTATGCTGTAGGGTGACCTTAGATGAGCAATAATTAACTAATTTTAGTTTAAAAGAAGAGTAGTAAAATTTCTTTTTACAGTAAAGCAAGACCCCATTTAGTCCAAGTGCATTGGCTACAGTTTCATGTGTGTTCATTTTCTGTAGTCAGCTTGTCTGCCAAGAAAATTATACCATCTTCAATAATATGAGCAGCAACTGTTAGATAGATCAAGGATGTTGTAGAGTGGTATATTTTGTGTGATCTGATGTACACACTGCATTGGGTGGATATAATTAGGTACAGTATCTCAGTGTTATTAAATACAGTTCCAGTGGTGTCCCTAATAAATGTATACCTAACACGGCACACTGCAGCATCGCCTTTTCATTCCATTTCATGCCCACAGCAACAACATTAGCTACTTCATGACATTTGTGACAGAAAAACAAAAGTTATGCTATTTTTACAGCACATCCTTAGCCACAATGAGGTAAAGACAAGGTCATGCCAAGAGGATGGGATACTAGAACAAACTTTAAAGAACCAAATTCTGAGCAAGGACTGAAGCTTTGTGCTTCAAAGGTCAGATTTAAAAATTAATTTTCTTATTGCTTATCACGCTTTGGTAACATGAAAGTGCCTCTTACAGAAATCAGCCCATAAGAAAGGGATGTTTTTTAAGACACTAGTGTTTGTATTTTTGCTTCAAAGCACCAATGATCAAAACAGCTGAGTAAGATAGAATCATCTTGGAGTCTGTAGCCAGTATATGAGGAAATTAAGGGGGTTAGGAAGTTCAGTCTAAGCCGTTTGTCCTATTTATTTATTTATTTATTTATTTATTTATTTATTGTAGTTTTTTTTCCAAGGAAACAGCTACATTTGCTTTGAAGCCAAAGACCTGCACACACATAGGACAGGATCTGGCACTTTTATTTGGAAGTATGTTCCACTATCATGCATTTTCCTATTTTTTTTTTCCTTTTTGAGACTTTCCCTACCTTTCCTGTCAACTATGTGATCTGATCTAGTAGGCTCTGAGCCTATGTGCAAGCCACCACAGGACACACTAAGGGTTGTGTTTCATACCTACTCTTCTATGGTAATTGGCACCAAGTTATCAGGAAGTAACTGTTGTGGTTCCAGTTCACAACCTAGCAAATGAAAGGCTGACTTGTGTACTGACACAAAAAAACACTTTTTCCACAGAATTATTTATGGCAAGGGCTTTTCTCCATTTAATTTTGGGGTCTGGTTAGCTCTTTTAGGGCAGTTAGTCTGCTGTGACTGTTGTGGATACTATTTTGCTTTGCCCATTCACAGTGGTTGCCTGAAGGTAGCATTTTTCTAGCTTATTATCTTAGGCTAGCTGCTTTTTGTGAGGCCCAAGTCCTCAGGTCCGTATGGTCTGACCTCTTTCCTTGTGTATGCAACTTGCAATCCCCTTCTCCATCTGCCACTGACAGCATCAGGAGCTGAGTGGCTGAAGCTCTTCCATTCCCACCTTTGGGATAAATCTGTGTTCTCGTATTTCTTCAGCAGACTCCAGGGCACATAACCTTTCTGGCAAAAGAGAGGATTTATCTCTGTGCTCCAGGGCAGAGCCTTCTGTTAGCCATTATCTCAGAGCGAGTTTCACTAACAGGTTTTAGTGAGATCAGCTATCACAACATCTCCCATATGACCTTTCCTCTTGGAAGCAGCACAGTTCTGCTGGATGAAAAATCATTTTAGGTGCCATCCTGGGTGTGCCAAACTTCCAAATTTAACTACATATCTGCATGCCACCTGTCCAGACACATCTGGGTAATGTATGAACAGTTCCCAACACTGTGTCTCAACATCCTGACTTAAGGAAGAGGATGCATTTCAAGCCAATGTGTTGGGCTTTCATAACAAACTTTGGTATATGCTACTACTCTTACAACTTGAAGAAGAGCCAATATTTGAGTATTTGTAGGTCCTTTTGATTTGGAATAGAGATTAACCGGTAATGGGTGATGCTCAGCACAGCCCTGGTCACAAGGCTGTGCAAGTCTCGTTTACACAAGGAAAATCAGTCAATCTGAGTGTCCTTTTGCGGTCACGGCCTTAGCATACTAACACTACAAGCTCAAAAATAGTCTCCTCTGTAGGCTGTTCCTTACGCAACTTTATTTACTGAGTTCATCTCTGGGTCTTTGGTGTGTTTCTTCCTATCAGTCTCCCCTCTGCTCATGTTAAACAAGTGCAAATCCCTTCCAAGAAACTCTCTGCTTCAGTCATTCAAATTCTTAAGCAGCTGTAGTTTTGAATGAAGTATGTGCTTAACTCTCTCTTACAGCACTTGCAAGTGAAGGACTGTGGTTGAACCTGCCAGTTTCAAGAAAAAGCAACCCTCCTGTCACATTCCTAGTAGACTCTAAATAAATTGCAAATTGCTGCAAGACATCCTCCGCAGTTCCTCTTCAATGACGTTAGATTGCTTGGCTCTCCCAGTTTCTTCACAAAACTATCTCAAGTATTAAACCAAGTATTGATACTCCCTCTCTTTCTCTCCTTAGCGCTCATATTTATGCCTGTGTTTTTTCCCCACATCTGCTGTATTTTCTGTGCATAGAATCATAAAGGTTGGAAAAGACCTCTAAGATCATCGAGTCCAGCCGTCGACCCAACACCACCATGCCCACTAAACCATGTCCCTAAGTGCCTCAGCTACACGTCTTTTAAATACCTCCAGGGATGG
>NW_008794492.1:287483-289614 GCF_000699145.1 Aptenodytes forsteri
TTTTTTCTTAGCAGCGGCAGTCATAATGCGTGGGGCTGACTGCCTCACCCTAGGCGACCCCCGGGATGGACCTTCGTCTACATCCTCGTTTGCCTGGCCCTCAAGTTCCAGTGCCCCATATCTGTTCTGTAAAGGCAAATGGGAAGGTGAGGGAGGCTGGGCGGGGGTTCGCCTGGCACCCCGAGCAGGGACCTGTTTCCATTCCCCCCCGTCGCTTAGGTCCCCTCTTTCTACCTGGTGGCAAGAAGGCAGGGGATCCTCTGCTTCTTGTGGAGCTTCCATCTGCTGCCTTTGCCTCAGGGATGGTAGGGTGCGGCTCCACCAATCTATCTCCCTCTCACACTCCCTGATACTCCTTAACCTTTCCACTCCCTCCTTCAGCTCTGCCACCAGGCTAAGCAGATCATCCACCTGGTCACACCGCACACAGGTGTTGTCTCTGCTGCCCTCCGGTACAAGTGACAGGCTCAGGCACTCCCTGCAGCCTGCGACCTGGACAGCTGAACTGTATGCTTGCGTAACAATTCACAAGGACGTGACAGTTAATCTATAAACACCACTACTGGGAATGGCACATTCCTTCTACTGGAGGGGAGCAAGCATCTCAGTGCTCAGAGGAAATGACTGTCAGGAGTTATACAAAATCAGAGTGGGAGTGGAGGGGAGGAGGAGGGCAATCTTTGTGTCTTGAGTTTGCAGGCTGTGTGGAAAGCTACACAGGTATCCTGAAGCACAGCCATCTCTTTTTTAGCACTACAATCTGGCTGGCTGCAAGAACTTTCCCTTTTAAACTCTGTTTTAGGGCAAGTCCAAACACTATGTGGTATGCAGTGTATAAAAGAGCAGCTCAAAGATCAGTTTGAATGCTTATCTAAAGCATGGCAATTAACACAGATATGGAAGAGAATGTACAGAGTAGGAGGGTGCTTTGCAGGAAATGGGTTTTTCTTTCCTTGTGGAGGAAATGCCAAAGTATGTAGAGATAAAAGACACAGACACAAAATTAAATAAAAGGTTGTGACTGTCCCCATTTCAGTTACAGTTTTGCTGTGATGATGTAAAGCTAGTCTGCATGGGATCAACACCTGAGAAAAAATATGTAGAGGGGAGATAAAACTGAGTATAAAGCAAAGGCAGGGAAAACACAAGGACTGAAAGCTATGCTGACTTGAAGACCTGATTTGGAGTACATTCAACAAAAAAGCTCCTTTTGGTTTCAAACATTTTGGTGAAGAACTAGCTGCACTGAGAATCAATGACTTACCAACAGTTTCTTACTCAGCCAAAGGGTCTCCAGCTGCAAAGAAATGCTGGGGCCAGAAAATGCATTAGCAAATGTTTTGGTTTTTTTTAACTAGGAGAGGTTTGAATGCAACTTTTAAAAAAATCCCCCGAGGTACTCACCTTTCCAGTTCTGTTACGTGAAGTTTATTTTGTGCCACAGTACTGTGTAGATACAGACTTAATCAAGCTGGTCAGCTTCCCCATCCCAGCTGCTCTCACGCTTGCTCACAAAGCTGCCACAGCAGCTCACTGGCTTGCCAAGCTCATTCTGGCAGCTGCAGGGGGAAAAAAAAAACAAACCATAGGGGAAGCTTTGTTTTTCCTTCCGGAACTCAGATGTTCATTCAGCCTGAAGTCTTGTAGTGTATTACTAAGCTAGTCCATTGCTCTTGGGCATAGCAGTCCATTATATTGTGATTTGCAACGTGGGGACTGTACCTTTTTTGGCATTTCCCAGTGGAGACAGCTGCTGTGGAGCTGGGGGGAAGAGATCACCAGCACCTGCACAAAAAGCTTGTGGCTGATTAAGAGATACAAATCTACCTTAAACTGATAAATAACACAGGAACCCTGTCAGTCTAACGTTTGTAGGCGTTTCCATGTTTTTCTACAAAGATGGGCAGAAATGAAGATATTAAACCCAAAATATTAACATTTTAAACTTGCATTATCTAAAATATTACTTCAATCTTAGTTGGAGCTAGGCCTGTGCAGCGTATGTATTTTTATATATTTCACATATGTAAATGTTATCTGCGTTACAAAAGTTTACGTACGCTTCATATATACCCACGGAGCACCGCACGGGCGGGCAGGCGGGTGGCGGCGGTCACCACCCGACTCAGGA
>NW_008794492.1:290114-363242 GCF_000699145.1 Aptenodytes forsteri
GTCGGGGTCGGAGGCACTGTACACCCGTGGAGGAAGGGACGGGCCTAAGGGACAGTACGTGTGGGGATGTGGTGGGGAGCAGCCATCGGTGTGGGGCTGCCCAGAGGTACGCGCGGGGCAGCGCGGGTGGGGGGCTCTCGGTGCCCGGGGAGCAGCGCCGGGGTACCCGGAGGTGCGCAGTAGGAGTGTCCAGCTGTGGGCGCGGGCGGTGGTTGGTGGTGTGGGAGGCTCCCGGGTGTGCGTGGGGTCAGTGGCAGGAAGGTGGGGGTCCCCACTGGGCGTGGAAGAGAGGGACAAGCGTTAGGGCACGTCCTTGAGTGTTTGTGGGCATCCGTGAAGTGGGTCCCTACATGTGCTTGGGGAGTCAGTGGCGGTTTGGAGGAGGTTTCGTGCGCTGTGTGGAGAGGAGTCTCTGGTGGGTGATGTGGAGCTTTATGTACCCTCCATGGGGCGGTGTCTCTGGGGGAAATCTCTGGGATTTGAATGGGTGGCCACGACAGGTTTTTGGGGAGCTTTAAAGGGCAGTGGATTATACGAAAAAATAATGGAAGTGTAGAGAGTGGCTGGTGTGTGTAGGAGGTTGAATGGTGAGCTTTGAAAGGTTTCTTGACTAGAGGTGCCACGAGCGTGTGAAAGGGCTCAAACGCAGTTCGTTGGCATGGGTTGTAGGTGAGTGGCTAAGTATTGGGCCTGGGGAAGTTTGCTTTTAACAGGTGATTGATGGTGGTCAGAGTAGATGGCTTTTGGCCAGTGGTAGGTGTGGGGAGTGCCAGGTGGAGGTGTATTTTGGTCTCTGTGTAAGAGGGTTTTAGCCATAGAAGGGGGATTAAGACGAAGCTGAGTCCCTGGTAGGGGAGGACAGTCAATCTTTGATGAGTCAGTGTGATCTGTTTGGGGAGAGAAGAATGTGAATAGCCTGGGACTGAGGGTAAGGTTGAGTTCCTAAAGGAAAGAGAGGGTCTGAGTGGGTCAGGTCCTGGCGTACAGTATGTGAGGAAGTGAGTAGTGGGGAGAGGAGGTGCTCGAGCTGTGAGGGATGGTATCAAGAGGCAATGGAAGAAATATTTTGTCCGTGGACAAAAATTGTGAAAGGCAATGTGGCTGGTGGTGTAGGAGGTTGAATGGTGAGCTTTGAAAGGTTTCTTGACTAGAGGTGCCACGAGCGTGTGAAAGGGCTCAAACGCAGTTCGTTGGCATGGGTTGTAGGTGAGTGGCTAAGTATTGGGCCTGGGGAAGTTTGCTTTTAACAGGTGATTGATGGTGGTCAGAGTAGATGGCTTTTGGCCAGTGGTAGGTGTGGGGAGTGCCAGGTGGAGGTGTATTTTGGTCTCTGTGTAAGAGGGTTTTAGCCATAGAAGGGGGATTAAGACGAAGCTGAGTCCCTGGTAGGGGAGGACAGTCAATCTTTGATGAGTCAGTGTGATCTGTTTGGGGAGAGAAGAATGTGAATAGCCTGGGACTGAGGGTAAGGTTGAGTTCCTAAAGGAAAGAGAGGGTCTGAGTGGGTCAGGTCCTGGCGTACAGTATGTGAGGAAGTGAGTAGTGGGGAGAGGAGGTGCTCGAGCTGTGAGGGATGGTATCAAGAGGCAATGGAAGAAATATTTTGTCCGTGGACAAAAATTGTGAAAGGCAATAGTCACTGGTGGCTCACTGGACTCACAGGTAGCAGATGTTTTTAGTGACAGCTGTTCCGCCCACCCCCTCCAATGGCCTAGTCATTCTAGCTAAGATCAATGCCCACTGAATTCTGTTGATAAAAGGAGGAAAATGGTTAAGTGGAAGTTGTCTTTATTTATTTTTTGAGATATATTTAGTACTTATGTGAAAAGACAGGTTACAGGAACACCATGTACTGTTTCAGTAACTCATTTAGAAATCATCTTTATATTATTTTGCATATGGTGAAGGGCAGCGCCAAGCTAAAATTCTTGTTAAATGATAATATTTGGCAAAGCAGTGTACCAGCTTAATCTTAAAAATACAGTAGCTTTATTACTTTCAGTAGAACTGCTCAAGTAAAGCAAATACATAAGAACGGGCAGGTTCAGTTTGTAACCCTTAGTTTAACTGTAAATGCCATTATAGATTTAAATGGAACAATACAAATCTTACTTGTATGGTCTGCGTTTCATTTACTTCTGGGTTTCATTTAGTTTAGAGGTAGAGAGAGATCTGCGGATTGAGTTGGCACAGCATCAGTGAATATGGGAGAAGAATGCTGCTTACATCTAATGAAGAGCAGGTTCAGTTTGTAACCCTTAGTTTAACTGTAAATGCCATTATAGATTTAAATGGAACAATACAAATCTTACTTGTATGGTCTGCGTTTCATTTACTTCTGGGTTTCATTTAGTTTAGAGGTAGAGAGAGATCTGCGGATTGAGTTGGCACAGCATCAGTGAATATGGGAGAAGAATGCTGCTTACATCTAATGAAGACCTAATTGGTTTCGTTTTCCATCACTAGCTGCTGTATTTGTTTTGGAAACCCTTTAAGGAGATATTTGTGATTTTGCTAAATAATATTTTGGGGAACTGCAAGAAATACTGTTCAAACATAAGAAAAAAACTGTTTTAATGCTGAGGGTCATCAAGTACTGGGATAGGTTGCCCAGAGACATTGCCAAGTTTCTATCTCTGGAGATACTCAAAAGCTGACTGGACAAGGGCCTTGGCAACGTGCACTGGCTGACCCTGCTTTATTCAGGAGCACTGAGCAGGTGGTCTCCAGAGATCCCTCCCAGCCTCAACTATTCTGTGATTCTGTGACTAGTAGTCCAGAGCTTTTCAAATTACATTAACCTCGGGATAAGAACTCTTTAAACATGTCTGTGTCTCTGCTGTTACACAGGAAAACTCTTCAAATGGGTCTTTACAAACCTTGGCTCAGAATCGCTGTTCAGTTCCGTAGGATTTGTAAGATCACTATGTAAGCTCTTACAGGGCTCATCTTCAAGGTGTTGCTGCCCTCAACTTTAACTGACTTTGAACATTGATATAACAGGAACAATTTGGTTGGTATGAACTGCACTGGTGCCACATATACACAGTCTCAGTTGCCTGTTAAAGTCTAACCCAGATCATTTTTGTTAATACAGAGAGAGATCAAAAAAGCAGAGACTGAACCTGCATGAAGATTTTTTTCCAAAGACCGTGATAAGGTACAGTGCTTCCATTTTAACATTACAGAACAGTGGATTTTTTCCCCATCAGCTTGCTGTTTGCAGTGCTAATCCTAGTGGTGTCTTTAAAGACTTAATGTTTGACCAGTATTTTCCAAAACCTTTTGAGTTATATGGTCTGTACTGTGTCGGGCATCTTGTTACCATGATGGATCAGTATGTTAAAAACCCTAAATTGAGTTGATTGTGTGGGCGTGTGTTTGCTGGGTTTTTTTAATAGTGTTCTTTAATGTTCAGGAAGAACTTAAAGAAGGTGGGAGTCTATATGCTTCGGCCACCATGTCTGGAATTGGCAATAAACGGACAGCTGGAGAGCCTGGCCCTTCTGCACCTCCAGAGAAGAAGGCGGGGGTTGAAGATTCAGGGACCACAGTGGAGACCATTAAGCTTGGTGGTGTTTCTTCAACGGTATGTCTTCCTTGCACACCCCTACTCAACCTCTTGCTTTTTTTCATCTGGAAAAAAAAAAAATATCTCTGCCTTCTGTATGAGCCCAGTGATCTGGCTTGTGTGCAATGTGCCCTGACTTGTGCCTCTGCACAGGAGGAGATGGACATCCGGACCCTACAGACCAAGAACCGGAAACTAGCAGAAATGCTGGACCAGCGGCAAGCCATTGAAGATGAGCTACGGGAGCACATTGAGAAACTGGAGCGTCGGCAGGCCACTGATGATGCCTCCCTGCTGATTATCAATCGATACTGGAATCAGGTCAGTAACATGCTTTGTTATTATATATACACACTGTTTTCTTGTCTCTTCTTATGTTCCACTGCACTCCGTTTATTCACATCCATTCTTTGTCTTGTCTTGCCTGTCCCATCATTCAGTTTGATGAAAATATCCGCATCATCCTTAAACGCTTCGACCTGGACCAAGGTCTTGGAGACCTTTTGTCTGAAAGAAAAGCACTGGTGGTACCAGAACCTGAACCAGACTCAGACAGTAATCAGGAGCGCAAAGATGAGAGGGAACGAGGTGAGGCATCTGCTTGGGGACAGGGGAAAAAATGGATTTCAGCTGTGGACAATGTTAATGTCCCGTTCTAAAGGGTGACAGAGGCTCTCTGTCATAGTAAAGACTAGTGATATGTTGCCTGTCAGAGCGCATTTACCTTTTTGCACCTCTTTCTGTTCCCAGGTGAAGGACTGGAGCCAGCATTCTCCTTCCTAGCCACTCTAGCCAGCAGCACTAGTGAGGAGATAGAATCTCAGCTGCAGGAGCGTGTAGAGTCCTCCCGCCGTGCTGTTGCCCAGATTGTGACGATGTACGACAAGCTGCAGGAGAAAGTGGATGTGCTGTCCCACAAGCTGAATAGTGGAGGTATGGTCAAGGTGGCTGATCCCTTGCTGATACTCAAGAATCCTCATCTACCCCCAGCTTAGACATGATTCTGCCTTGTAAGCATTAAGGCCCAGTCCTTCTCGTGCTCATTTATTTTCCAAAATAAATTGGCTTAGCTTTCCAAACTCTCGATAGCCAAAACTTCTAATAAAGACTAGTACTATATGCTAGAAGTGTATTATAACTGCCTTTAAATTTGAATGCTGAGAACTCTGCCCAGTATGTTGGGCTAAGGAAAGGCTTGTTTCAACCAGTAGCGTGTTCATGCAACTGAGAAGATACAGATTACTGTTGAACCTTATCACCCAGCTGTCCTCAGCTACTGCATAAAAGGCTTCATGCTTACAAGTGAAGAAGTGAAATCAATATTGCAAACTGATGTTGGACTTCTCACTTGCAATTTAGTAAAAGCTGTAGGAATAACCAGCTCCTCAGTTTCCATGGAGTTTTGAGCAAAATGGTAGCCATCTAATGTCTCAGTATGCCTAGTGTAGCCATCAGTTTTGAACACAAAGCAGAGTTCTGCAGAAGAAAGCCAAATTACTAGCTTCTGAAAATTAATGTGGCAGATTCGATTTACACTCAGATGACTCTCTGAAAAACGTCATTAGCTTAAGGTTAGAATTTTAATCTTTTGAATGAAATTTTAGGTGGAATATCAACTCATCCTTGGTTTGCCTTCTGTCCAGAGTGTTCTATATGCTCTGATCAAGGAGCTCTGGCAAGTCTAGCATTGGTGTGGCAAAGCATTACTGTCCTTAGTTGGCAGTTTTAAACTCCGTAGTAGCATTGGCATTAGTGCAATGTGAGCCTGTACTCAGTTGCTGTAATTGTCATCTGGTATGTTAGCTCAAGCCACCTGTTGTAGCAGATTTACGCATTAATTTGATCTGCATTAGGGTGTCACTGGGTTACAAGGACACGTTCTGTGTTGCTGATACTGACACAATTGGAATGATCTCTGACATTAGGGGATGGTAACTGACAGTCAGAAACGTGTGGTATGTTAAACTGCAGAGCCTTTTGCTTAGTGAATGCAAGTCAAAGCTCTGTGTGGCTGGAGGTCAGACCCTCGGGAACCATCTGCTGGAGAGATACAGTAAGCAGAAGTTAAAACCAGAAATTTCCTTTTCTGTTTTCTTTTTTCTCTCTTTGCTGTTTTAAGAATTAAAAACAATCTTCCTTGATTTCCGTTCATTTCCTTTTCTTTATGCATCTTTCAGATATTTCATTGATGGAAGAAGCAGTCCTGGAGCTTAATACCTACCTCTCACATGAAAATGGACGTCTGCAGGAGCTGGCTGATGTTCTTCAGGAGAAGCACCGAATCATGTCTCAGGAGGTATAAAAAGGAGAGAGAGAAACCCGCTTTGGGGTCCTGCTTAGAATAATTTGTGGTTACCATAGTTTGGAAAGCAGGTTATTGCCTTGGAGAGGGACAGGAGCAACATGGTTTGAAAGTTGCCTTCTGAACAAAGGTTATGGAAAGCGTTGTTGTTGTGGAGAACTGTACATAGATTTTCTGTAGTTCATAGATTCTGTAATTCGGATTGATTTGCTTGTTACATCACTGAATGGAAGAGTATAACCAAACCAGTGAGTTGAATGGATTTAATTTTAAAAGAAAACAGAGCAGAGGAAGTGGTAAGGTGATGCTAAGGTGGTTGTGTAAACATCTGAGACACTTGGTGTGCCATCCTTGTCATTTCAAATTCCTTGGTTTCTCTGCATCATGTATGAAAGTGTAATGACACTAATTACAAGATAATCCCAGTCATTAAGGGATCCATTTTATTGGCAGTATTTGTTTCAGAGGTTTCAGTTCCTTTAAAAACTGTGTTAACGCTGGCCTTGCTCAGTGTTAGACAACCAAGCACTTCAGTGGTCTGTAGAGTAGATGAACATGGATTGAAAAGATTTAAAAAAAAAAAAAAAAAAACCCTTTAAAAAAGCGGATCCATGTTATTGGCAGTATTTGTTTCAGAGGTTTCAGTTCCTTTAAAAACTGTGTTAACGCTGGCCTTGCTCAGTGTTAGACAACCAAGCACTTCAGTGGTCTGTAGAGTAGATGAACATGGATTGAAAAGATTTAAAAAAAAAAAAAAAAGCCTTTGAATAAGCTGAGGTAGCTGCCTTTGTACTCTGCCAGATATTACCAGCTTCTTGCTCTTTCTCCATTTTCAGTTTTTCTTATTTTCATTACTGTCTTGGGATTCAACCAGTGTAAAATTCAGGACAGTTCTTTAAGTAGTCTGTCGCCACAGCAAAAGATGGGTGGAAAGCACATGAATCCAGGGTGTGATGTATAAGAGAAAAATGAACACTGAGCAGTCTCAGAAAAACGTTGATTCTATTCAATATGCTGTCTGAAACGCTCTTTTGATTGCAGTTCTCGAAACTGCAAGAGAGAGTGGAGACGGCAGAATCCCGGGTGTCTGTTCTGGAGACTATGATTGATGACCTTCAGTGGGATATTGACAAGATACGCAAGAGGGAGCAGAGGCTCAACCGGCACTTAGCAGATGTTCTGGAACGAGTAAGCACCATCCTCTTTGCCAGGAAACCAGAGAAATCGGTGTAGTTTTGAGATGTGTGACATCATCTTATGATACTTTGCTGTGAGAATCTGTAGAGTACCATCTTTGGTCTTGAATATGCTATATCAGCAGTCTTGTCATTAATTGGCTATTGATGAAATCTTTTGCCTTTTTTGCAGGTGAATTCCAAAGGTTACAAGGTTTATGGAGCTGGGAGCAGCCTCTATGGGGGCACAATCACCATTAATGCCCGCAAGGTAATGTCAGGGGCTTGGTTGTGGGCAAGGGGAAAAATGAAGTCAAGGAGAGCTTGTGTGTAAGGCCATAGATTGGAACAGAATTTAGATACCTCCTTTGCCACAAATCTGGGTGACTCTGGGCAAGCCATTTTGTCTGTGTACAAGTTTCCTACTTATGAAACAGACCTGATGGAAGTAGACCCTGTCTCACTTGGTAATGTTACCTGACTGTTGAGTCTGTAATTTCTATAACTGTATAAACAGTTACTTAATTAGTACTGTCAGTAGATACATTCACAGTAGGATTTACAAGTGGTTTATCCCCAACAGTTTGAGGAGATGAATGCAGAGCTGGAAGAGAATAAAGAGCTTGCTGGGAATCGCCTCAGTGAGTTGGAGGAACTACGCCAGGATCTTGAGGAAGTAACAACACAGAATGAAAAACTCAAGGTGAGACATCTATACCTATCTGAGGATGAAGGTGTTTTGTGTGTTTGGTTGCCCTCTGTCTTGCTGTACTGTGTCTCTGGAAAACCTCATTAATACTATTCTACTCTGTGCTAGCTGGATTATATTTTGTACAAGGTACAACTTAACAAGTTCATGTGACTTATGCTTGAATAAGACCACTTGGTGACACCATGTGGTCATCACTGGAAATTGTAATGGTTTCTTATTTCCTGTTTTCCATTCTGATTTATTCAGTACATTTTAGTGATGTGTGGTTAAAACTAATCTCACCTCTTTCCAAGTACTGACCCCTCTTCCGCCTTCCCTCCGCCCCGTGCAAGTGGAACCAGAGAACTGAAAAAGTCGGGGAACTTGTGTAGGAGAGCTAGGCTCTAGAAAGAGTCAATGAACTTAAATCTTTCCCAACGTGGTAGGATAGATAGGAAACAGTGCATGGGTTTCTTACGTCTTAAAGGTGGTAACACGAAAAGCTGTGACTCTGTAGTAGATAAGTATATGATATAGAGAATAATCTAAATTTTATCTTAGTGATCAGTAGATCTGTTAGCCTGTTACAAGAAATGTCTGAGCTGATAACCTAAGTTTCAGAGATGAGATTCCAGAAACTGTCTTGAGGCACCTCTAAATTCTGTTTATCCACATGAGTTTGTTTTGACAGAAACACCATTTGGCTTACAACTTTCTCTTAACTAGTCTTAAGCTGTATGTGTGTATATATGTGTCTGTTTCACTGCTGGTAGTCACAATCATTTGTTAACTTTTTTTTGTAAGGAAAATTCAGATGCTGTACTTCTGCTTTCTCTCCTTTCTCTTGCTTTCAGTCACTATGTCACTTACTGGTAGAAAGCTAACATAATGCCTACTTGCACATGTATTTTCTCTAGTTTTCTGTCATACTTTTCTATGTGTCCATCTTTATTGATTTAGGTGATTATGGTTTTACAGTAAATCCATTGAAAAGGTATATCATGTTTTCCAAGCTCATATCTTCTAGAGAAACTATTGCAGAACCTGAGAATCAAAGACTCGTCATGTGACTATGCAAGAGAAACAGCCTAATGCATATAGAAAAAGCATAGATTTTTTAAAATTCATACTGAAGCATATCACTTGCATCTGCTTCACAGCAATGCTACTAAAGTTCTACTTTGTCTTTGCTTGTGGCAGCTTGATGCACTGTTCTCCTACCTTGCAAAATAGATACCAAAGACAAGGAGATAATTTTTCCTTCTGTGGCATTTTCTTGTGTCCTGACTAGGTTGAGCTGCGACGAGCAGTAGAAGAAGCTGTGAAGGAGACCCCAGAATATCGCTGCATGCAGTCCCAGTTTTCTGTTTTGTATAATGAGAGTCTCCAGCTGAAGGCACATCTCGATGAGGCCCGCACCCTGCTTCATGGCACGCGCACCACACACCAGCGCCAGGTGGAACTAATCGAGGTAGCACCTCTGCTCCATCAGGCTAGGGAACATTGTCATCCCATTGACCATCACTGCTGGGTCTGGGTGACTCTGGGAATGCTCAGGAAATGTATCTTCCTGGCAATAATTCATCTATTCTGGTACCTCATGTTGATGAGGTGAGAGATGCTGCAGGGTTACAGCACCAAGTTCTGTCCTCTTCTTACTCCTCAGAGGGACGAGGTCAGCCTTCACAAGAAACTACGCACAGAGGTGATTCAGCTAGAGGACACCCTGGCACAAGTCCGCAAAGAATATGAGATGTTGAGGATAGAGTTTGAACAGACACTTGCTGCCAATGAACAAGCAGGTATGGAGTTTTTCTGCTGTGCTTAAAAACAAACAAACAACACCCACCCCACCCCCAACGCCACCAGAGGCTGCATTGCAGTAAAATACCTGGTTTGATTCTTTGTTATTTTTAAATACTTGTTCTGGCAGGCTCTCTATTTCAAAAAACAAAGCTCTTCACATGTTTTATGGGAGGCCAGTTCCATGTTATCTGAATTCCTTTTAGATGCTGCAAAATACATATGTTTTGCTAATAATTTGGTTTATGACAGGGTATTTTGCATTACTAAAAATTACTTTTGGGGGGATTCATTTACAAGTCTGGAATAACAACCTGGATAGGAAACCAATAACTTTCAAATTTCATCAGAGGAACTAAAGTTATTTCTAAAGTAGCATTTAAATCATAGAGATTTTTTGTATCATGACACATTTCCCCTGGGAACGTGGGGAAAAAAATGTTAAGGGGAAATTAGGACTGGGAATTTGCAAGGACTTATGGTTGCATGTAAAACTGGCATGACTTTTTTCTGCAAATGTGTTGTGTTGCTCTGTTGTGTGGCAGAATGATAATAGTCTTATTTTTGTTCTTTGTCATTGTCACTTAGCTTGTACTCCATCTCCATGAAAGTCCTCGCAGAAGGTTGGCAAAAGTGTGGTTTGTTACAGTTGTGTTTCTGTTTTTGTAGGCCCAATTAATCGGGAGATGCGTCATCTCATCAGCAGCCTCCAAAATCACAACCACCAGCTGAAGGGAGAGGTGTTAAGATACAAGCGCAAACTGAGAGAGGCCCAGTCTGACTTGAGCAAGGTATCAGAGCAGGAAATGCCAGAAAAGAGCAGAAAGTGCTTAGGAGAAGGGGAAATGCTGTCACCTTTGCCTGCAGTATCAACCTTTCTGATATGGCATGCAGGATGCAATGTACTTTTTGGTGGAGCTCTACACTCTGCTGCTTCCGCTTACCAAATGAATGGTCTTCCTTTGTACCTGTATAGTGGTCCATGAAAAGTAGTAGCTATTATGGAGGGGGCATGCAAGCATGGATCTGGGAAGAAAAGGGAAGGGGGATAAGGTAGATTTCTGGCTAAGAACTTAATGGTTTGTTTTCTTCTGTGTCTTCTTTCTTGCTATTCCACAACAGATCCGCTCTCGCAGTGGTAGTGCTCTCTTACAGTCCCAGTCCAGCACTGAAGACACAAAGGAGGAACCTCCAGAGGTCAAGCAGGAACCTGATGATCCTTCTGCCCAAGTGTCTGTCCCCAAGGCTGCTTCTGAAGATGTTAATGAAATGAAGGCCAGGCGAGATGAAGAGGAACGGGAGCGAGAGAGACGGGAGAGGGAGAGGGAACGAGAGAAGGAAAAAGAGAAAGAGAGAGAGCGAGAGAAAGAGAAAGAAAAGGAAAAGGAACGAGAGCGGGAAAAGCAGAAGCAGAAGGAATCTGAGAAGGAGAGAGAGTCCAAAGAGAAGGAGAAAGGGAAGCATGAAGATGGAAGAAAGAAGGAGGCTGAAGTGATCAAGCAACTGAAGGCTGAGCTCAAGTAAGAGTTGTTGTTCCTCCTTTTCCTGCTTGAGTAGTGCCCAAACTGGGGTGTTTGTGTGAGATGACTTGTAGCTCGCTCTTATGAGATTAGTTTCACTGAAGTGAAACCCTCTATATCTGATTTGGACAATGTAGTACACTTCTATGACAGCCTAAAGCATGAATTACCAAACCAGATACTTCATGGTGTAGGTCAAGTAATCTTTATTTGTTGCTGTCATAACAATTGTGTAAAGCTTTACAGCTGCAGGTTATTAATAAAGGGCACAGTAGTCTTCCCTGTCTTGGATCAGTACTGAAGCAGAGATGGATAGTTTGTTGCTTACTATTAGGGTACATGTTTCCTCCCCACCCCACTTCTCTTGGCTTTTCAACCCGTGTGCCTGAACATGTTTCTTCTCAGCCTCCAGCCTGTAATCCTTGACTATTTTACATTACCAGGGTAAGATGAGCCAGGGATGACTCCATATGCATACCATGTGGGAGACGGAGAGAATATTGCTCTGACTCTCATGCTGGATATGTAACAGCGTAACTTTCCTGCTGTGTTCTCACAGTTGTCTATCTCCCTGTCTCCAGGAAGGCCCAAGAGAGCCAGAAGGAGATGAAGCTGTTGCTAGATATGTACCGTTCTGCCCCCAAAGAGCAGAGAGACAAAGTGCAGCTGATGGCAGCTGAGAAGAAGGCAAAAGCTGAGGTAAATCTCATTTCTCTTCCCTTTTTCTCTTTAGCGCATTACTTAAAACTTCTTTTCGGATACTCTGCATCTGAACTGGGTTGTTTTTGTCTTCAAAACTGGAGATTGTTCCTCTTCTCATCTTTGTCACTTAGAAGAGAGATTGGAATGGTCTGGAGATGAACAGGGAGATTTTGGGGTGTCCTCCTCTGTGAAGGGATGATCCCTTTGCCCAGGCGGAAGGACATGGTTTCTGCTTTCTCAGTTGCAGATTCAACCAGTAGTGAAGCTGAGCACATGTCCCAGAGAGATACACACAGAGAGGATACTGACACGGCCAGTCAGACTGCCACAGACAAGGTGCTGCCTTCCACAGCATGTACATAAAGGACTCATAAAACATACACATAGACAGCCAAGTCCCCTTCCTCCTCTTCAGCTGGTAGAGACAGAACGTCACTAGTGCGGGCACACGCACAGCAATCTCTAGGTTCACAGGCACACACACATTCGCAGACCCCTCAAGTACCAGCACGGCCCCTCTGTCTGTCTGGTAGCCCTGTGATCCTGGGCCCTCTTACCTTCTTCACATACAGGTCTCACTTGTAGCTAGCACTTACTCCATGCAGCACATATACACAGGAGATAGAGAGTTAGATTACACAGAGGCAGTTCAGAAAATATTTAGGAAGAAGATACAAGAAGATAGGACAGGCTGTGGTGATCAAGCACAGGGCTGAGCCAGACAAGTGTGTACTGACTTGCCCTCATTTTACATGTGACTAGCTCCTTTTATACCCTTCTCTGTCTAACCCCAATTTGTTCATCCTTGCTCTCCTTTCCCTTGCACATCCCTCCTGGGTTTATACAGCTCTATCGATTCCCACAGCCCTCCCAGTCCAGGATCCACCCCTGGTTTACAGTCTTATCAGTTGCAAAGTCCAGGTTGATCTTCCTGGAAGTGGTGCCTGTAGTTTCTTCGTAGTCTATCAGCTATTGTGACTAGGGAGGTTTGTTTCTTGTCTCTGTCTCCATGTTTGTTTTCTCAGGTCTGTGTCTCTGTATATTTTGTATCTGGTTTTCTCCTTCCTCCCTCCCTGTCCCCTTAGTTTCCCAATTGACAGGGTCCACAGTCATATAACCTTGCTGGAATAAGCATTCTCACACTCTCACATGCTCTCGTTGATTAGTGTGACTGACCAGGTTTGGTTCTTATCACTCCCTCCCTTATCATTTGTCAGGTTTGTGTCTCTGTATGTTTTGGTTATGGGTTCCTCCTTTTATTATCCCTTTTTGTATTGAAAAAGGTCCTTGACCAGACTGTCTTAAAGGAGCAGATGCTCTCCGTCCACATACTCTTACATACACAACTGCAAGAGACTAATGTTCCTACTCTGATAAAAGATGCTATGGAATTTGCAGAGGTTTTGAAATCCATATCTTGAGCTTGCAGCCCATTTTAATGGTCCATCTGCCAGTAACACGCTGTCCTGTCAAGATGAGATGAGTTTTCTTTTCCCATGCTTTGAAGGCAGTTTCTCCAATGTTTCAGACAATTGTGCGGAAAACAGGCTCTTAACAATGTTGAGGCCACATTCTTGTGTTTAGTGTAATTTCTGTTTTGTCCTTGCTGTAGCTGGAAGAACTGAGGCAGAGGGTGAAAGAATTGGAAGACAAGGAGAAAAAGGAGAGTAAAAAGATGGCTGATGAGGATGCCCTCCGCAAGATCCGAGCAGTGGAGGAACAAATTGAGTATTTACAGAAGAAATTAGCCATGGCTAAGCAGGTGAGTAGTTTCTGATGATTTCTGTCTTGGCTGGAGCACCTGGGAAGGAACTACCTTCAGGTTACAGCCAGGAAGATTACCTGAGAGAAGGAATTTCGTCTCCCTATGTGCCAGAGATGTGAGTTTTGTCCCTGTTCATTGAAGGGGGGGAAAAAACCACAACCACCCAAAAAAACCAACACTGATGAAAAAAAACCCACACCACCAGGGTGTCACAAAACTCATGGTGGGGGGTTATGGGGAATGGTTAATTGTTTGTGGCCTAGGTGAAAAGCACAGAGGAGAGATGGCTGGATCAGCCTTTAGGGGAGGAGGTTACAATTTCTTTTTAAAAGTATTATCTGCACAGTTCATATAATTAATACATGTGCATGGTACCGTGACATACCTTCTTCAACAAAAAAGGGCTTAATATAATGATAAAAGAGCAGGACCACCTCAGTAGGGGAGAGGCAAGCCAGTGACTTGACATGTACTTCTTTAGAATTCAGATTCTTTTTCTTATTGTACAGAACTGTTCTATCTTGTCACTTACTCCTTTAATGTTGAAGCGGCCTAAGTGAGTTTAAGGGGCTCGGCAGTCTGTCAGTTGGAAGCTGTTGTATTGTCCACATGTAGAATTCTTGGCCTAGTGTGTATGACAGCTATTCAGCTATCTGCCTGAATCTGGGAGTCGGTTTCTGCGCAGCTCTGGCAACGAATGTGTCACAGCTGGTTTTGCCAGCAGACAAGGCACAGTTTGTGAATGCTTGTGGACATGACCACCTCTTTTCTACACCTTCTAATTGAGGGCATCTCTGCTGTGGTGCAGACTTCTAGGGAGCAGTCTTTTCTGGTTGCTGGGAAGATACTGTTCTGCGATACTGAGACATCTTCCTTCATCTGTGCTAGGCTTGGTGTCTCTGAGTAAAATGTTCAGGGTCATTGTAGGGGGTACAGGAGGCAGTTTTGCCAGAGCCTGTGATTCTTTTGCAGGAGGAGGAGGCCCTGCTGTCGGAAATGGATGTCACAGGGCAAGCCTTTGAAGACATGCAGGAGCAGAACATCCGCCTGATGCAGCAGCTGCGGGAGAAGGATGATGCCAACTTCAAGCTGATGTCAGAACGCATCAAGTCCAACCAGATCCACAAGCTGCTGAAAGAGGAGAAGGAGGAGCTGGCAGACCAAGTTTTGACACTGAAGACACAGGTAACCTGGGAGAAGGAGAGAGGACAACAGAACTGATGGGGAAAGGTGGAGGTGTTGTGGGTTGACTCTGGTAGGCAGCTAAGCTCCACACAGCTGCTTGCTCACTCCCCCATGGTAGGATGGGAGAGAGAATCAGAAGGGCAAAAGTGAGAAAACTGGTGGGTTGAGTGAAAGACAGTTCAATAGTTAAAGGAAATCCTGTGCACACAAGCAAAGCAAAACAAGGAATTCATTCAACTCCTTCCCATTGGCAGGCAGGTGTTCAGCCATCTCCAGGAAAGCAGGGCTCCATCATGCATAATGGTTACTTGGGAAGAAAAACGCCGTAACTCTGAACATCCGCCCCGCTTCCTCCTTTCCACCAGCTTTTATTGCTGAGCACAGCATCATATGGTATGGGATATCCCTTTGGTCAATTGGGGTCAGCTGTCCCAGCTGTGTCCCATCCCAGCTTCTTGTGCACCCTCAGCCTACTTGCTGGCGGGCAGCATGAGACACAAAGTCTTGATGTTGTGTAAGTACTGTTCAGCAATACCTAAAACAGTAGTGTGTTATTGATGCTGTTTTGGTCCCAAATACAAAATACAGCACCATATGAGCTGCTATGAAGACAATTAACTGTATCCCTGCCAAAATCAGTAAGGGGGGAACGTTCCCTTAATCAACCTAGTTATGCTGCATCAGACTTCAAAGGGACCTGTCATAGTAAGAAACAGAGACTGCTGTATGAGAATAAAATATCCTACAGGTTCATTGCTATGGAGAGTAGGAGAGAGAAGGAAAGTGGGAAGTCATTTTCCTGTTGTAATGGTACTTCTACATATATATTCTACCACCCTTGGAACCAAGGTGGAACTGTTCACTGCCTTGCAGCAATTCTCTAAGCCACCTTCCAAAAAAATAAGACATCTTTGTTGTGAGTATTTAACTGCTAAGTTTTAAAGTGTTCACTGGAGAGGTCTGGATATAGCTCTTAGACTGCTAGTGTGTCTGTTCAGGGAGAAAAAGGCAAGCTGAAGAGGTACTCCTTGGTGATGGGGAGGCAGGGATAGTTTTAGCATGCAGCTTTAATGACCACTCTGAAGACTTGCAGAGCATGCATTTCAGTCCTTCTGTACCTCCTCTCTCCCTTTCCAAGGTGGATGCCCAGCTGCAGGTTGTACGTAAGCTGGAGGAGAAGGAACACTTACTGCAAAGCAGTATTGGAACAGGCGAGAAAGAACTAGGTCTCCGAACACAGGCCCTGGAGATGAACAAACGCAAGGTGAGTGATTTCTTGATTTCCTCTTGGATTGTAAGATGGAGTTGTCTTGTGGGAAGCACAGAAGGCTCCTAGCTGTCATTGGTATTACCAAACCGGATATTCCCTGGTTTTGGACTAGTATACCAGAAGGCTGAGGAGTCCTGAAGAGAGTTCTGATTAAAGTATTGTAGACTGATGTTTCCTTTGATAAGGAGGAGCAGGTCATAGGTGTTTCTGTGAAAGTCTGATTAGGGAACTGAAGTAAGGTGCCTTTAAAAGGAAACCTATTGTGAAAGAAGAGGCAGCAGCCAGATGAAGTTAGCTGGGGTCAAAGCTTTTATAGGAAAGATGGGGTACGTAAAAGGAAAATATGGCTGGGGAATGCTAAGACCTTTAACAAATGTCTAAGATCAATAAAGTAGGTCTGTTATGAGTAAAGTAAGACTAAGTCTTATGGTTGATGCTGCCTTTGTTGTTAAATCTTTTGTAGAAGTGCAGGAACAACATTAAAACAGACAGAAAGGAAAGCAGAAATACCACTGTGAAGAGGAGATGGGGAGGAATTCAGCACAATCACTTGTGCTTAATATCACAATTTGGTATCGGAAGAACTTGGCTAATAGATTCATTGGTGCAGAGACAGTTAGAAAGTGATAGGAGAACTGGTGAAGAGAGAAAATGATTAAAAATAAACACTTATCTTGCAGTTCTGTCTAGTTCAGCTATAGAAGTGCCTCTGAACAATTTAGTAGAGAAAATGTTAGAAGGTGGAAGGCTGAAAATACTTGAACAAGAACAGAGTTGTGTGGTCATAAGTTTTTCTAAGTGACGTGCGTTGCAGGTTGGCTCTACTGAAGAGGAATGTTGAAGCTAAATGATTAGAACTTGTTAATAATAAGATAATGAAGACAATTAACTGTATCCCTGCCAAAATCAGTAAGGGGGGAACGTTCCCTTAATCAACCTAGTTATGCTGCATCAGACTTCAAAGGGACCTGTCATAGTAAGAAACAGAGACTGCTGTATGAGAATAAAATATCCTACAGGTTCATTGCTATGGAGAGTAGGAGAGAGAAGGAAAGTGGGAAGTCATTTTCCTGTTGTAATGGTACTTCTACATATATATTCTACCACCCTTGGAACCAAGGTGGAACTGTTCACTGCCTTGCAGCAATTCTCTAAGCCACCTTCCAAAAAAATAAGACATCTTTGTTGTGAGTATTTAACTGCTAAGTTTTAAAGTGTTCACTGGAGAGGTCTGGATATAGCTCTTAGACTGCTAGTGTGTCTGTTCAGGGAGAAAAAGGCAAGCTGAAGAGGTACTCCTTGGTGATGGGGAGGCAGGGATAGTTTTAGCATGCAGCTTTAATGACCACTCTGAAGACTTGCAGAGCATGCATTTCAGTCCTTCTGTACCTCCTCTCTCCCTTTCCAAGGTGGATGCCCAGCTGCAGGTTGTACGTAAGCTGGAGGAGAAGGAACACTTACTGCAAAGCAGTATTGGAACAGGCGAGAAAGAACTAGGTCTCCGAACACAGGCCCTGGAGATGAACAAACGCAAGGTGAGTGATTTCTTGATTTCCTCTTGGATTGTAAGATGGAGTTGTCTTGTGGGAAGCACAGAAGGCTCCTAGCTGTCATTGGTATTACCAAACCGGATATTCCCTGGTTTTGGACTAGTATACCAGAAGGCTGAGGAGTCCTGAAGAGAGTTCTGATTAAAGTATTGTAGACTGATGTTTCCTTTGATAAGGAGGAGCAGGTCATAGGTGTTTCTGTGAAAGTCTGATTAGGGAACTGAAGTAAGGTGCCTTTAAAAGGAAACCTATTGTGAAAGAAGAGGCAGCAGCCAGATGAAGTTAGCTGGGGTCAAAGCTTTTATAGGAAAGATGGGGTACGTAAAAGGAAAATATGGCTGGGGAATGCTAAGACCTTTAACAAATGTCTAAGATCAATAAAGTAGGTCTGTTATGAGTAAAGTAAGACTAAGTCTTATGGTTGATGCTGCCTTTGTTGTTAAATCTTTTGTAGAAGTGCAGGAACAACATTAAAACAGACAGAAAGGAAAGCAGAAATACCACTGTGAAGAGGAGATGGGGAGGAATTCAGCACAATCACTTGTGCTTAATATCACAATTTGGTATCGGAAGAACTTGGCTAATAGATTCATTGGTGCAGAGACAGTTAGAAAGTGATAGGAGAACTGGTGAAGAGAGAAAATGATTAAAAATAAACACTTATCTTGCAGTTCTGTCTAGTTCAGCTATAGAAGTGCCTCTGAACAATTTAGTAGAGAAAATGTTAGAAGGTGGAAGGCTGAAAATACTTGAACAAGAACAGAGTTGTGTGGTCATAAGTTTTTCTAAGTGACGTGCGTTGCAGGTTGGCTCTACTGAAGAGGAATGTTGAAGCTAAATGATTAGAGCTTGTTAATAATAAGATATCTTGCTGTTGAAGTAATGTTTAGGGAGTAATTCCAATTACTCCATTTGGAAGTACCAAAATTAGATTGTGGAAATAGATCTACAGCAGCCCAAGGAGTATTCCATGAGCAGTCTTGGATTGCCAGGCAGAGGGACTAGAAATCACTAGAGCTCTTTTTCCATGTTTGTTACTTCTATAGAACTTGTTAATAATAAGATATCTTGCTGTTGAAGTAATGTTTAGGGAGTAATTCCAATTACTCCATTTGGAAGTACCAAAATTAGATTGTGGAAATAGATCTACAGCAGCCCAAGGAGTATTCCATGAGCAGTCTTGGATTGCCAGGCAGAGGGACTAGAAATCACTAGAGCTCTTTTTCCATGTTTGTTACTTCTATACTGGTTTTCTTTTTCAGGCCATGGATGCAGCCCAGCTTGCAGATGATCTGAAAGCCCAGCTAGAGCTGGCTCAGAAGAAGTTACATGACTTCCAGGATGAGATCGTGGAAAACAGAGTAACTAGAGAGAAAGAGATGTTCAACTTCAAAAGGGCTGAGGTATATACCTCATGCACGATCCTTCAATATCTGTCTGCTTTGGTGTCTGTTTCCTTGTACATTGAGCTTGGAGTAGGTTTCAACTACACTACTTTTTTTTGGGGTCCAGTTTCACTTTGATTTCAGCTTCATCAGGTCTTGGCTCTTTCAGGTCTCTTGTCCACTGATAACTAATAATACATGTGGCACTGGATGATAATGTAATCTGCCGTAAGTCTGTTGGACTGTGGGGGATGAAAGTATGGGTGGAGTGACTTAGCCAGGTGCACTGTTGGCCAGGTGCTAGTTCTCTTTGATCCTTGAAGAAGCTGTGACAGAGAATATACTGCTCATTTATTTGGTCTCTTGTTTTTATGCAGGAAGATATTTCTAGGTTACGCAGGAAGCTGGAGACCACTAAGAAGCCTGACATGGTTCCCAACTGTGACGAGATACTGATGGAAGAAATCAAGGATTACAAGGTGAGTAGCTGTCTCTATCAACTTCCCTCTTTAACTCTACTTTAGTCAAAAGACTGTGTAGTCATGTTTTCAGTATTTGACATCTCTTGTCTGTACTCTGGCATTGTAGCCCTATCTTGCATTGAAGAAACCACCTTCTCCTTATGAGGAATGGAAGGACCTTCATCTTCAGTCATCTTTTAACATACCTAGTGCAATGCAGTGGGCCCTCACTGTAATGTTTCTGTCTTGCAGGCCCGCCTGACCTGCCCATGCTGTAACATGCGCAAAAAGGATGCTGTGCTCACAAAGTGTTTTCATGTCTTCTGTTTTGAGTGCGTGAAAACACGCTATGACACCCGGCAGCGTAAGTGCCCCAAGTGCAATGCTGCCTTTGGTGCCAACGACTTCCATAGGATCTACATCGGTTGATTCTTTCCACTGGAGTGACGGAAAGTTGCCGCTTACGCTGACCACCTAGCCTCCTTCACTTTCTGTGATTGTCACCTTTGGGGCAGTCAGTGCTTCTGTCAGCTGATCTGCAGTCTCTTCTGGGAAGCGTGGTTAGGGTATGGAAAGAAACAGATGCTGGATCTTGGTTCCTTTCTTGTCCCTTTTCTTTTATTCTTGCCCTCAGTTTTTGTGGATTCTTTGTGCCTGAGAGGACATTTCCCATCCATCACTCACAGTGTCAAGTTGGGAACATCTAACTGAAGTCCTGCCTTGATGAGATGGAAGCTGTCTGTGGTGCAGCAGAGATAAATGAGGCCTTTATTTCAGGAGTTTGCTTTGGATGTTAATTATTAAATCCCATCAAGGTATGGTGGTGTTTCTGAGAGTGAATAGTTTCCCAGTTAAAGGGCCAAATAACGAATGAACAGGTACATCTGTAGACTTCAGTGGAGTGACTCCTTAGACATGTATCTTCCTGAGTCAGGGCAAGAATCTGTGAAGGCTGGTGCATTAGTAAACATCCTCCCTACCCCCAAAAGCAAACGCACATCTTATCTTTCTGCTCTTCTGGATACTAAGATGTTGGAGAGTCTTTGACAGTAGCATTCCACTGATGAACCCTGGTTGATGTGGACATCTTCCCCTAGGTTGAGGCATTGCTGTCATTGTCCTTAGTTTCCAGAAAAGAATCTGTAGGGGTTACTTTGTTGCAACTTTGCCACAAAGAATAATCTTGTAATGCACAAAATCTAATAAAAGCTGTTGTCTGGGTTATTTTTCTGGTTTTCTTGCTTCTGGTAGTATATGTCTGTGCTCCTGTCCTTTGTCCAGTTATTGGAAATGTTTTTAACAAGCTTTAAGCTTCTAGAGATATTTTTTTCTTCCTTCCTCTGCTTCCAAAAAATGGTTAACTAAAAGAACCTTTGTCCTTTTGGCGGTATCTTCACTACCTTATTCCTGACACAACAGAAGGACCAAGATGCTGGACTATTTATGCAGTCATTTTGTCATGGCCGCTGGGAATTTTGTGAAAGGACATGGCATAGGTTGTAGTCCCTATGCTCCCTGTTGTGTGAGGTTGTATTTGAAGCCTGCTCCTAAAATCAAAATGCAAAGTCATTTATTTACAACATTCCTTCACAGGGCATAGTGTTTTTCCTGTAAACCTAACTTTCTTGGAAGGTGCAGCTGTCAGATTTGTCTCATCTGTGTCCCTTCTCTGAATCATAAAATCTGTATTACCTTTCTGTATTCACTGTAGGAAATAATAGAAACAATAGTAAAGTGAAAGCAAGTCATCGCAGACTGTCTTTATAGTATGCATTATTATTTTTATCTTTCTGAAAACATTCAGAAAATATTAATTAAACCTTGTAAATTATTATGAATCCTGAAAAGTGAGAAGGAACACATGACTCTATCTTTGCAAGGGAAAGCTGGGATGCTGAAAGTTTGTGGTATGGCTTTGGTTCTGTTACAGCGTCTGTAGAAGAAATGAAAGCAGAACCCTCTCTGCTTTCACTGGAAGTTGCTCCCTGGATCACAGTTTGTGACGTTAAGTTGGAGAAAGAACAGTGCGTTAGGAATACTAATGCTGATGGTAGATTTTGTGGTACAAATGTTTGTTCATCAAAACCAGGACCTGGGTCACCAACAAACATTGTCCGGATCTTCAAACAGCTTTGCTGTAACAGCAGACTTCCTTTTACAGCTGTGAACAACAATCTGAATTAAACACTCCTTGTAGAGGTGCAAAGCCCCTTTACCCTTTCCCAGTCATTAAGTCACATCACCCTTCTACTGAAAATCAAGCTTGAAATTTTGTGTGTGTACAAGCAGTGTTGGGTTCGCTCTGGCCATGGTAGGAAACAAATGCTTGAAACCATCTGGATTTGTTTCACAGATGAGGTCTGGAAACTCCTGTTTTCTCTTTCCCCACCAAGAAAAATGTATTTTCTTATTTTAAAATAATATTTTAAGCTCAGGAAGTCCTTGAAGCTCATTCTGGAAGTGACTAAATTTCTCTCTCTGCTTATAATTTAAACATTGAGAAACAGTGAAAATTTTAGGTGGTCTGTTTTGACTTGCCAGAATAAGTGGAAATAATTAAAAGTTTATGAAGACTAGAATTATTCTGGGGTAAAAGAAGGGAAGGTGTGACAAGTATTCTTTATCAAAAATCTGTCTAAATTTATTGTCTGAGCCAGAGTAATTAAGTGTCGTCAAAGAAAAGGCCTTATCTGCAGTCTCCAGTGCATCTTTATGTCATAGTCAATCCTCCCCCTGTTTATGCAGCCTGCAGGCATTGACATGTGTGTGATACTCCCCATCCCATAGAAAGCTACGGCAGTCTTTTTTTCTGTCTCCTATGGGATCAGGCTAGAGCAATATTTGAGTAAGAAAATAACATGCCAAAACGTGTCTCTGTTGGGCAACAACAACTTGGACCTTCTCCCAAAGGGCTTCTAGTTGGTGCTGCAGTAATTTGGAGCAATCCCTGTTCTACATTTGACATGGGAGTAGCCCCTAAGGCACCCACCAGAAAAACAGATTTTTGCTTAATGTTAATTATTAGGTGGTTGACATTTTTTCACTTAATTTTTTGTTTTTAAATGAAGAGTGATTTGTTGAAAGATGGAGTATTTGAATTGGAACTTTGAAATAAAACATTTTTGTTTAAGATATCATTAGCATTTTCAATTACTTTAAAAAAAAAAAACCACACTTTTTCTGGGCTTATGCATGTAGAGTTAAGGACATAACAAACTGTTGATAAACATACTGATAAAATTGGGCTGAAATATTTCTTTCCTAGTGTTTGTCTCATAATAATGAAGAGAGCAGTGTTCATCTGTTCTAACCAAATTACGCTGGAGGTTGTAAGGTACTGGATGCTACACAAATAAAAAGCTCTTCCCAAAAAGCTGATTATTTAAATGAGGGAGGGTAAAGGAAGGCAACAAAAGCAACCTAAGCGACTTGCCTGTAGTCATCTAGCTTGTCAGGGGCAAGGAAAGAAGGGACATCCTAGGTCTTTCAGACCTATCTGATGTGCAGGGCTCTGGATCCCACTTTCCTGTTTTATGTCCTAGTTACTCTTTCCTGTGTTACTGACTGTATTGAAAGAAGCAGACACGCTTGCTGCCCAAAAGCAGAGGCCAAGGACTGAGCAGGGAATAGAATATGAACTCTTCTTGATGAGGCTAATTAGCGTGGGTATTGCTGCTATCAGCTTTTAGTGGTCTGTGCAGAGCTTTTAATTTGCAGGTGTTTTTCAAAGGTTAAAGGTGCAAAAAGGTGGAATGCCTTTTTTAAACCCCAAAATAAACCACGCCTGGTGAGAACATCACCCTTGGCAACGTTGATGCAGGTGGCTAGATATACAGGGAGGGTAAAAATGACTTTGGTGATGTATCTGGGAGACCAGAGTTAATTCTGACAGTGATACAAACATTCTTTTTCTCTGTAATACGGGATGTGTTGGGAAGTGGTGTTTAAAAATCTATACAAATCTCGTTTAAATAACACAGTCAGTTGGGTTGATGCAGTATTTATTCAGATGCTGAACAGCTTGCCCTTCCTTCCCCTCTACTCATCATCCGGGTGGGAGGGAGCTCCACTCAGTACATTGCCTTTGAAACCATAACTCTCAATTCTCCTTCACAGTGAGCCCTGGTCCACAGGGAGGCTTTGGTGACTGCCTTTGACTTTGGTGAGAGCTTGGTGTCAGAATAAATCATGGACCAGAGCCCCTTTATGTCACTTTGGCTGTGAGAAAGAACCTTATTGTCAACTGAAGACAGAGAATATTAAGGGAGTAGTTTCACACTGGTAAATGCTTCACCTTGGGCGGTAAATACTGATTTACAGTACTGCCACTCCTCCCTTCCCCTCATCCTTGCTCTGTGCCACTGTGAACCCATCCCCTCACACCTGCTGGTGCAGCTGTTTGCATGGCTTCTCTCTGGGTGGGAGTGGAAGCCGAAACTGGGCTCAGAAGCAGACAGAGGTGGTGATTTGGTTTTTGCCAAGTTATTTTTAAGCTGGGTGAGTTCCTTTATCACAGTCACAGAGCAGCCACATCTGCATTTGTGCTGACAGAGCTGAGGGAATGGTGTGTACTGGGATTGCCACCAAGAATTTGTCTCATGAAACCACAGCCTGTGCCAGGAGGGAAGGGATTGCCAACACAGAACTAGCACCTGGTGTAATAAGGCAACTATAAGGAGCCTTAGCATGAACGGAGACTAGACCTGTAGATATCACAACAAAAACATACCAACAAGGGACATGCTTCCAATGAGCAGTTTAAATTTCCTTTTTTTTTTCCTTTTTTTTTTTTGAGTTAGTGCACAGAAAGGGCTAAAAAGTGGGAACCTCACTGTAGTGTCAAGTGGAGGAACCAGGAACTCTCGCTGTTCAGATGCTCCTTGTTTCTCCAGTCCCTTGGAATGGCTGATGTTTGCCAGGAGAATGAGAAACTTGTTATGAAAGGAGGAGGACTCAGGAGCGTGGCAGTGGCTGTGGGCTGCTGCAATTCTGCTCGCTTGAAGAGCATATTGCCTGCTTTATTTTCGCACCTCTTTCTGGCATTACAAAAGTGTGTTACAAATTTTACAGAGGAAGGGGAGAAAGGAAGAAAAGGGGAAAGGGCCCAGGTATGCTGGCCTAGGGCTCTGCAGTCCTGTTTGTCCTCTGATACTCTTCCAGCTCTGATTTCCTGTCCATAGCGAGTTGCAGCTCCTGCTTGATGATTTCGATCTGCTTCTCCAGCTCCATAAGCTCTTGCATCACTGAGGTCCTAGGAATATTGAGGGACTCTGCTTTCCCGTTGGTTGTTAAAGAAGCCGGAGTCTCTCTCCTCACCTGGGGCAGGGGGATGTCTTGGTGCTGTCGGATCGTCACCTCATTTTGCCCTTCATCGGTGCAGATATATTTTTTCTGGTGACAGTTGCCCAGACTGGCTGTATTCCATACAGCATGCTGGCTGTTACCTACATGGGACCTGAACAGACGTGAGAGTTAATATGAAATCAGAGCCTGCTCTTACATGTATGCAACCCTCCCCTGTGAGCCATCCTACTGGAAAAATATGGCACTGCTCTTATGAATTACATAGAAATAGTATTCTTTTATCCTTGGAATTATTTTCCTTGAGAAGCACAAATCATGAACGTAAACAGCCAAATTTTTGTGATTAAACCATAGCAGAGACTAGAACAGAATCCTAAAATTCATCTTCACAAAAACTTTTTTTTTACCCTCCCCTGTGAGCCATCCTACTGGAAAAATATGGCACTGCTCTTATGAATTACATAGAAATAGTATTCTTTTATCCTTGGAATTATTTTCCTTGAGAAGCACAAATCATGAACGTAAACAGCCAAATTTTTGTGATTAAACCATAGCAGAGACTAGAACAGAATCCTAAAATTCATCTTCACAAAAACTTTTTTTTTTGTTAGTTATGAAATGACAGTCCTCTCAACTCCAGCTCAGGAAAATGCAAGTCCTCCTCCAAAGCTTTCTGAAAGTTTTTGTGGTTGCAATATCCTAAGTTCATTACAGCGCTAGTCCTTTGTGTGTTAGTACTCTGTGCTAGCTTGGGCATTTGTTCCCATGGAGGAGGAAAGAGGCTGCCTAGAGTTGGTGTGGAGAGATGAAGGGGAAAGTGTGCCCTTCGGACTTGAAGTCTTGTGGGGTAGCTGCTTGCGCTTTGGGGGATGGACACGATGAAGCGTATCCAAACCTTGCAGTGTAGAGACATGAGCTTCCTGACAAAATAAATAGAATTTGGAGTTTTCATGTTGGGGGAGAAATTTCCATTTGGGAACTTTTTCAAATGCTTCAATGTTTTCCTGCAGAAAAGTCTTTCCAAAATATTTTGATTCCAGAGCATCTTTTCCCTCTTTCTTGGGAACTTCACTCTGCAACCCTCCCAAATCAGGGCGTTTCCCAGGGTTTATTTCCAAATAGAGGAGCACCCTGTGGCCTCTGTTCTCCAGCTGGAACATAAGGAAGCACAGAGTTTGCTGTTGTGAGAGAGGAGGTTGGTTTTCCTACCTGCTTTACCTTTTGGATAGATCTGTGTGTGTTCATTTTACAAACTGAGGTTAAAACTCTGAAGTAGTTGCTCTTAAAACTGCTCCATCATTGAGGTCTTCTGTGGGTATCCTTGGACAAAATTAGTGTGAGCTACCAATCAGCAGGGTAGGGAAAAGGATTAACATTTCAGGATTGGGATTGCTGAAAACAGTTGGTTTAGAGAAGTCCGGAGCTGGGAGTAGATACTTTTCTCACCTGCCTGCAGAGAAGGAAGTTGGAAAGTGGAAATTTCTTTAAAGGAGGTGGCAATCAGGAGTGTTTTCAAAAAGATGGGATGGCACAGAGGGAGGAGGGGAGGCTTTAGGCAGGAGTGGCAGCCCCAAGCTGGGTCACGCTCTGCAGGGCTCAGGGAACCCCAGCGGGGACATGTATGTAGGGTTGTTTATTTTTGTGTAGATCAGCAATTTTCTCATACTTCAAAATAAAAGACAGGAAGACTCTCAAGTCTTGTGCTAAGCTGGATGTGTGTTTTGTGATGCAATTATGTTAATCCCCTGAAGAGATGAAAACAAACAAGTACCTCTTAAGCACGTTTCAGACAGGGAATAGGATTAGCCTGGGCCAGTAGAAACTGGCAAAGCATTTCCAGGGCCCAGAGCAGAATCCCACCATGCTGCATTTCCACACAGCGGTCTAGACAAAAAAGGTCACCTGGCACAAAGTGGAACTACTGACAAGGGGCTGTGGTGCCCAAAGCTGTCTCCCTGCTGTGTAGCTCTGCAGAGCCCATGGTCCCCAGGGTCCTGGGCAGCCAGTGCGACCAACTCGCCTTGGAGCAGAAGTACATGTCTCGGAGAAGCTGCAGCCCTTTGTTTTGTAAGTATTTCTGAGAGTCATATCATTAATCCACAATTTCTGAAACATTTTTCTTTCAGAAATCAAAACACAGCTTTTTGATCAGTGTTAGTAACTGACATAGCTTCTGCTGCTGCTGGTGGTGGTGCTGTTGTCTGGGGGTCTGGGCAGGTGGTTTCAACAAAGGCCAGAGTCCATAGTTAACACTCAAGTTTCGTCAAGTAAATGAAACCCTTCACAATTTGGCCACTGATGCTGAGCAGCTCTCATAGTTTTTGGAAAGTTAGGACCTGAAAAAAACCCAGTGGATTTTCTTCCCTGAGGGAAATAGCAGTAGCATAATACAAATTCTTTCCACCTCTTTTCTATATCTCGTGCTTTTAATAGGTCCCCAGCAGGAATAAAAGAAAGTGTAATAATATAATTGATTTGAGAGCCCTGGGTCATACCTTGCCACATCAGTGTTCATGACAAGCTGGGTACCATGTTAGTGGGTGTCTTGAGTTAAATTCACCATAATTCTGTGCAAAGAGCAGCTCAGACCATGAGAAAAGCAAGGATGGTGGGTGGGTGTGCATGCACACACACATGGGCTGGATGCTGTGTGGGCACAAGTTGCACAAACGCATGGGCTGGATGCTGTGGGGGCAGAAGTTTTTGGACAGCAGCACATCTTCACTCTCAATGTTGAAAGAATATTTGTATGGTTCTTTTTCCAAACTCTGCAAGTCTTATAGCCATCTCCTTGTGTTATGAAATTTTTGCACTACTCAATATCTGGCAAATAATTCAGCTGGTGCTTTTTGTATCATCACAGATACAGAAAGCCCCCTCCTCTGGAAGATCCTCCCTCTGCAGAGTTAGTGCCTCAGGTTGTGGGAGTGTGAATGCTACCACCCAGCGATGAGGTTGTAGGAGGAAGAAATGTTGCACCAGTAACATTAGCTCCTGGTACTGCTGTTCAAATATCAAAAGCAAGGAGTTGCTTGTGTGCAAGGAGGTGCCACACTATGGGGTTTTGTGGGGCAGTAAGATGAAAGAATGAACAGGAAATTAATTGCATGTGCTTTTATATACTTGTCTGTATATAGGCAGTCTAGAGGCTTATAGATGTTTACTTCTTACATTTGCTGCCATTAGTGCAGGAATGACAAACTAAACACAACATACATTTACATACGTGGGTTTCAGACATGCCAAATATCTAGCAACAGCCTGGAGGACATTTCATTTCTATATCTGTGGCTGAACTTATCTGTAGAAAAGCAATACTGCTGCCTGTGTCTTTAAAAGGTGCAGTAATAGTTTTGAGTTACTGAGCAAGTGCATAGTTTTAATAAAATGCCTTGTGTTCGTGGTAGCTATAGATAAGATTGTCTCCTCCTCAGAAGACATAGGCTATGAGAACAAGGCAAGGTTGTTACCTACTTTTTTACTCCAACAAGAGTTGTTTGAGACAAAGGTTTCTGAAAGAAGTGAGTTTTTCTCTTCTCAGCTTTCTTATTTCTCATTCTAAAAAATAAGAAAGCTGAAAAAGTTTCTAACGTATATACTGCCTGATCTCTCATTCACTGTGAAGCTATCTTACAGGGCCCTAGTTATCTGCCAGTGCTTTAGTACATGAGTAATTAATTACCTAAAAACAAGAGCAGTGGACTTAAAAAAATGCAAAGCCTGTCTTTAGAATGGGGGTGCTTTTATTAGCTGTGTGAAATCATGAAAGAACAAAATTTCTAGATTTAATACTTGCTATTGGAAACAATTAATTTCTGCTTCCCTCCCTTGTCACTTCTATCTTGTTTGCTTTTTTTTGCTTCTATTATCTTTGGGGTGTATTAGATCCATAAGTATATATCCAGACACAACATATTTCATTTCAAAGTAATTTTTGTAGTTTGTGTTTTAAGGCATGCAAAACTTCCTACCTCTTTTCTGCTCGTTTTGTCTTAGGCTGGCATTTGTCCTCAATAAATGAACTGTTCAGAGCACGATGTAATCTCTAGAGGGAAAAGAAGAAAATAAATTAGTAAAAGCAAGATTAAGAATAGCTCCATAAATAGGTAAACAATTTGGGCTTTGTGTGATGGACTTGAGCATAAATTATTTTGCACATTCAAGGATACAAGCAATGTCTGTGCTTTGTTATTACAACAGATTTATTTTCCCCTAGTTTCCCAAGGAAGGGCAATCTGAAAGGTTGATAAATAGTTTGCAAACAATCCTTGGTGTTAGAATTCCTCAGAAAAAAAGTGGATCTTGGCAAACTTCATTATTTTCTAAAAGATCTCTTTCACTGTGCTGCTTTAAAGCAATAGAAACTCCTCCTTTTTCTGCCTTTTTCTGCAAAGTAACCACTTCCTTTAGAGCAAACACCTAGAGCAATTTTATTCCATTATTTTCCCTGGAATAATGAAGGAAGTTACCCAGCACCTCCTGCATGCATCAAGAGTTTGGGAACCCATAACAGTGAGAGAAAATGTTCTGGTTAGTCAGTTCAGGATAACAACACTGTTGCTTCTGGTGTCCAAAGAGTTATAAGGTTCCAAGTGCAAATGGAAAGGTCCCTTCTGTAGGCTTTGCAATTGTGAATATTTGAACTGTTTCCTCTGTGCTTCTCATTCCATCATTAAGAAAGCCTCTTCAAATTCCAGAAGCTGCTGTCACACTTCAAATGCCAATCGTCAGAGCTCTTACAACCTTTTACGCCTTGTTCTTGTTCAGGCTTTCTTAATCAGCCACATGACTTTCACAGGGTTACTTCTGAATACGTACCTGACTTGTATGGAGCCAGTACTTCATCTTGGATTTCTTCTTGATTCGTGGCAGGACCAGTCTGTACACAATGTGTTCCCCAATGGTAGTGAGAATGGACAAGCCGAACCCAATGCACAACATCACAAAGAGCCCAGAAAAATGCTTGATGCCCATTTGCAGTGTCTGTGAATAAAATCAAAAGGGGAAGTTAATGAAGTAGGCTGTTAGTGTGTTTTAACAGATGCTTCTGTCTCCTCGTTTGGAAATGTGGTCTGACTGAATACACAGTGGTGAAATACTGCAGAATAGTCTGGATACTGTTCACAACAAAGCCTTTCTGTGCTGCAGAAAGCTTGGTGTTCAGTCAGAGCAAAGGACCTGTCATGGGACTGAGAATCAGACAAAGACCAGGGAATTTTTTTCCTTATGCTGTTTCCCTAATGAGATTAAGTGTTGAACACGTACGACAATCCAGTATTTGTGGTGGCTTTGCATTTCTAAAAGCAAATACTGCTTGACAGAATACAGTCAATGAACTGTAGAACAAGTCCTTCATCAGCAGCAAGCTAAGACCAACTGCTCATATTTTCTGGGAATTGATCATTAACTTCCCCTTTTTGTGCTTTACCCTCGATGGAAGGTCATAGAGAAAATATTTTGAAGTAGTAGCACAAACATGGCACCTCTCCACTCCCTACATGAACAGGACTGAAATTGTGTTTGTTAGGAACCCTGACTGCAATTATGAAAAACACTCTCACCTTGTTCTGCCAACCCACCCTTTTCATGTAGGGTAGGAAGCCTTTAATTAATTTGAGTCTCTTACTGGCATTAATCTTGTTTGAAGACCAAGAAACCATGTGCAGCAGTTATCTGTACCACAAACACCTGCACTCCAATGGGTCGGTCAGGTTTGCATGTTATGTGTAATCTTAGTACCTTTATTCTCATGCCTCCATAACTCAGTTATGTGTTTATCAATAACTAAAAACTCTTGCTAATAATTACTGCCCACAGACTACTTTGGAAATATTTTCAAGAATACAAGTTCTACTTGTGCCCTTCTATTAAAGAATGTTATTCCCCATGTCAGAAAAAAAAGGAGCAGAAAATTGCTTGGGTAAGGGATGGTATCACCCTGGATAACTGACCTGCGTGTTCCTTCAGTTTATTGTTAGTTTGGTGTGTGGGTGGTGGTGGGTATTGTGCTTTGTTATGACTCTAGCTGTGTAATCCAGAAGAGAAACTGGATTCAGTCAAAAGATAAATCACAATGTTTGAAAAATCTTGTTATGAGGTAATTTTAAGCCAAAGAGTTTGATTAGTGATGAGTCCACTGAAGTTGAAGGCTTGGAAGTCCCTTTGTGTACTTTTGTTGGGCAATTGTGAGCAGTATTTCTCTCTTCTGGTTTTCATACTTGATTTCTGTTCTTTAAAACACAATGGTATGAGATAGCATTTCACAGATTTTTAACAAGAACAGAGCTTCAGCAATCTAGCAGAGTGAGAACTTTTGCATGTTGCACTGGCAATGAACTCTTATTTCGGGGGTTCTCTGCCAAAATCAACCTGCTTGCCCTGAAGCGCACTGAGCAGAATTTTTGGGAAGAGAATTTTTATACCAGTGAATAATCACTACAAAGGTGTTGAAGGGTATAATGGGGGTGTAAAAGCAATTTCTAAAGAAACTTACTGTGGCCTGGAAAGTGAAAAACCACAATAGAGTGATTCTGGGGTAGAAGGGTGTCAGAATCTTGGCACGAGGATTTTCTGATGCTGAGAGTGCATTGGTTCAACCTGAAAGCAAAAATTCCCTCTCAGCATCAGAAATTTCTTGTTGGGAAGAGCCTCTTGTCCCATACTTTGTCCTTCCAGTTAGGGGAACAGGAGGGCAACACAAAAATGACAGGTAGTAACACATTAAACCACTCAAAAAACAGCATTTGACTGAAGGTCTGTGTTACCTGGCCTGTGTCTTTTAATTAGCAGTGAAGCCCAACTTTTAGCCCAGGTAGCATAAAAGCAGAATGAGGCCCCACATGTGACATTTTTCTCAGAGGTCTTTAGAGCCAAGACCTCGGTATGGCTCATCTCTGAATTCAGCATATATAAGTATCTGTAAGAAGCAAAAAGACTGCTATCCTACTAGCTGAACATACCAGTTAAATGTGCTTTTGCTAATTCTCCAAGAAGCATTAATGCAAATCACTTGCTTCCCAAAAGGATGTTCAAGGGAAGTATGAAACAACTTCCTTAGAGATGTAGAGTTAACAGTAAATATGAGAATAAATTGAATGAGAAATAGAATAATAATTAAAAAGGCATAGATTTGCTCAGTCATCTGAAGAACACACCTATATATATATGCTCCCAGGCTACTGCTGTTTGGTGTCATACAGAGTAACAGTCTACGGGTGGGCATTGCCATAAACTCCCTTGGTGGCAGGAACCAGTGAATCTGCTGGGTGAAGGTCCTTTTGCTGAGCTACTTGAGAAGTAATGCACAAGTCCCCAAAGGCAGGGGAGATCAGTAAGGAGGCCTGATCTGCTAGTGTTAGGTTGCTGTATGGTAGGGAGCATTTATATTGCTCTGAGAATAGGAACTAGGTTTAATGGAATATGATAAAACTCTAGCCATTCAAAATAATAATTAAAAAAAGGGACACAGTGGTAATTGTAGTGGGGATTCCTGCATGCGTGAGATGTCTCCTCCAGCCTGAGGTCGGTGTTTGATGCTGCTCCAGTACTGCTGCAGAGAGAACACTTGGCCAGCTCCTTACATGAAAAATAACTCCCTTGTCTTCAGTAAAGCTGCTCTGATTTATGCTGATGAGGGTCTGGCTCACTGTCCTGTCAGCTCTGCAGAACAGTTTTCTACCTTCCCTGGAAACAGCACTGGCATCTCAGATGTGTTTTTCACTTGTAATGGATAGCTTTTGAAATTGTCCCAAACAAGACATCTTTTCCTAGGAAAGGAAATGCCAAAACAAAGCATCAATAATATTCATCTAGTAATAAAGAAGATAATGCATTGAAAGAGCTGCCTGATAAAGGCTGCATAATAGAGGGAAATTTTTGAGACTAAATTAAGTGGGGAAATGAGGTGGGGGAGAAATAATTAGCAGTATGTCTTGTAGTGTATGGAGTGATTATTTATAGCAATATCAGCATATTTACATACCATTGTAAAAAGGCAATTTATCAGCTGTTCATAATTACTGTAGACACACATGTTAATAAAGGAAACCATCTAACAGAGGGGCCTCTCATTTTCATAGTTTCATGCTGATCGGTATCAGAGCAGCAAGCTCTACTACTTATTTTGTAGTTTGTGTATGTATTTGTCGGTGCATATATAGAATATATTTGGAAAGAGCAGCAATAAACTGGATTCTCTGTATCACTGCTTTCCTCCTTTCCTCTCTGCTGAAGTGGTAGGGGTCAGGTGTGTGTGTGTTAGGTCTTTGCTAGCAATAGAAAACCAGCTGATGACTTTCTCTACTGCAATATCTTCTTTTCTTTCCTTCCCCCCCCGCCCCCAGGAATAAAAGCCCATAATGTGGTATATTCTCTATTAAACCAGGGTAACAATACAGTCCTTGCTCCAACTTTGTAATCATAATTTCAGGAGGTTAGTCCCTGCATTTTAGGAGAAGGAACTCAATTATGCCTATGTGGTGGTTCTGAAGCAATAAGCAACCATAGTCAATCCTGTGATGACTACAGCTAATGGGTGCTAAGCGCTACATTGGCAACAGCCTCTAAGTTGTTTGTCACTTGCAAACTGGGAAACTGGCAGTTTCTGAAAACCAACAAATACAAAAACAGAAGTGGAGGTATCTGCTTTTTTATATATTCTTGGAGAGACTTTTCTGATTTATCAACCCGTATCTGCAATTCCTACCTAAACATTTCCTGCCGTCTCCTCTGTAGTTATACGCTTTTTCTTTGGGCCTTGAAGAGAAGGAGGTGGATGCAGAGAAGGGAGTTTGGTATTTGTGTTGTCTGAAGGGGGGAGCAGACACAAAAAACAGCACTCAGTGATTTCATTATTGGATTTCATGGGCAAAACTGCTTTACTCCCTACTACAAGAGACTGTAAATGCTTCTGGTTGTACGGAGAGCAGTGAATAAGCCATCAAATACACTTGTGGTCCAGCTCTGAACAATTAGAAGCCTTTAAAGATTTTTCTGGATACTTTGCAGGTTGGCAGCACAACACAGGTATTGGTGCTACACACTGCTGAACCCAAACACTAAATAGGGATATCATGTGTGTATTAGCTATAATAATAAGCTATCCTTTTTGATAGCATTTTCCTCGCAAGGATTTTAAAAAGCTTTGCTGAGATCAGGAAGTTACATTTTGCAGCACCTCTGTGAAGAAGGAATTCTTTCCAGCTTTACTAGGGATAAACGGGGGCAGATTTCTAAACTCATTTGGGTACTTCAGTAGGTTTTCAAAATCCTACTGATGCTGATGCTTGTATTTAGGTAACTAACCAGTATTAAAACCTATCCCTGTCTCCAGATTGTGGCATTTCTTGTAGCTGCAGAGACTGTTATTTATTTATTATTCGTCCTTATGGCCTTCTGTGCTCTCAAAGAAGTGGCAGCACTGAAGTAGTATATATTTAATCTCTTTAAGGAGATTATCCTTAGCAATGACCGGTGACTGTGGCTTTAGGGTTTCAAGTGCCAAATTTTAAGTTACTGTAAATCACTGTCTCGCATTAGCAAGACAAGTTCCTTTCCCCTCTTGTTGTGAGGAGTTTTGCACAGATCTTGAAAAATACTTCCTTTTATAATAGATGTTTTTCTTTCAACTCATCCATTATCCAAGCGCTGTCCGTAGTGGGAAGAACAACAATACACATATCATCTGAGTTACCTACTGAGATGTTTGCTTCTGTGATATTACAGGCTGGTGAATCAGGAATAACAGCTTTGCCTCCTCAGATAGTGAACTTTTTTTTTTTTCCCCCAGTTTCGACAGGTGAATCTAAATCTAGATTTCATTTCCAGGAGACTCAAAACATGCTTCTCCTGACTGTTGTCAGACTCAGTACTCATACACTCCTTTCTTCAGGACCATTGTGGAAAATATTTTTTCCCCAGGGCAAGTCCAGATGCCACTGCCTCTTCCCACACTGAGACGACCCCCTTACAATGCAACATCTGTCACTTTGTGACACCCTTCTCCATAATCTTCCCAGTTCTCCAGTGAGCAAGGGCCAGCTCTCCTCCCCAGACAGCATATGTGCAGACTGAGCAAATTGTCTTGGCAGCAAAATCTTTGTTCCTGTTCTTTGTGTTTGTTTTTCACGCACTGGTAACAAGGTACTGTGAAAGGTGACTGATGGGCGGCTTTTATTTTTGAGCACAGGGCAGTGCGTTCCCTTTGTGGAGGGGTCTGCATGGCCTTCCTTTGACACCTGCACTGCACCAGACAACCAGATAAACCTCAGCTTCAAGGTAATGGCTAGAAAACTGACTGTTGAGTTGTCAGGTGATTGGTGTAACAAAAAAGGAAACTAACTCTTGACCTTTAAGGACATTAGGCAAAACTCAGAGCAGAAAGGCACAATTTGCTGGATGACAACTGGATAAAATTACAGCAAGATGAATGAGGCACCGTCTAATTGTGCATCCTGGGTGATGCTGAGGCCAAAGATCACCAATTCAGGCACAAGCCATGGCAGGTCAAGTTTGAGCAAGTTCCTTCAAAGACTCCAGAGAAGAGCTGTCAGTGGATCCCACCACTGATGAGAGAAGAAGAGAGGATGAAGACTTTGTCTTCGCTGTGTGCCTGGTCTGGATCAGATGGAAGCCCATGGTCAATGACCGATCCCCACCATTAGCGGCATGGACCTCTCCCTCAGGCACTGGCAGGAGGTGCACGGCAATGTGCCTTCCCCAGTGTCAGCACCTGTAGAAAGTGGTGGGTCTGCAGTAACGGGGTCAGTTTGGGCTGGTGTCATTTGCGTGCTTGCATATATTGTTATTGTGAATGTCAGGTTAGATACTGTTTGTGTGAAGCATCAGTAAGTTGTTGGCATTAATAGTTGGGATACTGTTATGTAGCAATCTATTATTTTTTATTCCACGTATTGGCTGGGGTGTGGAACTCCCAGTCTATGTGCAAATCAGTCTGTAAGTTCTAAAGCGTCATTTGTCCTGTGACAATTGCGAATGAAGAATATATGAGCCTTTCAAGTGAAATAGAAGAAACAGCTTCAACAATAACATTTTTAAAAATATAGCTTAAAAGCTATGAAACAGTCTGTACACATAGTTAGCTTTTCCCAAAGGCCAGCTACTCCCTGGACCAGGAGGGGCCCTTCTCTTTCATACTGTCTTGTCAAGTACAACCGCGGTGTGCCAGCTCATCTCCTCTACACCCTGCCCTCATCATTACTGCCTGGACTGAACAGTCAAAACCACTGCTAATTGACAGGCGACTTGCCTGTTCAGGCTATCCACCCTAACTGCTGTCACAGTGGCTTAGTGCCGTAGCTGTTTTGCTACCATGAGCAGAAAGTTGCAAAGCTGCCAATTCACTGTATTTTGGTTCCCAAAAATGCCACAGAAAAAAAGAATTTGTAGTCTCTCCTGAGCTTGGGTGGAGCTAATGTGCTGGAGGGGAAAGTCCTAGCAGCCTGGCTCCTGCTGAAGCGGCATTAATGAGAACAACAGCAGGGTAGAGGAAGGGACAAGTGTATTGTATGCAAATTGAAAACGAATGACACTGATTATGTCCAGATGTAATATGTGCAAATATAACTCTGCCAACCCCACTTCCCTCCTGCATTATGCTCTGCCCTAAGTAGGGACTTAGCAAATTTACAACAAAGAAATTCCTTTGAGACTAGAGTATGACAATTTTAAATGAACAGTACTCAGGCGATATTGCTAGCGACTAGCAATCGGTGTGAACAGCCACTGCTACCAACAATTACTTGTGGTGGAGAGGGTAAGAATCAATTCACTGCAGCAATTCATTCCAAGTTTGAGTTAGTTGCATCCCCCATGAATGATCCAATGGGTGCTGGCCAGAGTAAGGTGTCTTGGGCAAGTGCATTTGCTGAAGAGGTTCATACAAAACAGTGGAGTCAAGCCCTACTGACCTCTGCACTTTCAAACTCGTCTTTTTCTGGTTTCTCAGCTTGAGGAATCACTGCAAATTTTCCAGCCCCAGTCTGGATCATGCCTTTCCAAGACAACTTTGTTTTCAAATGCAATTTAGAATGAGCAAAGTGCTGCCAGATAGTGAGAGATGGAAAGAGGTAGCAGTGAATTCTGCCACAGGAAATATAATTTCCCAGTGTAAGATTAGAAAAAAATTATGAGGAGGAAGATGAATCTCAAAACAAATCTAAAGAAAAATTAACCTCGGTGGGCAGGAGTGGCAGGTGTATAAGAATCAGGTACAGCCTAAAGAGGTAATGACAAAAAAGGAAGACGGATATTTCACCCATTTAAAGGCTATACCGATCAATATTTCACCTACGTGTATTCCCATTTTTGGATCATTACTCTTGGTCAACAGGTGCAGTGTGTCACAGACCAAATTTATCAAAAAGATGTAGAAAAATACAAAGCCTTACTCTAGCTATCAAAAGGCAATTGCTGGGTCTTAGATTGGTATATAATCCATGTGAATGACTACCCACTTAGGAGCTGAGACTTTTTCAAAAATGAATTACCTGCTTCTGTGTGGAACATTGTCCACATTTCAGTGAATCTGTTGAATGTCACTGTGACTGACTGCATGGAGTTAAATAATGGAGATTTCTGGGCTGTGCAAGAGTAAAGGATATAAACTGACATAAAGATAAGACCAGGAATAATTCCCATGCTTCTTGACGTAATGATGGGGAAACTATGCTTTAGACTAGAGTGTCTGCTGCTTGGCCCTGTTCAGTTTAGTAAATTTGTCTCAGCTGTGAAATTGCAAGTTCTAAAATCTGCAAGTTTTGGCCAAGAGGAGCAGATGAAGAGGAGGGGGGATGCTCATGGGAGATGTGGTAGAAGTAGAAGAATTCAGAAAAAGGAAGGTCTGGACTTAGCAGAGCTTACCCCACAACGGCACAGACTTACAAGTGGTCTTTTGTTTCTGCTCACTCTTTCTGATTGCATAAGGCCTTTGAGTAAGTGAAGATTTGTTCAAAGACAAAGTCTTTGAGTGACTTTTTCGAGTCCTTCAGTTCACTCACCTGAGCCAGCTTGTTGGACCTTAGCCTCTAGAGGAAACCCAGTTATGCATGTTGGGTTAGCACAACTGAAGATCAAATAAGGACTACAGTCAGATAACCAGTCCCAGAGCAGCTAAACCTGCCTTCCTTTCTGGACATCACGTGGAGGTTACACGTCCATGGGACTATTCACATGAAAAAATCAGAATTTTCTTTTCAGACTGGAGCAGCTTTTTTCCCACCTCCTCTCCCTTTGTTGGCAGGCCTTGAGGAATCTTTGAGTACTTAAACCATGTCATTGTTTTTTCATGCCATGAACACAGGGAAGTTTAAGGCTAAGTTTAAGTCACTGGAAACCAGTGACTCTCAGTATTGCATCACTGAACATGAAGGAGTTAATGAAAATCTAGAGAGGTGAAAGAACTGGGTTTGCCTCAGAGATAATGTACTAGCAATAGCTGTGCAGGAAAATGGTATGGTCTTTCCTCATATTTTTAAATTGCAAAGGGCTTTCAGAAGAGTAACTGTAAAAATGACAGACTGCTTATCAGATTTTTTTCTCTCCCGTGTGAAAGCAAGGTTTATTCTATCTTTGCTCATGTTTGCTTTTCTTCACAAAAAGACAAATCCAATTGGTTTTGTAATATGCCTTCTGCAGTTTGCCCAACCAGCGCTTATTTTCTCTATTACTGTATTTGCTATGGCAGAAAAAATTGTTCCTGTTTCTAGAGACAGTCTTGAGATCCTATGGCTTAGAGCTGTGCTCTCCAAACTTTTTTTGATCGCGCACCTCTATCAGTAACTTTTTGAGCATGCACCCCATATATGTATATTTATTTATAACTTTATATATCTATACATATAAATATATATGTATTACTAAAGTTCTAGTATTTTCTTCCTGCAACCCAGTGGATTGTCTCATGCACCCCCAGGAGCTGTATGCACCCCACTCTAGAGACCACTGGCTTAAAGGAGCAAATATATATTCTGTGAGAAAACCAGTACTAAGTAAAACCATATTTTTTAACTGGAAGGCGTTTAGAATTGATTCTGTGTCTGAGCTATTTCTCTAGGAATACAGAGAATACAGTCCTGGATACAGCTATTGGAGTAAGATTATCATGATAAGAGGAAGCTCCTTATATCTCATCACTGGGGATTTACTAAGAAGGTAAGTTTGTCTCTGCTATAAGAGTTTTCAGTTTTAAGACAGTTGTGGTAATTAATACCATTACCATCTGGCAATTTTCCTGAGATTTAATTAAAAAGTTTGTGTTAAAATGTAGAGTAATAAGAGGTCATTGAATGAAGTACTTGTCAGGAACAGGTATGTCAGCTACATTATAAAGAAAATTCCCCAGATGCCTGTCTTGTTAGATGATAATATAATCTTCAGATAAGCTAGATCAGAAATAGCAGTGAATACACACTTTTGTTTAAACATGCTTTCTTGTGTTGAATTAATCACACAAAAAAAGAAAAAAAGGAGTTGAACAAGTTGAATAAAAATAAATTGAATTTTCTTCTATGAATGTCTGGTGTTAAAATATAATTTATTTCATATTGGCACAATCTTAATGAAAAAGTTAAAAATGTAATAAGAGATGCAGAAATAGCCCAGCAATCTATGTATTAAAGCAGTCAAATGAGGTTTTTCTTTGTCTGATCTCTAAAAAATGCAATTTTTCTAGTTATTTAGTCAGCAGTGAGAGGTTTGCAGACAAGAGGCTCAGGTGACCACTGAAGAGCAGGAGTGAGCCTTAGGAAACTGGGCTTCTTTTTTAGGGGAGGATGGCCATGCTACCACTTCTTTGGGGAACACATAGGGTTGCTTTGATATTTGGCTGAACTCTCTGAGGAGGAGATAGCATACTTAGAGCTACATGTTTTTTAGCAGTGAGAACACGTAACCTATGTCTTTTGGAACACCTTCAGCTAAAAGTGTGTATGCTCTAAGCTTCAGGCATGCTGGATCTTTTGATTCCTTAGTACTTTATCTTTTTTTACTTGACAGTCTAGGGAACTTGATGAAAAACTGCTATTCTGATAAAAGGAGTCTTTTTCTTATAAATAATGGCATACATCTTCAGCTGCCACGAGCGGGCATAACTCCTCTGATTTGATACCAGGACGTAAAACCATGGAGATTTACTTCCATTTCTTGTAGTTCTACTTAGACGCAAGACCTGCTTCTCTTCTGTTCTTAGCATGGTACCTTAGCGGGCCGTTTCTAGGCTGAAGTCCTATCTTTGGTACAAGTAGCTGCCACCCATGTTAGGAAGTGGTCAGGGTTATATTAGAAATTTGGGTTGTACTAAATTCCCACTCTCTCTGCTTCTTCTGCTCTTGTTGGTCTCTGTGTTAGCTATTTTAGCTATCGCTCCCATGTGAGATGGTCCAGAATCACTGACAGATCCTGTAGATGGTGATACACATAACTGAGTGGAATCAGATCGATTTGTTGTGCAATGTGCCAGATGACTTTTTTTAATGCTACGTTACATGGCCTGTTTGTCTCCAGAAGTGCGCTCTGATGCATGCACTGCATGCCTAACTTAACAGCACAGTCTTACTGATGTTTTTCTTGTGCTCTGATCTGAATGCTGCTCGGCTTAGCATCTCTTGCTTTTGAAGCCTAATGCTTCTCTTCCGCTGCAGCCCATCTCTGTCATGTGTGTATATCTACTGCACATTGTGAATGAGGGCAAATAATTGGCAACTTGAACAAATCCTCATTTATGTGACCCAAGTTCATCGCTTACCTCCGTGACAGCAAAGCTTCTTTTCCCACATGGAACAACCTTGTACCATTTGTCGTGCAGAACATCCATGAAACCGTGGGACTTGTACTGGCTTATCAGGTCAGAGATGTTTGAGGTGAGTGGAGAGTTGGGGGGAAGACCAATACCATATCCTAGAAGGAAAACCAGTACAATCATCTCTCTCTTACTTGTTTGCTTTTTGCTAAAGTATGTTCATTTCAACTATCAACTACCAGTGTGGCAGATCAAGTTGGCATTCTGTTTCAGCAAGCCAGTTCAAACCTGGATGCTGGCTTACCATGGACTGAGAATGCTGTGATGAGCCTTTTTGCTGTGCAAAATAAAGTAGCCTAATACAAACAGGATATGCAAATTCAAAATTATTAAGGCCAGAAAAGTAATGTGTAAAATTGGAGGTTCAAAAACTTAAGATGGAGGTACAGATAGATGAATAAATCTGTCTTATCTCTAGAAACACAGCCTTTTCCATGCCCTAGCCATGGGTTCTTCTTTTTCACCTTGTTTTAGCAATGCAAAAGGGCCTTAATGTCAAGTAAACCATTCTATGATCCCTTTATGTTTTTAGATCAGTGGATGTAACTGGTGTCACATGTGACATTTTCTTTTCTTCCTATGTATTTTCTGATGAGAAGCTGTGTATTATGTAAATGTATATGGGAGCAGTCTGTACTGTTGTCACACAGAAATTTAAAGTCCAGGGGCTACACTTTCCATTCGTGCAGTTCTGCTCTGGCAGTGATGTGGACCTTCAGATAGTAATAAATACAGTTTTTAGCCACTGTGTTGTCTTTTACCATGTTAAAGTGCTGGTAAAGGACTTTTAGTGTAAGTGAAAATGAATTCAGTAACTCTAAACATGGTCTTTCAATTTGCAGAATCTGGGTTTTGACTTTAGAAAAACAAATACAATTCATGCCTGGAAGACATGCAGTTGCATGCAGAGATGTCCTGCCAATTGCCTGCAGAGATTCCTTTCTAGTCCACTGTGGATTTTTGTTTTTCAGTTCAGAAATCAGAATTTCAGACTGTGTCCTTCAAAAAAAAAAAAAAAAAGCCAACACAGGAAGAAAGGAAAAAAAAACCATAAATGTACAAGAGTGGTAAATTTGCCATCACAGTGGCTTGGACATGAGTGGTAAATTTGCCATCACAGTGGCTTGGTTTTCAATGATGCAGAGTGATGTGGTGATATGCGTACCTACAACGCAACAGTCTCCCTTGCTGCTGATTTTTGTACATTGTGCCTGTATTTCCACCTGAATGTATTTGCTAACATTAAAGGAATGGTTTCAGAGAAGGCATACCATGAATACCACATTTTCAGCATATTTAAGTGTTTAGTAATTAGGTGATATGAAGTCCAGTTATGTAAAAACATATAGTTTGGGGTTTATTTGTTTTTTCTGTATTGAAATTTGCTTTACTTCATTCAAAGTTGTGGAAGCTGATGGGTTACTTCGGTAGAGCTGACCTTTCTGAAATGGAAGATTTATCAGATTCTACACGCATGGTGAAACATGCAGCTGCACACACACAAATCCTGCTACAGCCTGAACAGCTCTCTGTGCATCTATCCTCCCTGATAACAAAAAGAAAAGAAGAAAATGGATTGCTTTCAGGTCTCTGGTGTGAATTCACATGGGAGACACTGATGAGCTATAGCAAAAAGGAGCATTTTACAAAATGCCTCATGCTGGTGACTTGTAGCTGAAATGATTAAAATGCTCAGCTTCCTCTGGCCTTCATTTAGCATATTGCCTTCCTCAATCAGGTTTGAACATTTCTGAAGGAGGTTGTTTTAATGTATGATGGGAGCGGCCAGAGTGATTGCCCTTGGAGGGGGGGGGAAGAGGGAGCTTCAATCATTTTCATTGGCCACCTATCACAAAAGTGATTCCTGAAGTCTAATAGCTGCTAACGTGCTCACCCGTGCTGGAGGCAGCTTCAGACAAGCTTTGCTTCCGATCTGTCCTTGCTAATACACCAGGGCTGCAGGAGGCTGCGTACCAGGGTAGGCTCCCTTCTTTAGCTTCAGTCAGCTACAGATTCAGCAGGAATCTTAAGCTGACCTTTAAAATGGGAACAGTATTTATCTGCTTCAGATGAGGGTGAAACTGTAGAACAGCATTTTGAACATATTCCAGTGGGTTTTGAACACGTGTAATGAAAGTGAGCCTACAAAAAGCAAGCCTCATTTCAGGAGCTACTTTATGTCATTGTGAGCAGTGAAATGGACGGTGCCTCCTACTTGTTTGGAGACAGACCGTATCAGCACTTTGAATAATTCCTATATACAGCATGGCAACAGATGGTACAAGTGATCTGAAAGTTCAAAAACCACAAAAAAGGGTGAAACCTTGGTTCTGCTTAATCACTGAGAATTTTACCATAATCTTCAAGGGGTCCACAGTTTCGCCTGCATACTTTCACTGAGAATACCAAATCACAATAAAGCAAATGCAACACATGAGAAATAGAGCAGTATGTTATAAAACTGATTATTACCTTCAATGGCAAAGGGTTTTCCCACAGTTAGAAGCTTGCAGTCAGCATCTATTGATACTTCATAATCTAAGAGTGCTTTATCCATGATGAAGGCATCGAGTTTCTCTGGATCATGCCTGTATTCAACATCAAAGTCAGAATCAGAATCACTTCACAGTCTAAGACTGATTACTGAGTGAAAACAGAGACCAGGGACTCTGCAAAACTGATTTATATTTTGAAGAAAGGAATTGTGCATGAAATACAAACTTTGTGCATCTAGAGCAGGACAGTGGGGGTAGGACTTATTTTGCTCCTGTGAAGTACTCCTGATCTGAAAGAGGGAAAATACTACAATATGTTAGACTTCAACTCAGTTGAAAGGTAACACAAAGCTTTATTGGAAAAAATAAAAAATTGTTAAAATACTAGTGTTGTCTTGGTTTCTTATTAGAGCAAAAATGCAGGAGGATAACTCATACAAAGGTGTTTCTCCTCCTTTCTCCTTGAATATGAGGTAAATTAATTTCCTTCACCCAGATCAGCTTTTCTCTATGTTCAGTCTTCATGGACACAGAGGACTGAATTTTACTAACATAATCATTTATGAATAGCACACTTGCATAAAACGATGATATAAATGAACAGTTGCAGTGCCTGTTCTCATCTGACCCAAGGACTGCCCCCTCCACTCTTGTCACTTTAAAGGTCTGGGTGTGCTCCTCATGTGAAGTTACATTACTTCATTGATTTCGATGGATTGATTCCAGTTTAACACAAAGGAGCTACCATGTATCTTAATTATTGTTAGGATGGGTCTGGGAAAAATACGTAAACAGGAAACAACTTCTGGTGAAAAATTCTCAGGCCATTTGTTATGCAACTTCTATGTGTTTCCTGGCAGTGAATCAAATGTGTGACCCCAGATTGTTAGGCACACATGTCTCTGAAACACAGTGATGCCACGATTCCATAAAGCAAGATTTGGTGTTTATTACTTTTTACCAGTCTAATGCTTCTTTTATTCATTTTAATGATAAATGCTTTAAGGTTTCTCTCTGAGAACCTTCTCTCCTCCCAGCATGCTGAAGATGCTGAGGAACCTCATTTGCAGCTTTTGCTTGGACTGTGATGTTTTTTTCTGAATGTTTCTCACTGCCTGATGAAGGGCTCCCAAGCACAGAAACCTGCCAGGATTTATATGTTGCCCATGCTTGATGGCACCCTAGCAGTTAGTGCGAAGCACTGCTTCCCCTGGAAACACTCCACCTGGTGCTACGCTAGCTTGCTCTCCAAGTATCACTCCCTCCAGGTGCTTTCTTCTCTATCTGCCACAGTGATGCCAGATTCCATAAAGCAAGATTTGGTGTTTATTACTTTTTACCAGTCTAATGCTTCTTTTATTCATTTTAATGATAAATGCTTTAAGGTTTCTCTCTGAGAACCTTCTCTCCTCCCAGCATGCTGAAGATGCTGAGGAACCTCATTTGCAGCTTTTGCTTGGACTGTGATGTTTTTTTCTGAATGTTTCTCACTGCCTGATGAAGGGCTCCCAAGCACAGAAACCTACCAGGATTTATATGTTGCCCATGCTTGATGGCACCCTAGCAGTTAGTGCGAAGCACTGCTTCCCCTGGAAACACTCCACCTGGTGCTACGCTAGCTTGCTCTCCAAGTATCACTCCCTCCAGGTGCTTTCTTCTCTATCTGCCACACTCCTTTCAATGACTGACTTGTGGGATAAGTGAGACTGAAAGTGGGAAACCCATCACCATCTCACTGCTGTGCATTCTGGCCGAGGGACCAGATCTACTGTTGCATGCAGAGGCTCACTTTAGATATGCTACTCCATCCGGGGTTGCAGGGACATTGTACCGTCGCATGTACTCATGCATCTCTGGGAAGCTCTGCCTCACATAGTCTTCTGCGCTGCTTTCTCGCACGGTTCCAAACCGAAACCCTTGGGATGGGTGGTGGAGCTGAGGAGATGAAATTACAGATTAGCAGAGTCATTTGCCTCCTTCACATCTGGTATCTTGGTCTTATGTGTGAACAGTTTGTCAGAAATTCTCAGCATTCATAGAACTGCCTCTGATGTTTTCCTGCAGTCAGCTTTCCACATCACAGAAAAAGTTTGAAAAGACTAGGTGACTGACTAGCCTGTTTGTGTACCCTCAGGATTTTCTTCAAATGTGAAGAACACTTCCCTTGAGACACCCTGAACCCCCAAATCTAGGTGTTTAGTTGTTTTATTTGTCTTTAAACCAGTCAGCGTTTCAGGCAATGTTATGAGAAGCCTCTAGGCTTGCCAGGATCCACTTTGTAGGGCTCCGGGTAGCCAGTGAAGGACCCACAGTCTGGATTTGTTTTGGCAGAATGTCTTTTATTGACTCCTTAAGGATGTCATTTAGTCTTCTGCAGAAGGGTAGCACCACCATTTCATTTCTAGAAGCCTAGACACCATACCACAGATGGCTGCTGTCTTTGCTGCCATTCTCCGCAGAGAAACTAAGGACTGAAGTGTTGTGGACACCAAAAAGTCTCCCCTGGCTGTGAGAAGGAGGAAGAATATCCCTCAGCATAGCCCAAGCTGTAAGCTTGATTACCAGGCTATACACATACAGACAATTTTTGCAGTTCTGTGTCCTTTTCACAACTGGCTCCACCTTCTGTATTAAAGCCCCGAGTAGTCTGGATGTTCACAAATTTCACAGACCTCTGTTTCTAAAGTACCCTGTTTATCTTTGGAGCGTTTAATGACTCATGGGGAAATTCTCAAATTGCAGTGGAGGTGTCAGACAGTGTTCTCTACCACACCAAGCACTTCCTTGAGATGGCTGAGTGTTGCCAAGACCATACTAATTGGAAAGCCTTCAGCAATGTACCAGCCTCTAAAAGGTCAAACTTTCAGAGCACAGGAAGCCAAATAAAGCTAAGCCTGAAGTAGTCATGCTCTGTTTGCTTCCCAGGAAGCTCACGGTCTTCACAGCGGCTTGCAAAGATGATCTCACCATGGCCATGCTCTGCTTTGCAAAGACCAAGCAAAGAGGTGTTCTGCTGGTCCACCTGGCTCTCTGCATTATCATCTATGTAAAACAGAGTGTAGGGCAACACAAAGCCATACAAAAGACCTTTCCCACTCTTCTTTTCAATGATCCCATGGATGAAAGAATATTCCTAGCTTTTTTAAGAATAACAGAGGTAGGCTGTAAATGCACAGTGATCTAGTTCAGTCTGAAAAGGAACAGAAGAAGGTCTTCTGGATGGTTATTTTGATGTCCTGGAAGCTATGAATATACTGTATTTCTGGTAATTTTTATCTGGAAAGTGGGCAGGTGCTTTCCACATTGTACTCAGCTGATCTGGTCCCTAAGTTGCAACCCAGGACTGAGATCTGTGGTAAATGCAAGACTGTGGGCATGGAGGGACTCTTGGCATATTTTTTGAGGTGCTCCGGTCTGAATGATCACAGGACAAGCAATGCAGGGTGTGCCTCCATCCGGAGCTGGCCATAGTGCATGCTGTGCCAGAAGGACTGTGGGCACAGAGGGAAATGTTCTTGCCTGGAAGTGTGGAAGCAGCATTCAAGTGCCAGAAGACATAAATAACAGAGAGTGGTGCTGTGACAAAACATCATGGAGACTTCCAGCACAGTGCTGTCAACCCAAACCTAGGTCTAGCCTCGAGACATTGAAGATGACTTGCTTAAAAGTGGGCTCCATGCACTCCATGTCCCAAGAAGCTAGTCGCCACAGTCAGTACTACTTTTTGGGGTTTTACTTCTTGGCAGTTTCAGTGAACAGACCAAAAAAACCACTGAGTCTCAACACTGGACCATGCTGCCAGCTTCCAAGTCAACTTAGGTGTTTGTTGTGATATTTGTGGCCCACCTAGTGATGCCAATTGCAGTGCAACATCTGATCTGCAGATAAAGACTGCTGATACCTGACTTCACTGGAAGGTATCCCTCACTCAGACTGTCATCAATGTCTACGTCTAGCTAAATATTTAAGCCTCTATGAGAAAGGCTAGTACAAAAGAGAGAGTAAACTGCAAGTCCATGCAATTTTCTATCCCAAATGCCTTATTGAGGACTGTCCATGCTTTGCTTTGTGTTGGGCACATTGTCAAATTTCACCACAAATGATGACAACATTAGAATAGTATTAGATCAGAAGTCCATCTGGCTTAGTATTTTGTCTCTAGCAACACTATATGTCTGGTGGGAAGTCTTGGAAAGTCTATGTAGGGAAGTTATGTAGTGATCCTTTGCACCCTATGCTCTTCCTGCTTCTGGTAAGCTATGCTTTTTCTTAAGCATAATAATGTGTCTGCAACTTTGTGTTTGATGACTCTTGATTCCTTTTATGAAGGATAAATCTTAATAGTGTTTTAATCCTCTATGTCTTTTGGGACTTCTATTTTCTTCTTACTGCTGCTTATCCACATGAGGAGAAGGTTTGCTTGCAGCTATATGAATAGTGGATTGACAATGCAAAATGCTGCCAAAAGCAGATAACTGACTACCTGCACTACCTTCACTGCTAATCTACTAAGACTGCTAAGGGTTACTTGCTTCAACACAAGATAAAAACTTCAGGATGGAAACAAGACTCATCAGTTGTCACTGCTGCTTTCTTAGTTTCTGTAGTCCTCTCCTGGGAAGACTCTGTGAGAAGATGGAAACCACAAATACCTGTGTCCCACCAGGATAGGTAAATGTCACAGTCTTCCTGTGAGTCTTGCCTTACTAGTTATCTCTTCTTATATTTCTCTTTTCTGTATCTCATGCTCTGTTTCTTTTGTGTTTCTTATATTTTAAGAGTCCTCTACTGAAAGAGTCTTTCTGTTTTCTTTAAACTAATAACAGAATCCTAATGCCTAGGGCTGCAGAGAAATCATGAACTCTGAAAAATCAGCATTTGAAGAATCACAATTTGAAGAATCAAGAATGGATTATATTTTTTTCTAACTGGTGATTTGGGGGAGACAGTTTCTTGCTTTTTTATCAGTAATAGCAAATATAAAAGCTATCTTACTGAGAAGAAATAGCTGTCTAAATTATAGGCATTTCTAGTATGTGGAGACTACACTTCCGTGTATACTTTACTGTGTTTTTTCATTCAAAGCTCAGTCAGTGAAAGGTGAATAACCATCACAAAGCAGGGCACTAGGAACTGTTGACACTTTTTGTATCCATAGAGTACTTGGAGATTTGCTGGTGATTTAAGTATGATTAAAAATAAATGAACGCAATAGCTGCAGATCCATCTCCAGACATGAGCTTTCCTGGCACTCAGCTTAGATAACCTTACAAGGTCCCTCCAAAGTCAGACATCTATAGCTGTAAGAAATTGAAAGAACAAGGTTTGTTTTGACCTAGAGAGAGGCCTTCAGGGCACAATGAAGTCCCGGCTTGACAATTCATTGAACAAGATGCAAAGATAGTTATGGGTACAGGTGATATATCCCTCTTTATTTGTCTCTATAACTGCCAGACCTCCCTTTTGAAGACCTGGAAGCAAAGAAAATAACTCGTTTTTTTAAAAGGGTCATTGCTCCTGAAGATAATTGCTCCTCAGCCGGTAGGCTAAGTCTGTACTACCAAGCAGCCTCTCCCATGCAGTGCATGGGAGCTAAGCATTGCTGACGTGTGTGGGACTTGTTAGTGTTTAGCAAGTAACCAGCCCTTTGAATGTTGGCTAGCAAGGCCACTGCAGCACCACAGCAAACTGCAAACTGAACTGGCTGAGCTGCCAAGTGGGAGAAGTAGGGGAGCACCAACGGCCTGGGCAATGTAACAGTGTGTATATGAATGTATCAATGGAGTAGTTAAAAGCCAATGTTTTTCAGGGGTTAAAAAGCTATTTAATGTTGCTGGTTAGTGGCTCTCCCAAAAAAGGGAAGGCTCTAGCAGCTACCTATCATTTTTGCAGCTCAAATACTGGAGATCAGGGATTTCATATTAGTAAACTGAATTTTATATCTGAAGCACTGGTGTTCTTACCATGAATGGCCATACTAGTTAGGTGCATCCCAAATTTTTAGAACCATCTCCCCAGTCTACTGTGAGAAAGCTGTTGCACATGAAGTTGTGAGACACATGGTGACCTCCTATTTGGATCTGGGTTTGTGTGTGGGGCAAACTCAAGAGATGGTCATGAGAACCCTTGCAGCAGAGGGATGTAGTGCCAGAGGGGGCTGAGCACTTGTCGTCTTGAATCAGTACTCTGACTTCACAGGTTCAGAGCTGTGGAATGCCAAGACCAGAGGCTCTGGCTGCGTAAGTCAGGGACAGATGGTTCAGGAAGATGACCTTCACCTTCTATGAAGACAGAGCTCTTGGAGGGAGGACTAGGAAATGCTGCTGGGAAGTGCAGGATGAAGGTGGAGAAAGGGTAAAGAACTTTGGAAGTAAGTATGCTTTCTGGAATTGGGGTACCCATGCTGTCCCTGTGACCTCTAAGGACAATATCTACTGTGGGATGCATGGGCTGTGCCGGTATTTCCAAGAACAAATCTCACTGTTTAAGAAAACATACCATGGGTAAGAAAACAAACAAGGGGTAACGTTTTCTTACTCTATGTATGCCGCGTGTGTTCACATTCACTGTGTGAATGCCTCCAAGTGCTGAAGAGGTGAAATGGTTGTTGGGTCACTTGAGCACTGAGACAGGGAGGTCATGTAGTGTTTAAGGAAAGTAAAGAGCTCTGCAGAACATCCAGCTTCTCTGACAGTGCCAGGAAAAGCTTTGGGACTTCTCAGAGTCTTCTGTACCTTGTATAGCACTGTGTTACTAGACAAATGATGTTTGTGCTGCTTACTGCCAAAAGCAAATGCTGCAGCTACCAGTTCCCTTGGCTTGGCACCTTACTTCTAGATCTTCTTGGTTTCTGTCTTCTGTTGTTAAAACATCTGCTGAGTGGGAAGTGGAGAACTCGTTTTACTTGGGAAGATGTTGAGAAGAATTGGGCATGTGCATACATCTATGGCTTGGGGTGTCAATTATGCATGAAAATACCAATGTGATAAAACCACAGGAGCAGAAACAGGAAAATACAATCCTAAATGTCACGGATTTTGCATTACTTGGCACATTCCAGTTTATGTAATACAGTGCCATTGCATTCAGTGCCATCAGCTAGGCTGAGAACACCTAGACTCAGACTCAAAAAGACTCAGGCATAGAAATGCAAGTTGGGATTTAAAACTGGAAATGCATGAGGTGCTGTCAGCAGTTAACCCTGACGTACTCCAGAGTTGGGCTGTTGGGTTTTGAGGTCTTTCTAGCAGGTTCTGGATTCTGTATGACCTTTCAGTGCTGCAAAGCTAGAAGATTTGGCTAAAAGACATTTCATCCCTTGGTGCCCTCGTTGTTATGTCTACTATCATTTTGATGTTGCATCACACTTGGTTGTCATGTATTTTTGCAGTGTGTAGGAAACCCAGGTGTTCAGAATATAAATACAGTGAAAAGATGGTCTCAGCTCCAAAAAAGCAAGCAATACAATATTGCCTTCTGATCCCATGGAGTTTGAGCTTGCTTGGAGCTGTGAAGAGATAAGGAAGGTCTAAACAGAGCAGCTGTTGGGAAGTGAAATTATGGCTATTTTCTATAAGCAATGAACCCATAAGTGACTGAAATCTAGGGAATGCTTTCCCAGTACTTGACTGATCGGGTGCACTAACTGCCTAACTGAATCTGATTCAAGACTATTCTGTGCATCTTGACAGCTGGCTGGAGGAAAAATGCTTCAGGAACTCAGTTTCTAATTGGCATCTGAAATCATTAAAATTATTTCATCATTCATTCATTCAGTTAACCTCTCCTTTCCAAAATTCAGCTCCATGAATTATTCTTTGAAGGAAATCAGAAAAGGGCAACCCATTATACAGTGAAGTGCAGTGCCAGTGACTGCACCCTGCAGTGACAGATGCAGAGTTAACATGGATTCAGCTTTTACCACCACCTACAATACTGCTTTTTAATTTTAATAGGGTATAGAAAGAGGGAACATGGCTGAAAACACTTTCCTAACTTTTCCAACAACTTCTGAGGAAAAATTACTATGAAAAGATTTCAGTAGCTCTGCCCCATGATAGTGCTGGTTACCTGGTATAACACCAAGTGTAGTGTTTAATGGACATCTCGTATATCAGCAGAATTGCTGTTTGTGCCAGCACGATCTCTGCCAGGGAACTGCTGCAGAATCTTGAAAAACTGTTCAGTTTCTGTTGCTAATCGCTGGAGAGGTGTAGCATTAAGTGGTCTGCTTTACTGTGAAGAACTGACATGCTTTTAGAGATCTGCTGTTTTACAATGAGTCTTCTGTCTTCAGTGTATGAAGCATTAGCATTTTATCTTGCCTTATGCAACCAATACATTTAAGTGGTCGTCTAGCTGCTAATAGATTTCTCATGACCCACTGATAAAAGAAATGCAATTGCTAGTGCTAAGTAAAGTTTCAGGGGAAAAAGAACAAAACAAACAAAATTTGAAAAACCCCAAACAATGTAGAACTCTGTTCATGGGCTTTTCCTTACTTATCTGCAAGAGTTTTTGAAAACTAACTAGTGAATATTTATGGGGTGCAGAAGAAGATGAAAATAAATAAAATTATTCACAGTGAAGCATATGAATTTCAAATTTTAGAAGATGAAAATTCACAGCTGAACTTCTGGAAGTGGAGGCTTTGTTCAGAAACTGTCCTATGTGTTCAGGCTTGGGAAGTGGAGATGTTCCCAAGGCCTCCAGGAGATGGTGTATGCAGAATATATTTGAAAGCTAACTTTCCCTTCTCTGTTGCAAAAAGTGTCAGCCGAGCTGATTCTTGGCTTGCCAGGATAATGTCAGATTTTGTTAAAATCCTGTCACTTTGAACCCAACTCAGCTAGGTCATTAGTTGGCATAAATCTGTACAGCTGCATCGAAGTCAATACGCAGTTTCAATCTAGAAACAAATGCACAGTCCAGTGCTGACAGTTTATTCTCCTGCACTGCAACAAGAGCATACATGAAAAGAAATTGTGACTTAGGTCTCTGTTTAAAAACATAAAGTCTCTGTATTGACGCTCCCTGTGTGAGTGCTAACAATTAATTATAAGATCTGCTCTACTGCTCTGTGTGCTGCAGAAGCTGTACAGCCAAGGGATGACACTGGGGGCTCAAGTCTGTGGTAGGTAAGTTGATTTTTTAAAATTGCTCTGCTGATTGAGTCGCTGGGCAGTGTCTTAGTACAAAAAGCTCCATATGAACAGAACTCTGGTGAATACGAACTGAACGTTGTGTTTATCCCTGTTTCTTAATAGCACTTAAAGCACTTTCTGGACAGAGGGATCTTTGAGCTGGAATTTATTCCTGGAGAGCTGAGAACTGTAAGATAGTAAGCGTAAATTATTGTAGAAAAAATGGATAGACTGAGGAAAAAAAAGGAATGTAATTCCCAACAGGCAATAGATCACTGTTTCCAATTGTACTTCAGCAGCACAAAGCAGCTGTAAAAATGCTCCAGACTGAGTCACTTCATTGACGATGTTCTTCTGCTTCCTACCTGTAAAATAGGGCTAATACTGCTCTAAGGCAGGTGAAGTCCTTTTTAAATTAGAAGCAAGGGAAGGAGAGCTGTTTGGCTGAATACATGCTTAAACTACCAAAGAGATGTAGGAGATTTCTGGCTAAATAATCCCTCTTGTCCTTCCACCCTGAGTCTCAGGTCTGCAGCTGAAAATCTATCACAGTTTTCTACAATCAGCTGAGGGCTGGAGGGAGAAACCTAATGTGACAGTAGCTTAAAGTGTAGGTAGCTTTCTTGCCTTCAAAACAATCACCTTTCAAATCCTTTTTCTTACAAATTTCTCCTGCTCCAGCTGTTGCTGGTTGATTAGGAAAACACTGTCAGTCCTCCTACCCCCTGGCCATATGGCAATTGTCCCCCAGGTACCAGGGCTGAACACAATCCTCTGTGGTGACACTGTCTAAACTTGTAAGGCAAGGCTAGTGCTCTGTGGTTTCCAGGAAAGGAACAGACAATGGTTTCGTGTTGCAAATGGGTCACCAGTTAATAGGACAAAGAGGCTTCCAATTGCAGATCGTGGAACTGTCTACCAGTGCAGCCGTAATTTCTTAAATATGTTATGTGCTATTGGCTTTTGGTTCAAAAGCATCAAATGAAGGTAAATCAGAAGGAGTCCTTTGTTACTGACAGATCCAACATTGGAACTAAATATTTTTTTTTTCTTCTTGGAATCCATTTGGAACAGTGAGGCATGTGTTAAGCACAAAGTGTAACAGAAAAATGATGGGCTCATTTGGATGCCTTGACCTCTTGCACAGTGAAATATGGACAACAGTATTTGACTTTACCTGGTGTTCAGTCGAATCTTATTGTACTCAATGAAAACTACTTTTTTTCTAGAGGGCTTGACCCTTTGGCATCCCTGAAATCCAGGGGATCAGTGCAGGAGGTGACTGAGGACTTCTGTCACTAGGAAGGTGAACCAGACTACTATCCAAGTCTCTGTTTATAGATCACAATGGCTGTGACTTTTGTGAACAATAATAAATATCCTCAATGCTGCTAAGTCAGCTGTACGATGATCTTCCATCTGCCAGGTGGTAAGATCAACCTTATCCATCTTCTCTGTTCCTCTTTGCCAGTTACTTCAGGAACATCTTCTCCTCATATTTCTCTGTTTGCATTATTTCTTGCAAGGGTCTGAGCCCCATCTATGATACAGTTGCTATTTCTGGTGGAGGGCTCACTTTTTTTTTTAAATGACATGACAAATAGGTATACTGCAGCTTGAGAGTGAGAAACTGACGTGAAGACAGCTGGGAAAATGCTAAGACATATTAATTCCTTCTGGTGCTGGAAGAACAATCTTCATGACCTACACCGCATGGAATGAAGACAGCAGGACTTCCTCCCTTCCACCCCTACCCCTACATTCTTTGGATCAAACAGTTAGCATGGTGAGGTAAAGAGTGGCCAAGACAGGTGTAGACCTGGAGCAGTAGGGGTTAATATGCAAAGATACCGAAAGGATAATTGTTGACAAGAAGGCATAAAAAGCAGGTCTCAATGGGAAAGGAAACTTGGAGAACAGTGCAGTGCATTGTCTGATAAACTGGATATCAGAACGATAAAAATCCGAACTAGACATATTCTGAGCCTCCAAAGCTGTAACTTTACAAGAAAGCTTTAATGAGGTGACAGGGAAGCTAAACAAGTCAGTGTTCACCACCATAAATTCCATGGGGAAGCTAAAGAAGCCAAGATTTCACCTCCATAAATTGTCTTTCATTCCTATATGAGATTGCTCTGCAGCGCCAGTTCTTTATTCTGACTGGAGTTTGACACTTAATTTCTCCTTTGTCTGAGATTTTTTCACTTGGGTCTCTGTGACACTGAGAGTCCTATTGAGTTCAAATCCTTCACTGACTTATTAATACTCAGAAAAGCAGCATGTATTAATTAGCAGGCTATGATGCTGTGAGTCATGACCTTCCTGTGCCCAATGGCTTCCTGCACAGAAATGTATGCTCTATAGATTTTGCAGCCAACTTCTTTTAATTGTAAAAAGAAAAGAATCCTGCAGTCCTGTACAGATACTAAAACCCATGGGAGCAGTAAGATTTCTGTTAACTCCACTGAGTTTGTTGCTTGGTTTCTTGCTATACAATTTAATGCATTTAATGCATATTTAAATACATGCTATTTCATTATATATTTAATACATAGCAGTGCAAGTGGCACTCCTTACAGTGATTCATCTTATGTTGCTGCAGTGAAAGAAGATGGCAGTCTTTAAAAGCATTTTCTTCAGTGTAATTCTTACAAGGCTTCCTTTTTTCAGGAAGAAAATTTATCAATAAACACACAACAGTTATGGCCTCACTCTAAAGCTTGCTGAACTTGAGGGAAAATATCATTAAATACAGGGGTATTTGAATTGTGCCTCTAACGATGAAAAAGGCCTATAAAGTGGCTGGGCCTTTCCTTTTTTATGGTTTGGTATTGCTAAATCTCATCTGCGGTTACTTGCCAGTTGGTATTTCTGGACTGTTTTAATACATGTAACAGGGAGTTTTTAACTGATATAACAATAGCCATAAGGCCTCTAAATTAACTGAGATTTTCATAGATCAGAAATGAGAGCTTGCACCCTCACATTTTATATTTTAAATCTCGAAACAAAAATCTGGGTGATTGTACATATTGAATTCCTGAGTAACAAAATCTCAGAAATACTTTGACTGGATTAGTCAAAGTGCTTAGTTTTGTAATAAAGAGATGGGCAGCTTGTAAGAGCAAGTGTTCAGAAAATGGATTGGAAGACAAGGAGAGATTTCTGAGGACTAATCCCGAAGCACACCAAGGCTGTTGAAAGGACTTGCTCAATGGGGCTTGTCAGAGTGATTGTAGGTGTCTGCAGTGTATTCCTTGGGGCATCTGCAGTGTTTGTGAGACATGAGCGCTGGCCATGCTAGTACACCATCATGCATGATGGAGAGAAGTAGGTGCTTTCAGGGAATGCTTTGGGTGATCTTGTCCTGAAGTAAGTGTCTTCAACAGCAGCCCAATGTGCCTACCTCTCCCAACTAACTGTAAAAACATATTAGACTGAGTAAATCATACGTAATGTCTCCACTGCAGACATGTAAAGTTAGGTGAGATAACACAACAAAATTGCTGATGGTGGGATTCACAGGTGTAGCCCTTTTTGTTAAATGAATCTCAATAGGTTTGATATTCTCTGTCAAAATACAATGTGGAAAGGAACTTTGCCATTGACAAAGGGTGTTTTGAAGGTAAAGTGATCCAGAGAAGTAAAAATATAACCATAATAAATGAACAGGCATAGTGTATCCTAAAGATGGCAAAGAAAAGCTGACAGCTGTCACAGAAGTGACAATGGTCGGATAGCACCTGAAAGGCTCATTATATTGTTGAAAGAATGACACTTTTAGCAGAAAGAAAGGCCAGGTGCTGGACAGAAAATCTGTCCAGCTCCTCACCTTCTGCTGTTGTATGCTTTCTTGTTGGCATGTTTGAAATGTTTCTTCTGTCCTCTGGGCTTCCACAATTATTTTGCCTCAGATAATCTGAACTACGCAACACGTTCCTGACTTTATGGTGCATCTCCAACATGTACTCTTGCATTAGAAGCCTGAAAGCAAAGTCCCTGCTTCAAGTCCCCTTGCCACTAAAAAAACCCACTCCCTGGGGAGATCCTGTAATACAAGACCCTATTTTTGCATTTGATAATGAAGAGATTTGCTGGATCCGGGCCTCAGTTGCAGGCTTGCTGTGCAAAGGAAGGCACTGACACTGCTATGTACTTACAGCTAATTTCTTTTCCCTGTCTGTGGCACTGAGACCTAGATTACTCACATGCAGATAGTACTGCTTTATGGAAACCATACTGGAAACTGAAACACAAAATATCAGGATTTGTCACAAGACTGACTAAAGGAGACAACAGCCATAAAGATACATGCTTCTGAAGCAGAATGGTAGCAAATTCTCTTTTTTTGTACCCAGAGCCCCTTCGTTATCAATGTGCCCTTTCTCTGCTCAGCCTGTGTCTCAGGTTGAGGCAGTACTCAATTACAGCGTACTCAGCTTGCTGCTGTAGATCTGTAATGTAATCACCTCCTGTCAGTCAGGAAAAAGATGACAGCAGCCAGCTGTCCTAGGCTTACCTGTCCCCATCTGCATACCTACGTGTTCTTCTAGCTCTGTTTTAAGGAGTTACCTATTGCAAGTTAGTCTTGCCACTGTGAAAATGTGCATTGGTCACAGCCAAGGATAAAAACTTTGGGTGGTGGCTTTTCCAACTGTAACTGAGTATAATGTCATCACCAAGGGGCTAAGGAGCTATACAATAAACAAGGTGATAAGCAGGTTTGGGAGATGTCAGGAATCAAGCCAGCCATCTCCAGGCCATTACAGGTAGGTAAGACAAATGATCAGACCAGCTCAAAGGCGGGCTGCTGGTTTGCATGCCTGTAGGCTGAATAACTGACCTTGTGAAGAAGTCAACTCATACAACGGCGTGCCTGGTCTGCCAAGCACTCTGACAAAGAAGAATGTTGTAATTTTTTGTGCATCCAAAGATGTGACACTAGGAGAAAAACTGAAATAAGCCTCTGGGATTCAGATGAGAGAATGGATAAAAGCAGTATAAAATGATCCAAATACAATGTTTTTCCTCTATCTCCTCTATCTGCAAACAAGCTTTTAAACTTCTTTGCCATGTACTGTAGAGAGCTTCCTAAGAGGGAATCAGGACACAGCTGCAACTTTCATCCGGGTAAACGGTACATTCATCCTATAGCTACCCTTTTGTGCTTAAACAGCAAACTGAACATGTTCAAGTGAGTTTCTTCCCCAGAAGCTGTGTTTGCCAGTTTCCACTGGCAAGAGATAATGGTCTAATATGTGTAAGATTAGAAAATGAGGAAGAGAGGGCAGCTGTGGCCAAAATCGCCCATTCTCTTAGAAGAGTAAGATTTTAAGGTGGCAGGACATTGCTTTAATATTTCTGCAACTTACTGGCTACGTTGTAGCTCCTACCGTAAAAAGTCACCTGAAATGTGACATAGTAAGGGGAGTAGCCAGCTTTGATGGACACTTCAGATGTTTGGCTTTAGTGACCCACCGTCGTCAAGATTCTTACATGGAAAATACATACTAAGTTTCCAAAATTCAAGACGTATTTCAGGAAGTTAATTCTCCGGGCTCCCATTGCTTGCCTACTACTGTGGTTTGTCTTGCCTCACTGGCCACTCCTCCTTTCAGCAGCATGATGATATTTCTATATTTCCTTACTTCTACATCGTTAGTGCATTTAAAGGTCCAACTGAGGTATCTCTGATTCTGTATTCTACTTTAGCTTGTGATTAGTGGTCGCATGGCAACTCAGTTTCTTTTGATTTCTGATGAAAATGTTGTACCTTCGAGACTTCAGCAACACAGGAGGACCATGTTTCCTTTGCTGAGCTGCAACGAGCAACTGCTAAAACACCGTACTGCTTGGTCAATTAAACATCACTGTTGTAACATGATTTTTTCTAGAAAGGCAGATACTATTTATTCAGGCTATATCTAACTGTATCTTTTTTGTAACCAGAAGAGAGAGCATAGATATTCTTAGCAATACTGACTTTAGATACCAGGTTTCTAATCTTGGAAAAAACCTTTTAATTTTTCCCAACTTGCCTTCCTTCCTGACTGTTAGCAATCTCAGATGGGATTTGCTGTTTGTGGCTGCCAGCCTGAAGAAATTGTATGTCTTACATCACCTCAAAAAGGTTGCTCCTCTATTTTGGGCTTTGTTTTTTAAATACATTTCAAAAGCACAGTACAAGGGCATATGTATCCTGAGAGCAGCAGGAGAATGTTTAAAAGTATGTTAAAATTAGAAAGATTTCTGCATCCTGCTGCCTTCTTTTTGAAATGAGTCTCCACCACTGAAAAGAAAGGTAAGCAGACCCGGAAAAAAACCCACAAAATCTTTAAATCATGTAAAAATGCTTTAAGTAACTAACTAAAAAGCGGTACATGTACCTCTGCAACTGTTGTGCCCCAAACTTTTCCTAAACCTAAGCTTTAAGTCTTAGAGAGAACTTTGAAAAGGCACAGCTCAGGCTCTGTGTGAGAAAAGGTTAAACCAGTATATTTTCTATTATAACTACTCTTACAGACTAAGACTTCGGAGGCAAATGCATGAATGAAATATATGAAACTATTTTGTAGTTCATGTAATGGCAGGCAATCCTCTTCCATAAAATCTACCTTGTCTTATTCTTTCCACATTGGAAACTGGTAACTACTCAGAAGCTTAGATCTAGTCCATGAAGCAGAGAGGTGCCTGTCTAGGAAGGGCCAGTAATGCCACCAATTTAATGGGATCACTGAGGTTACTAACCATGAGTCATCAGTGTTTCTGTTAAGGACTAAGACCTGTGTTTGCAGTGCCTGATATGCTTCAGTACTCTGTGCTCAATTTTGTAACTCAACAGCCAAGCTCTACAGCGCAGCTTTAGAATAATTTCATTTTCTTGCAATTGCAGAAATTTCTCAATACCTGTCTTAGGAACTCCATGTATGGTCACAATAATGATGCAGAAAATAGGATGTAATCTGGTGCGATTTGATGGATTCGGTGATGCCCATGCAAAGAGTAGAGGACTAACCTCGTTTTCAAGCCAATATTATGGCTCACACAACAATGACTGTAACAGAGATATGCCTGGAGCTGGGGAAATTCAGCCAAAAGCTCTCATTTGCTTATTCAAAATGCTTTGAATAAAACAAATACATGATCCCTGGACTTCTGCAGCTTAAATCGGTGAAGTTATTGATGCAGTATTTATGATATTTTTTCTGGGAGGGGAAGGGCAGATTCTTAGTAGCAATTTGCTTTAAGTCATAAATCAATTTTAGAGTGCCTCAGGCCAACCATAAAAAGTATTGTTCTTTGTCTAAAATATTTTTGGTAGAAACAATCTAGACAATGTTGGAGGAAGTGAGTCAGAAGTCGTAGTCACAAAGTCAAAACTGTATGGTCATTAGTTGCCTTCATACGAAGGCAAAATAAATGTTCAGTTCTTGAGTTCTTAAAATGACTTTTTCCAGTGGCACAATATTGTATCAATTCAGTCACCTGAGACAAATTAATGGTGGATGGTTTCAAAGCTATGTACCAGCAGTTAGGTCACGCGTATAAAAGTGTGGACAATACAATCACACCTTCACTGGAGAAAGTGCCAAACAAACAAGGGAAATTTGCTGTTGCCACCCTGTCCCCTAGAGTGACTGTCAGGTGAAGAGGATGCCTGCTCTTGTATCACCTGCAGCCATGTATTCTCTTTACAAACCATTCTGTACACATGTTTTCATGATCATTACTTAGTGGCAAACAAAATCAGAATAGTCTTATAAAATGACTGGACTTAAATTCCAACTGAAGATCCCTTCATCCCCCCTTGGGAGTAGGGGAGAGAGTGGGTGGAGGCAGTCCTGCTTCTACATTTTTCCTTGCCTTACCAAAAAGTACTAGAAAGTCTGAGCTATTTGGAGATGGGTTGTCTACAACATAATTCATCTCCTCCCATGACAGTTCCCCAGCAGAAACGGTGCAAATCAAATGTCTGACTACTTGTAAAGTGAATTCCACTGTTTTGATGTAGAGGGTAGGATTTTTCAAAATATTTCAGTTCTGCTCCATTTGATTTAGCATTCATGGGCAATTTTGCTAGTAACGCTTTTGTTAGCACTGTTACGGCCTGTGAAATACTTGCAAAATCCTACCTAGAACATCAGTGGTTTTGTCTTTGTGCTGTGTGGTTGTTTTTTTTGAGTCAATCTCAGGATGACCCAAATCATCCAATTGATCAAAACAACTACAGCCAAAGGGACTTCAGAACTGAAACGTAACCCTTAATCTGCATGTAGATGCCACTTCTCTTCTCTGCAGTGGGCAACACCAAAATCCTTCACCTTCCTCCTCACCCTCAATCTTTGAAATCCCGCCCTACACTTGTATGGATGTTTAAAGATTCTCTCTCACTGAACTTCCCTACTGAAGTGCCATCACATGGTAACTAATTGTAGTGCAACTGCTGTTTTGCACACAGATTGCTTTCTGGTTTTATTAGAAACCATAAATTATGCAGCAGTGAATTTTGACTGGGAAGAAGAAAAGTCTGAGTTAATAACATCAGACATGCTTTACCTTTGGGTCATGTATTCCAGAAAGCTCTTCATAGATCTTCTCTCCTACCATGACAGCTGCTAGGTTGGCTGTGTATGTGGACAAACAAAACAGACAGAAAATAGCCCAGAGATTCATTAAAAACCTTCCAGTCCAGCACTTGGGGGTTTTGATGGCAGCTGTTCTTCCAAACAAGATCGCGTAGCAGACGTTCAGGGCAGAGGAGAAAGAGAAGACTTTGTTCCTATTCCTTCCCTTGGGGGTCATCCCAAAAGGACTTTTCCACTCATATAAGGTGAGGAATATAGCTGTGATGTGGAGAGCAACAAATATCCCCAGCCACATAGTCCAGTGAAGTGGCCACATAAAGGCTCCAATAGGAGCTGCTGTGTCTCTGGTCCTCACCAAGATGCCCAAGCTGGTTGAAAAGAAAGGGCTGGTGAAATCAATCACTTGGCTGCGGGCGGTGTTAATGCTAAATGACGTCACTGCCATGTGAGCTGTGCCAGCAAGAAGGTCTCCCACCAGCCCTGTCCAGTGGCCGTTCTTCCAGGCTCCATATTTTCCATCACCAACAATGTACAAGTCAAAATCAAAATTCATATCCTCAGCTAGCTTCTCCAGCAGGTCAATGCAGTAGCCATAGCAGCACTTCTTCAGCTCAATGGGAACGGTGTCATTCCCTCCTTGAAGGGTTTCAAACAGGTTATCCAGCACAGCTGAATCATTGGTCAAAGGATCCAGGCACAGCTGTCCTGCTGGGCAAAGACCTTCATCATCTACATCTCTTGTAAAGACAAATGGATGCTCAATGAGAGTTACCACTCTGAGGTGCAGCCGGGTGGGGTGTTGCATGTGATTTTTATGTCTCTGGGCCTGTTCTGGCCATATCCCATAGTCCATGATTATCTTTCCTTCTTGCCAGCTCCCCAGACGCGTCCACATTGGGTTCCCAACAGGGTCATGCTGTAGATTCCAAATGAAGAAGTTGTTTTCTGAGCTGACAACGGAGGAGCCTCTCACCTTAATGTGGCCACTGAGACCGTCAAAAGTTGTGTTGGCTAAAAACCTGTTGGAGGGAGAAAGAAGAGTAATCAGAAGCAGACAACTGAAGTCATCGTGCTAAAGCATATGCAGAGACCATGAATTTATGTTTAAGAGAATAGATTGGGGATGCTGCTGAACACCTGGACCATTAATAGCTTTCCTATGGCACAATGAACAAGCCACTTACTTAATTTATGACTGAAGTACTTGGGAATGCTCTCCTACACATATTATCTAATATAAATGAAAACTCTTCAGGAAAGATATTCTTTTTACTTACTAGAAAAAATGAGTGAGAGAACACCAATTTTTTCAGTTACCTTTGCCTCATAAATTAATGAAACATAGGTTAGTTCTAAGCTGAACTCACCAGATCCGTAGTCAGTTTCCTAGATAAAAATATGTATGAAAATGGAAGAGTGGAAATTATGTATGAAATGTCCTTCCAAGAAAAATCCTATAATCTCAGTAAGATCTAGCTTACATAAGAGAGGCTACTGAAGTGCTGTCAACAGCTTTCAAGCACTCTGAAGTGAACCAATCTGTATTTGAAAAAGCAAATTCGGCCTTGGTAAATCACTGTTAGCCACTTCAGAATGAAGAAAGGGACTCAGTGAAAGATGGTTGCCCTAGGACAGTCAGTTTTAATTCTTACAAAAAAAAAAAAGAAGTTCTTAAAATATCTGCAAAAGTAATGTTCTTAAAAGTGCAATTTTGACATTGTAGCAGATCGCATGAAGTGCACCAGTTTTGCACTGTACATTTTGCATTGAGATTTCTGGGCTTGTACTCTTCCAGATATTCACAATAAAGTTAAGTATTTCCTTTGTATTGTGTGGCAACATTTGCTAGTAGTTGTCCTCCCTGTATGTTGAATTCAGCTTCTGGTAACTCATTATCAAAAAGGCTAAAATGACACGGACAAAGGAGCAGGGAACTGAGCAGGAAATGTGTTATAAGGAGAAAATCCTTTTTAGTGTAAAGACCATGACCAGCTGAACTGCACTCCATTAATAAGAAAGCTGCTATGCATTTTGCAGGGGCTGTGGAGGGACCCTATTAAGACTGTATAAGTCTTAGTATGGTGATTCCACTAAAAACAACTGAGTTAGATTGCTGTTAATATGATGTAAGCTAAGTCAGGCACATATTTTTTCAGTAAGAGGCATTCAGAAGACAGACTATTTAGTTGTCATAGTAGAATCTAACACCTCACATTAGTTCTGGGAATTGGATGAAAGCAAGTCTTGAAAGAAGTATAAAGGCTATAGCTGTCATTCTAGCCTCAATAAACAGGACATAAACTTTAAGTAGTGTTAATTGTTTATCAATAGTTAGAGCAGATAAAAAATAACCTTAAATTGATTTGAAAAGGATAAGTCCACAGCAAGTGTGTGTGCATGCTTACTTCTGCCCAGTCTCTACCCTTTGTTTTGATGACTTTTCATGATTTTTGATGGAGTTTCAGCAGTTAAAACTCTGGGCTGAGTATGTCTCAAGATCATATCAGCAAAGGGTAAATTTTTGTTCCCAGCAAAGGGTAAATTTACAAAACTAAATAATATAGTTTTGAGTGTGGTTGCGTGTCTGACAGCCTTCTCTGAGACGGCTTCAAAGTTCTTCTTATGCAGTCTGTTTTGAGTAGGTTGAGTTTGGAGAAAGATGATACAGCCAATACTGTCAAAAGCAATTGACCTGTACATGTGTTAACTTGGGCCTGAAAATTATGCCTAAAAATGCACATAGGTGTTTATAAATGGGACAGACATATAAATGTGGTTCTCATTTTTAAAATCCTTTACCACTTAGTCTAGTGTTAGCTAAATGATACTGTAACTTTATTAATCAGTGGTGTCTGCCACTATTTGATTAGTCCTTTCCTCCTACCCTGTGTTCCATGTTTGATGGTGTACTTGCATGTTTGTGCATGTAAACTCTACTATCGAGACAAAGTTTATCGGGGCAGGCAATCTTAAGCACTAAAGAAAGGTTTGTGTGCCCATAAACGTAGCTGGTTTTTAATCTTTCCTTCTCAGTCTTTGTAAAAGATTGTGCAACTTCTTCCTTACAAGCCTTGCTGGGCTTATACGCTGAAGCCATCACTATGGCAATAACAGTAAAACTATTGCATGTGTAGATAGGTTTGTATGTAAAATTTTGAAAAAATTGTTTAAGTGTGGAAAACAGTGTTAACAGTTCACAAAATGCCAAAATTGAGGGAGACAAGTCCTCAGATAGAATACGCTAGAAAAGTTCTGATGAATTTGGCTCCACATTGCTACTACAGCACAACTTGTATATCAGAACGCTGCAGACCAGGTACTTTGGGAGTAGATGAAGCTACAGAATAATGCATTAGATTTATTTTCTGCAGGTAGAATGAGAACAGTGGAATTTATGCACTGTGTTCTCTGACTTTCACTGTAGAAATAAGTGTGCCCATGAGGGTGAATCGAGCCCTCTGTACCTGTCCTGTGCTTGAATTGTGTTAGAAGCTGTTACCTGAGAGATTTAGTAGCATTTAAATGTATGACCTCACTACCTTATCAAGTTAGTGGCTTACTTTTGCAGCTGATTTGCATATTCTATATTTTTGGTAGTGACAGGACATTAATCAAAATAAATGAGGGGAACCATGTGGGAGATACATTTTAACAACACTTTGTTTTATACGTGAGTGGCTATGGCTGCTAATCATTTGCATACGCTGTATGCAGCCCTGGTGAAACTCATGCCAGGGACTTCACGTAAAAACTCCCTTACTCAATAACTTTAGGAAATAGATAAGAACATCTGAATACATTATTTAAGCCAGCAATCTCTAGTGTGAGTCTTTGGGAATTACAAGTGCTGAGTATTGCATAGACACATTGGCAGTATCTGAGCAATATCTTTTCAGCAGGGCTACTGACAGATTTGTATGGAAAGACGATATGTACAAATTTCAGAATGTGAAGGGCCAGATCCTCAAGTCTGACAGCTGAATGAATTTCCTTGATGCTATGTCAGTATGTGTGAGCTGATGATCACACCGATAGCCTGTGATAGCTGTATCAAAGCTTTACTAGCGTCACTTCAGTTTGACCAATGAGTCCAAAGTGTGTCATTTGCTCATTTCAGCTTTATTTGTTTTTCATGTGCTTTGTTGTAAGAACTGCTCATTAGAGCTTTAGCAGTACCACCATACTCCAGCAGCGATATCTTTGTAGTACCTTTAAGAATGATTTAATGAAAATATTTCATTTTCTTTCAAGCTTGATGGCTTGGTCATTCCACATCTTTCTTGGAAAGTTTACGGGAGGCAAGAACGAGAATGGGCAAGCAAATAGCAGGCTGCTGAAATTACCCAAGAAGCAGAGTTAAAGCTGTAAGACTAATTAAAGCTGTAAGACAAGATGAGGCTTTGAAATTTTAATGCCTTGTTCTGTCAACAAGGATGCTCCCATGATCAGGCAGGAATAGATCGAGGAATCGATCCCATTGTAGGAGGAATGAAGGATGGAGACTTACAACAGTATAATATTCAGGGGTTTGTACATCTATATCCATATTAATATCCATATCCATACAGATAAAAGCATGCTTTGCCATGGACCAGATCTTGGTCTTGTTCACAGTTGTTATTCTGCTCTTGGATGTCATTTAAATGCCTGCACAGCCAATGTGTAAGCGCAGTGTTGGCAATGAAAGCTCAGGTGTCAGCTGTGGCAGCTTGTGGGACTGCTGTTTAACTACACGCTGCAGTTAAGGCAGTCGAAGCTCTGTGCCACGGTGCCTTCTCCATCCCCGCCCACCGCAGCTCCAAAGCTACGTATCAAGACAGATGGGTTCATTCAGACAGGAAAACGCCCACATTAGTAAACACTCAATTAAGCATCAGATAAAAGTTTCATTTTTGGAAGTGTACCACTTGCCTAAAAGCACTCGTGCAATGGACAAGGTTGGTCACAGTTAAGCCACTCATCGGTGCTTCATGCCTGAGAAATTATTGGTACCACTCAGAGTTAATAGTTATGCTGCTAACTCAAATACATCAGTACTGGCCATCAGGTATCTGTCTGACCTATACACTATAAAAACAGCTGCAGTGATTCGGGACAAGGGTTTATCTAACCTGTTATTTTGTCTTTAATAAGGTCCACAGGCAGATGCCTAGGGAAAAAAAGGCTAAGCATATGATCCTTTTTTCTTTTCCACAATATCCTTACTGAGATGAAGGGACAAGAAATTTCATAGATGTGAAATTGCATATTGTCTCCCAAAATATAACAAAAGTTAGAGCAGTCACTGCTCATGAGAGAGCTAATAGTTTTCTGTACAAAGCAGTGATGAAGAAATACTTTGCAGGATACTTTTAAGAGCTTTAATTTTGCTTTCCTTTTTCTTTGTCCCTTCCTTAACCCTCAAAAAGTCTGTTCGTAAAACTACTGTCCTCAAACATTTGTTACTTTAAGAAGCCTCTCGCTGAGTTTTACTTTTCAGGGACTTAAGTATGATCTTAAAAGATGATAGTTAAAATACCAGAATAACGAGACAAAATTAACATCACAAGTCAGTGGGGATATTGCAAGCCAGTGCAGCATTTATTCCCAAGCCTTGTTTCACTCTTTGGAAACAAGGGGGTTTTGACCCCTGAGTTATGGATGAGTGCTGACTAAGGAACTGTTAGGGTCTCAAATGGTTGTGTTTTGAGCGGTGCTGTTACCACATTATTGTGAAGACACATCTCAGATATCATTTCAAAAAAAGTTGCAAACATACAAAAAGCTTCAAGAACTTTTATCCTAACTCCATCCAACAAAATCTGTAGGCTGAAAACCAGGTGTAATGGGGGAAAACATGCAACAGTCACTGGATGTAAACCCGCTGATGAATTCACATATTTAGAAAGGACCTTTTTGTTTGTTTTCAAAAAGAACCATGCAATTTTTCCTCTCATATGTTAAAAAGCAGAATATTTCTAGACATGAATCCCCAAGTGGTTTTGGGAATAACTTCAGTATAGTGACGTGCAGTGGTCTACAGGAATAGTTTTAGCAGAAGCTGAAAGAGAAGCCTCCTGCACCAAGCAAGAGAGAGAGCACTTGGTAGTTTTCAGTGCTCTCACCAGCAGCAGTGGCCTCTGAGGTGGTCAAGGTGCATCTTTTTTGTTTCTTTTCCATGGAAGCATACTAGCAAGGGCTACACATCTGCTTTTATACTGTCTGACTGCTTTTTATATTCTCTCAGGTATCTGAAAACCTCAGAGCATTTGACACTAGCCCTGACTTTTCCCTCATATGCATAAACATAAATACAAGACACTTTCAGACCATAGTCTGTAACCTAGCCTATGTTTACTATGTGATCTCTGCTTCTGCAGAACAGTGTCTTCTTCCACCACTGGCTTAATCTCCCTCTGTGGCTAAGTTTAAGTTTCATTATTTGCCCAGAAGTAATGAAGCAGGAGGAAATACTGAAACAAATATGTGTATGAGGGAGGGTTAACAGCATGGTAGCTAAGCTACTGAGAAGGGTGGGGAGGGGGAGGAAAATTATTTTTCTTGTATACCACGAATATTAGCTACAAAAAAGAAAAAAAGGAAAAACTTACTTTGACAAATACTGCCCTGAAGTGATATTCCTTTCATCTGTGTCCATGCAATTCGTTGTACTTGGAATAAGAGCTAGTTCAGGTTGAATCATGGTGGCTGCTGCCACAGCTCTTGCTACCAGCTCCATTGCATCCTGTACGTAATGCTCAAAGACTGCCTGTGTTGTCTTGCCATGAGCGATGAGACCGAGTGGCAAACCTTCTGTCCGCAGTTCTTCCACGTTCTGTGAATCCCCAATAATCCAGTGAAGTTCTGGAGGCATCACACCAAACCGGGTGGTTATTTCAAAAATCCTCCGTGTTTTTTCCATGTCACATCCAAACATCACCATGGTTGACGTTGTGTCTTTGATGTTCTCCAGGTAAAACTGTAAGTAGTTCAGAAGGTCACTGGTTGAAGTGAGGTTTGCTGTGATGTTTATAATGGATCCCAGATGGAACTTGGAGCTCTGTTGTGTGAGGAAGAGAAAATCTGTGATGTTCCACTCCTCCTGGCATAGCATCAGGCTGAAATTAAACCAGTTGTTCATCGCAAGGATCGAGAAAGTGACGTCAGCATCAGAACTCAGTGAGTTTTCTAAACTCATCTGCAGGTGAAGGGGATTCTGTAGTTAAAAATATGGAAGACAACTGATCAGAAATATGCTGGACCCAAAGTTAATGAATTTGCTTAATTTTTATTCACTCATTTAGTTCAAAGTAATCACCTGTCAACCAAGAGAACTGTGTGAGAAACAGAGAAACTTATACTCACCCAGCTTAAATGGACTGTGATTCACAGGCTTCCTCGGCTAGAGTTTGAGTCAACTTCAGTAGTCACTAATGAGTCTGTTTCCAAGAATTTGTATTTCTTTCAATCCATTTGTACTTTTGGATTTCTTGGCGTTCTCAAGCAAAGATCTCCCTGCTCTCCTAACAGTGGTATGAGAAGGTATGCCCTTACTGTTAAGGTTCAACCCTGGTGTTAATGTTCAAATTCAATGGATGCTGACAAGTTCCTTGGTAAACAATTAAGACAAATAAAGAAGACCCCTCAGTTCTTTTTATTATCTTTTTTTTTGGTAGTTGGGGCTTTTTTTACACAGACACACGAGTAGCCTAATTAAACGGATCACAGTCTACAATCAATGCACATCATGTACTGCCAATAAAACACAAGAAGATTGATTCTTTGGTAAAGGACAAGTTATTGAACACACAAGAGGCTAAGATATGCAGACCGTGACTTCTGAGCTGGAAAATATTCAATAAATAAGCATTCCATACACATTTTTTCCCCATCATTGATGATATAACAGAACTTAACCCATTACATTTCCCAACACCCTGGCCCTTGGATTTATCTTTTCCAGAAAAGGAGGAAGGATGTGAGGCTTATTCATCTGTTCTCTTAAGGTAAATATTTCTTCCTTTCTTATTATTTGATCCATAAATACTTTTCCCTTACTTTTATTCCTCCCCCTTCCCTGGTCCCAAAAATAAAGTTAAATTTTATCTACAAATTTAGTAAGGAAGAAAAAAATTAAAGAATCCAAGCAATTTCTGGCATTTTGCTACAAAATAAATCTCTGCTCTACCAAAATGTTTCTATCAGGCCTTCAGCTAGCACATTATATACTGTTACAACTTTTGGTTTCAGCTGAGAACTTGACAGTCTTCAGTGTAGCTTAGCTAAAAAAGTTATTTTACTTTACATTGGCATTTGATTCCAGCCATGAGACTGTTCAAAAAATGTGAATTATGATGCCTGTTTCAGTGCATCTTTTGGTTTGTGAGATCTTTGTTGTGACTTTATGTCAACGTTTGTCTGTATTCATGCCCCCTCAAATTATATCTCCTACACAGGTACCTGAATTTTATCTTTCTATCCATTGAGTTACTAAACACTTAAAGTCTGTTCTTCATTCTCTTATGTTTTCAGTAGTTAACATGTATTATATATGAGGGATCAAAGCTTTACTGTGTTTAAAGTTGGTATAAAATGCTGTCATTTTGATTTTAATACTATTTTACTGTTCATTATAGGCTCCAGTTTGCATGGATCTTAGAAATGTCATTCTGAATTTGGAATAATACAATAATCGCTCAATTTGCACTAGTTTTACTAAAATAAAACCCTGGGCTCTCCAATACAGATGTAAGGGGTGGAATGAGAAAAAAAACCTGAAGAGCTAAACACCATTTATAAGCAGCAAGCTTTCATTGTGTTAATTTGCATTTACATGAACTCATCATCTGTTTTCCAGAGCAGATCATTTAAATTCAGAGCTTGATAAAGAGAATACTGTAATTGAAGATGCTCTTAGTTCTTTTTGTTATCTCTTGGTTTTTGTACCTGTGGCCTTTTTTTACAGACACATGAATAAGCTAATTAAATAGATCACTGTCCACAATCAATGCACATCATGTACTGCCAATAAGACACAAGAGGATTGACTCTTTGATTAGGACAACTTACAGAACGCACAACAAGCTAAGCTGTGCAGACTCTGTAAGTTCTATGCTGGAAAACATTGCCTACTAATTAAAATACATGGACACAAGAGGATTGACTCTTTGATTAAGGACAACTTACAGAACGCACAACAAGCTAAGCTGTGCAGACTCTGTAAGTTCTATGCTGGAAAACATTGCCTACTAATTAAAATACATGATTAGTTCAGAAAAAAAAAGCATTGTGTATAATATCTGGGTTTGGGAAGCTGATTTGAATAAATTAGTCTCTGCAAGCTGAATCACAACAAACTTTTTTCCTGAGGTTATGAGATGATCAGGTAAATTAACTCTAGATTGTCTCTCACTGCAAACAGAAGGGATTAGAAAGGATTTTCTTTGTGTTCTCTCTGTCCAAGATCAAGTAAAAGTATGAACACTTTTTACACGATGATCTGCCTCCAATCAGCACAACTTTGCAAGCCTATTGGCTTAGTTAATTTGAGTGTTGGAGAAGAAATGAGTTATTCAGTATACATAGAACATTTTGCATATATAAATGATAGCACACAACCTGACCATACCTGTATGAGGAAGAGCAAATGTCTTCAGTATATTCAGTAGCATAACATCCCAAGCATAGTACTATAGCTATTACAGTATAGGTGCAGGTATAACAAAAAATCTATTGGATGCAGAAAAACAACCATGCACTGATGAGTGATAGAGATTAGCAATAACAGCTGTGTCCATACTGTTGAATCAAACAGCCCCAGGAAACAAAACTTGAGCATTTATTTGTACTGCTTAGTTTGTCCCTGGTCTGGTTTTGGCGCATGCCAATTAGCTTTCTCATACCATACACTGGCAGTTTGGGTCCTAGCACATTTTGAGGATCACTCCCAGTAGGCAGTATGGATAAGACTGCATTAGAACTGGCTCTGCATCTTACCCAGCAGGTTTAGATCTTTGAACATCTTTATGTCCTCATGCTAAATCCAGTGCATATGCATAATTTCACATATGCAAGACTGCTTCTGCTTGTCTACAGCACAGTTCTTCCAGTATTAAAACACTTTGAACTGGTAAAGATACACAAAAGGTAAAAATTACACCTTAGGGTCACTGGGCATTACACTGGGCCCAGAGCAAACACAGCACCAAGTACACATAGTCCAGAGAAAGTGAAACTCTGCCTCAGGGCCAGAAAACTGGACATAATTTTACTCGGCAGTGCAGGTGAAGGCAATTTCCACCTGACTTGGTATTCTTAGGTGCTGGGCTGGACTCTCCTACAGCAGTGCAGCTAGAGGCTTAGTCCTCAGGAGCTCTAGCATTGGTCCCTGTTCTATGTGCAATATACTTGGATGTGGTAATATGGTCCAACAGACTGTTCTTGTACTGAGACACCGCTCCTTCACTGAATGGAGATGGATTTGGGATAACCTGGCTTAGACTGAGCCTGCGTTTAAAAGTGCTTCTTGGTGTGAAACCACCTGTGCTTCAGCTGTCACTTTCAAAAGCCCACAGGTGCATCTATGTGAGCACTTACCACCACTGTGGTTTATTACTTGCTAAATTCCCTGTTAATGTGCTTGAAAGGTAAATGTTCAGCCCTGAAAAAGTAGCAAACACAGTCTCTTTTCTTCATTAAGTGTATCGGGACTGCAAACCTGTTTTCAGAGTTTTTCTGATACAATAATATACATAAAATTCAGTCACTAGGTGTTTGTCTTCTGCTAAACTTCCAGCTAACCCTCAGCCCACCATGCAAACATCCCTGGGGATGGAATTAATGTTTGCTTTGTACTGGGTCTCAGGGAAGGGGATACTTGATGGGTCATGGTGTTTCACAGTTCAACCAAGAACTCTCTTTGGCTTCATCTAGTGAGTGGTTAGTTGACTTCACCGGTTTTATATGCAGAAGAAGATCCTTTTAGGAAAGGATGTAGAGATGTTTGGAGATGTTTGGATTTAATACCTTCTTAATTTTATTTTGAAAGGTTTATTTGTAGGATGCAGTTGAACATATAGGCCCTGAAAAAAATTACACAGAAGCCACGTGTCAGTATACATCCTTTGATACTATAGTGTTCTTAATGCTTTTACATATTTTTATTGATTTGTCTTTCTTTAAAATAAACAATTACTGCTTTTCAATGAGGAACTTCAAAAATTGTTTTTTCAGTCATTCAGTAGCAATCACTGAGACTGCATAATTTCATAGCAAAGGCTTTTGACAACTTAAATTGATAGTTTAGATGTGTATAACTTTGTACTTGTCGTGGAACAGAAGATTTATGAGATAGTATCAGTGTATTGAACTGTGCCCATCCATCCTTATTAAAGTTCTTAGGCAAACTCCATTACCTCACTTTGGAAATTAGTAAAGTTTGACTATTTCAGTTAAACTGTCAATTAAAGCTCATATGGAAATTCAATTGCTTTGTTTAAATTTGTCTTTAAGCTGTCATTAAAGATGATATGACTTGCATCAATTTTTCTTCAAATTATACAGAGAATTAAACCTCATTTGAATAATGTCAGTTGTGATCTATTTTTAATAATGTGTTTGCATTTACATAGTGTCACTAGCAAAAACATTTTGTGTCTATGAGAGCTTAATTTTTTATTGCATGTCATTAGCTCCTGTTTTATAAACCAGCCATAATCAACTGACTTCAGTTTTTACTGGGTAAAAAACAGGCCTGGAATCCTTAATTTCTGACTAATCACCTTCAGATCAGATAACAACAGTCTATCCACTGACTTTCAGTGGGCTTTGGACCAAGCCATTCATGGAATATTAAGCTCTACATGGTCTGATGTGTTTCGCTTCCATACATCAGCAGAGACTGTAACTACTTACTTGCTTTTTGTATCCCAACTAGAGCAGTTTTACAGTTTCATTGCCCGAGACACCTGAGATAGCAGGTTCATTCAACAACTGAAACATGATTTGCATTTCATTAATGCAGTATTTTTCAGGCCTGCATTTCAGTAGTGTGTAGACCCATCCTTAGCCCTTGTAAATCTTTTGAGCACGAATGCCTGGAGCTGGACTGACTTACACCCTGAAAGACCTGGCCATTTAACTCTTCAACCAAATTTGTAATGCTAATTAGGCATGGTCACAGTGACATTTTATTTGACATTATGATAGCTTCATTAGCAGAGTTAAAAGCATATACGTGAATATATAAAAATATATTCGGCTCTGTATGTGAGGGAGTGTTTCGATTGTCTAGAGCTCAACGATTGTGATGATGATACAGTCGAGTGTTTATGGGTAAGGATGAGGGGGAAGGCCAATGAGGCAGGTATCCTGCTGGGAGTCTGTTATAGACCACCCAACTAGGATGAAGGGGCGGATGAAGCGTTCTA
>NW_008794492.1:366179-371780 GCF_000699145.1 Aptenodytes forsteri
GGCCTCAAGTTGTGCCAGGGGAGGTTTAGACTGGACATGAGGAAAAATGTCTTTCCTGAAAGAGTGGTTAAACATTGGAACAGGCTGCCCAGGGAAGTGGTTGAGTCCCCATCCCTGGAGGTATTTAAAAGACGTGTAGATGCGGCGCTTAGGGACATGGTTTAGTGGGCATGGTGGTGTTGGGTTGACGGTTGGACTCGATGATCTTCGAGGTCTTTTCCAACCTTTATGATTCTATGATTCTATGAATATTATTTTGCTAACTGTATTATTTAATATGCAGAAAATATTACTCCCCTCTGACTCTTGGGAGCAAAGGCAGTGCTCAAATATATATTTATGATAAGAAACACAAAAGAGAAAACAGGCTATATAATTACATCAGAGAAAGCTCCATCGAAGGAAAAAAAATCCAGCCTTCTGGCTTATAGTGCAACTGTGGGGACTCACAGCTTTACAAACAGAGCTAAATGGCAGTTGTGAGCAAGCTGATGCCACAGCTTCAAAAACTGGGAAGCTCTTTCTTCCATGGTTGAAATTACAAAATTTAGGCTTAAAATCCAGTTCCCTGAAGGCTACAGGCACACCTAATGCTTCTTTCTGTCATGCCATGAAAAAAGATGCTATGAAATGTTATTTTATTTTTCTAGTATCTGCCTTACTGCTGGAACTGCAATCATCAAGGACGATTTTGTGCTGGCAGCTGACAGACCGTGGGAAGGACTTCAGATGGAGAGGTCCTGCCGCCCTGCCCGACCAGGCGCTGCAGTGCCCACCGTACTGCATCCCAGTCACTGCGCGGTCCACCTGGCAGCAACAGAGGGAAGGTGTGCTCCAGCACGTCCACCTCCAGGCTGCAGCGAGAAACCTGCTCTGCCTGCAGGGCAGACTGTGGCCAAGAGGCCACGCACCCGCAGGTTTCCACAGCGGAGGGTGAAGCAGACAGGTTTTCTTCTCAAAATCCATTCCGCAGCTTCTGCAGAGACACAAGCAGTGTGCTGGGCAGGCATACATCCCTCCACTCCCCTGTGAAGAGCACCGAGAGCTGGGCCTGGGTGTTTTGCTGCTCCTGGGTTCTCTCCTGGTCCCAGTTAAAACCCCACAGCCTTGTCATGGATGTCAGTAAGCGTTAGATTTGGCTCCTAGACCTTCACCCAGCAAAACACTTAAGTATCTGTTTAAGCATCAGCATCAGTATGATTAAAAGCACCAGTAGTACGTTTCTTCTGCTATTTAGACTTTTGGTTCTCTGGGGAAGAAAATCCCAGACTTGCTTTGGCCCAAAAAGAGGAGGATGACTTCATGAATTCCTCTTTTTCTTGTCTTGCGCATCCGTCTCCACATACACACCTGCATGACCAAGGCCGTAATTTGAAACATGGTAGGTCCCCACACTAAAGGCTATTTTTTGCCGATGGCTTAAAAGCTTCTGAGAGAGAAGCTAGCTTAACACTAGCCAGAGCTGTTCTCATTCCTGCAGCAAAAGAAGCCTGGCAACTGTCCAGGCAACACTTATAAGCAGATACTAAAAAGACACTGACTGTTTATTTTAAAAACCACAAAACCACAACAGTTAGGTTAATTTAAGTCTTGACTTAGTTTGTCCTGAAAATGATTTCTTGTTAGACCTGGCAGTCATGACTTGAGGTTGCTTACTGTCTCTAATGCCTACGTACAAATACTCCAAACTAATCTGAATGTGTACAGCTCTCTACAAGGTCAAAGAGGTGATATAAAATAGGAACTTTCAGCTGTTCTTGGAAAGTAAAACCCATTATTTATCTTCATAGCCACTTATAAATTACCATAAGTAATACTACTTCAAAAACTTCAATGTGTTCTTTGCTCTAGGAGGGGGGAAAAAAAAAAAAATCCAACATTTGAAGTTTGACAATTTTTCATACAGATGCCAAGAGCCAGAATAGTTCTTCCTTCCCTAAAACGTGTCATTATAGTTAAAGAAAGACAGATGATTGCTAACACAAATAGATCAAGGGGAGCTGCATTAATTTTCCATTATAAGCTTTCCTCCACCATTAAAATGGCAATGCAGAACTCCAGAGAACCCCTTCTGCTCCATGGTACATTTCAAATGGCAGAAAGAGGTGGCTGGATGCATGTCGTGACTCTTGCTCCCAAGTGCTACAGTATTGTAATCTATGTCTGCAAAGCCCTTGCAAATGTTTGGGTAAAAGGTGCCAGGAGATACTGAGTGTAAGTATTAGCTACAATGGACAATTTGTTACTGCATGGTGTTATTTTCTAGAAGCTCGACACTGTTACAGAATCAGGTTGTCACAAGTAATTGAGCACTTGCCAGCAAGAGCAGGGAGATCTTGGCTAGCTCTACCCCAGGCTTTCTTTCTAATGCCATTTCCCAGTAACACATTTTCTTATGGCTGGCCTCATCTAGACTGTCATGTTTGTGAGCAGGATTTCTCATTTGGCTGTAGCTACCACATTACAGGTCTTCCCACGCTTGTAAAGGATGCAAAATACAGTGGCTGTTCCACAGCGGTGTATCTTTTGGGGTTCTTCTGAATGTCACTATAAGCTTGAATGGTTGCAAAACAGCATTTAGCAGAATTTAATTCTTCCTTAAGGAGATGCGGCATTCAACTAACTCAAAGCTCTTCAGCAGACTGTCTAGGGGCATTTGTGTGCTTCTCTGTTGAGAAGCACCTCACAAACATTGGTGCTTTTCACATCCTGGCTATCAGTCAGAAGGGCCCTGTTTTAAAGCGACTCCCAAACAGGCAGTCTGAGTTTTCCCACGCATGTTATTCAGGCGAGGCACAGGAGAAGGGTTTTTTTTCCCCCAGATTTTGGTTCATGAGGGCAGGTAGCAATTCAACTTTTGATAGCAACAGAGCTAAAACCGTGACAGCACCTGGGAGCAGACAGTGCATGCACTTTGGGCTTGCTGAGATCTGCCTCCTTGGTCCTGACCCTCCTAATGTCTGAGGCGTGACACAGGAAGACCCTGTTGTTGTAAAGAAATTCTGATAAGGCACCAGTGGTACTGTTTTAACTTGAAGAAAATGATTTAAGTAGCTACCAGAGCACTCTGTGTGTGTGTGTCTGCTAATGGAAGAACTCTATTAGTCTTTTAGAGTGATTACTAACGACCCTAGATCAAGGATATAGGTGTGATCAGGCTGCAGTAATAAAATGTTACTTGGATTATCAAGGAATCACAGTTCAAAGGCTGCTGAAAAAAACAAACAGGGTTGTATCAAGGATCCCCAGAAGTGCTATCACAAGATGACAGCAGAAGCCTTGACACTGCAAGCACAGCATGGCACCAGAGGTGCTAGGGCTAAAAATCACAACTCACCAATGGTCAGCTACGGGTCACTAGGAGATTGCAGCCTTGGGAGCTGAGTAAAACTGGGTTTAGGGTGAGCAAAGAACAAGTATCCAATACATAATATGTACCAGATGCCACAAATGTGGATATAAGATGGAACTGTAAATGAATGAGGAATGGGCAAGTAAATACAGCAGATACGCAGACAGCATTAACAAACATATAAAAGCGACCAAAAGAAAACCCAGAGGAGGAAGAAGCTCCCACCATCAACATAATACTCCTCCCTTTAGAGATCTCGGGACACAGACGACTTGCCACTGACAACCCCCATGCCCTGGAAACACACACACTTGCTCTGTTTCCCTAAAGAATATTTGTGATGCCGACCTTGGGATCCAGGGGTGCACGGAAGGGTGAGCCCAACACCTGAGAAAAGAGAGAGGGGAACGGTGTGTATGACAATTTGAACCATATCATTACTGAGAATGAGCTGTAGTACTTGGATAATTTGCCTATAAGTGTTAGCATCATTGGGACCAATAATACTACTTTGATAAGACTGCTAGGACTTTAATTAGACTAACAATAAATTCTTGGCTTCGCATATAGAATGGGTTTCTAAAGCTCATGCTAATTGCATGTGGTGTCTGCTCTGATGCCTCGCTCTTGAGGACTACCGTTAACACAGTGCAAGAGTTGACAGAGAATTTGGCAACGAAGGCTGTAATTACAATGCACATTGCCAAGCACTGCTCCACACCGGGCTCCTTGGCATGTCACCCCTGCCAGACTCCTCAGCGAGAAGGGCTCTTGCAACGGCATTCCCATCCTTGCCCTGTTACAGCAGCTTCCACCTTCCCATCAGCAAGACGGACATGTTGCAGTGTATCACCAGAAAATGCTACTTTTTCACAAGCACAACAGGCTAGGAGTACACTTTCTGTATTATCTAGCTTTTTAGGCATGAGCAAAATTCTGGCCAAACAAAAATAAATTAATTCTGAAAGAAAATGTAGAATATAAGGAGAAGGGGTATGGAGAAGACTGATTCATGTTATGTAGGTAAAAGAAGTTTGATCCCATTTTACAAAAGCTATTGTCCTTTCTGATATGCACGTGGTGTACCCACGCAGCATTTAATCCAAATAGATTTTATTCACCATTAACACCTGCAGCGAGGAATAAAATCTGGAGTACCATTTTCACTCACCAGTCCAATTCCAGCATGACTTGAAAGTGTTTTCAACTCTTCCTGAGCATTTACATTCCCTGTACCCTCAGTAGCTGTGCCCCCGTGACTCATTATTTTTACAAATGACTATGCGGCTACCAACAGGCTGTGCAACCCCATCTGGTGTTCGCAGCTCAGCAGAGTGAAACTTGGTCATTTGATCTTGGAGACAAATGGGGAAGGAGGTGGCAATTCAACAAAGAAACCTTCCCTGTTCATCCTCAGTCCATGCTGTAAAATGACATTCAGGATGTGGCGTGCAGGGCTGTCCTGCTGCAAGCAGCACCTCCAGGCACAGGACAGCCCTGGCTGCTGTGGGACTCCCTGCACTCCTTGCAGGGCACCGGGTGCTGCCCCTCGGGGACAATGACCAGCGACCTAATTAGCCTCTTCGTCTCTACGGGTCCCTGCGCCGTCAGAGAAACACCCACGGGTTGTGCTGCATGCAGTTTTGCATGGAGCAGTCACTGAAACGATAGCTGCATGTGGCAAAATACAGTGGGAGAAATTAATTCCGACCCGTGCCCCATTCCTCAGAAAGCCAGCACCAGCTCATCATCACATCCTCTTCTGCTGGGCCTTGCTCTGGGCATGTTCCATAGGATTAATTTTACCTACAGGTGCATTTTGCTCTACATTAATTTTTTGTATGAAAGAAAGTTGAGAATTAGGCTTGCAAAGACTGATCTCTTAACTCTGTTAAATGAGGCCAGGGTAGATTAAGTTAGTAGTTCATCTTTCTGAGGCTAGACATTTAAATCATGGCTCTAAGGTGAATTCTTGTGTATACTTGCTTGGCTTAAAATCAGGAACAGAATTTAAACATGTCCACTTGAGGTTTCTTATTTAATACACCAAGGATTTAATTAGAAAGATGGGAAATCAGAAAAGAGTTATAATTGGCTCTCAGGACAGGGGGTGAGCAGGGGAAAAAAAATTTAAAAATCAAACATCTCTTTTAAAAACAAATACACTCTGTGTGCAGTGGGGCAGGGAGCTGAGAGAGGGGACTGGCCACTGGCACATGCCATCCTGAGTGGCTGGGGGGAAGCCCCCG
>NW_008794492.1:371801-390341 GCF_000699145.1 Aptenodytes forsteri
CCTGCCTGCCTTCCACTACGCTGCCCTGCCGGCCGGGGGTCGCATCCTGCACGGGCATCCTCACCTTGCTGGGCACTGGGCACTAACTGCGCCATGAGGTGAAGCTACTTTCCTGGTAGGAGGGTCGCATCCTGCACGGGCATCCTCACCTTGCTGGGCACCTCTCACTAACTGCGCCATGAGGTGAAGCTACTTTCCTCAGCAGGAGGCAGTTTGTTTGCATAAGAAATGGTTAAAGGGTAAGTGCCGCTCAACACCAGCAGTTGCTGCAGGAGGAAAAAATAAATAAACTGGGAGGTGTGATGTTTGTTAGCTCCTTGGCTGCAGACTTACTACCTTTCAACAGAAGACAAGAATCTGACTTTTGAGAATGCAGCAAAGCCTAGTGACTTACTATTCACTGTAATTTTTTTTAATTACTGCTCCCTATTTTTCTTCCCAATCCTGAATTAATTGTCATTAAAAAAAACCCCAAAACCCAAAAACAAACCCCAAAACGCAACTGTACAATTTAGAAGTTTTCTGTCAGTGTTTGCAAATTGCTTTTCTGGGCATGCAAAACACAAAATAAGGCATGATCCTGTAATCAGGAGGCGCCTACCCCCCGCCCCCAAAGGCAAGAAGCATTTGAGTTTCCAATAAAGCATATAGCAACTACCCACAAAAATGTGTGACTGTGCAGAGCCCGTTACCAAGGCACACAGGGAGAGGAGGAGGCGGAAGGGGAGGAGGAGGAGGAGGAGGAAGAGGAGGAGGAGGAAGGGGCCCTGGCTGGCAGTTGAATATAGAAACTGAGCGATCTGGTTTGAAATCCCTGCCTCGTCTTGTGCCCCCCTTGCAAGCAAACCCCCCTTTGTAAAATGAGGATAACCCCCTCCGCAGTGCCCTGGGGGGTACAGATCACCACCGTGGCAGGGCCAAGCTTCTCCCTCCTTTGTGAAATGGCTCTCTGCCCATCTTAAGGCAAGACAAATATTTCACACCCTTTAACACAAGGAGGGATCAGAGGGGAAAAAGGGAAAAAAAAAAGAGGTTAAATCATACGTCTTGGAGAGAAAAGGGAAAAAAAAAAGAAAAAGAGGTTAAATCATACGTCTTGGAGAATATACCAAGATTTTGCCAGAAGCAAAATCTAGGGCTCAAATCTCCTGTTCCTTCCTGTGCTAGACACAGCTGCCTCAACAGATAAAAGAATGTGCAAAGTAACAAACAGCCACCTATTTTATGGGTTATTTTTAAATAATTTGGGCATTTGTACCATTACACTACTCACAGTGCACTGGTCTATCCTTCGTCTGGAAGCGTTACCCATCCCACTGATACCTGTCTCATCAGGACCCCATGTCTGCAAGCATTGGGATACTGTGATTTCCTCATTAGTCTTAACTGGAAAAGCAATTTATGAATTACCCACTGTATTCCAAGAGAGTCCTGGGTACAGGGTCATGAAACACGACCTTACTGTAGTAAGTACTTAACAGAGCAGAAAGTGGTTTACAGCAAGTATTGTGGTGAGGGTTGGGAGAATATATCAAAAATCACCACCCATGCCTCTTTCGTCCTTCAATTTATAATGTGCAAGATCATCAGGTGAACATTTACAGCTCCTAGTTCTGACTCAATCTTCTGCTCTCATCTAAATGCTTGACAGAAAATACACAATACCATCACCTCTCTACTACGCACAAATATTTGCACAGATTACTGCTACCAGGTTTTCTTTTACTCTGCACCTAGCATGGACATTTAGACCAACAATTAAGTGATTGCAGAGAGCTTGTAAATCACTATAGAATATGAATGATGATACTTACTTATGCCTCCTTTGTACTGGCCACTGAGTTTGGTCTCAGTGGAGCAGTGGTAATTGATACTTCGTAGGCTTTAAGCAATGTGTCCATCCATACGTATGTAGCATGTGATAGTGGCAACAGGCTGAAGATAAGTATGTGACCATGCACACTGGGAAAAACAGCATGCCATGCTTGATGGGACCATCTGGCTGTACGGAAGATTCGTATTGCTGTCTGACACGACCACTCACCAGAAGCTAGCACTAATCACAAGACACTGTCACCGGCCAAATAAATGTAATTATCTTTTCCTTCAGCTCTGCCTGTGGCAAGTGCAGTTGGTCCCAGTATCATGCCGTCAGGAGAAGCTCGTCAGCCTTCCCTTGTAGATCCCTTTCCTGCTGCAATTGCATAAAAGCACCATACGGACAAATCGCTACTGGTGGCAATGGACCCTGACAACTGCCGCGGGTGCAGCAGCTCTACCGTAAAGAGACAGCTTTTTGCCTTACAGCCTTCCCTCCCTTTTTGCTGTGTCGCTGGTGCTCAATGCGCAGCCTGGGGACAAGCTCCGCAGCAGAGGCCAGCACTGCAGCCGCTGGCGAGGCTGGAAAGCTGCACAAACTGCATAGCATTGAAAAAAAATGTGGAAATCCATACTGCATCAAAGAAATACAAGGTCTTCCCGTTAATGAGAAACGCAATAGCATATGGACAAAAATAACTCAGCATACTGCTCTTACTAGCAAAACCTCTGGTGGTGGGGAAGTTTAATATACTTTTTGCCTTTGCAGAAAAAGCTAGTGAGGAGTAGCTAGACAAACTGTTGTGATGGAATTACATATCAAATTTACTTCATTGTAAAGAAGGTTCTTCATCCTACCTATTTATGCAAAAACTTATTTGTACTGCTACTTTACATTTCTTGAGGGGAAAAGGGAAAAAACTGTTGTGGTAGGTTAATAGGGGTTGGCTTCGTTTATGAGAAGGTAATGAAAGTAACAGCAACAATTTAACAGGCTGGATGGTATTGATGGGAAGAATGCTTTGCAGCATGGAAATGAGGGGAAAGGCCTTTACAAATCTAGTTCTCTTTTCGATACTGGCTCTACCTTCTCTGCTGTAATTCCTTTAAATTTCTACTGCCTCCGTATCCGCCTCTTATAAAATAGTATATCTCCTCCTTAAAGTTATGTAGGGTTTGTGCAACTCTGTGACAGCCAAAACCCACTACACTCATTGCAAAGCACCAATTACCCAAGTACGCTGGGCATTTAATTTATTTTTTAAGAGCTTTGTACTTTAGGATCTGGTAAGGCTGCACATTTCTGTGAGTCAAAAGGCTCTCAAATACCCCGAACCAAATGAATCAATAAACTCTTGTCTGTGCTTGAGCTTCCTACTGACATACAAGACATTTTCTTCCTCACAGCTCAGCTCTTCCTGCCCTGGCCGGGCATGTGATGATGCGTATGGATGCTATGCTCTCTCTAGGTCAGCTCTTTAACTGTGACGTCACCAGACAGCTGATGAGTGATCACAGCTGAGGAAGAGGCCCTCAGCTCCCGATAATGAACTCTATGAGCATTTTGATGCACTTGGGCAGCCAGACCAAGCTCTCTGTGGGTAGGCTGGGTGCAACTAGGGCAAATAGCATCTTTATTTGCGTAGCTGCAAATCCGAAAGCATCAGATGTATTAATGGATCTGCCTGCGTACGACTGCCCTCCTCTGCACTTCGTGGCTTATAAACTCTTAAAGCACAGCAGCTGTAACTCGTTTTGAACAGCATCTCGTTCATTGGAGCCACCAGCCTTCCTACAGCCTTCACCAGTCCAGCGTTACAGACTAATATCACAGTCGAGTCTAGCACTACAAGTTCTATGGACTAGAAGAAATAACGACATTTATGAATTTAACAAACAAGACAGAAGTTATGAATTTAATGATCCAGGAGCCAGTCTTGAGTTATGCAAAATACACTGAGTTAGGTATTCACAAAATTGCTTCAGCATAATTGTTGGCACGTGGATTGTTTGCAAACAGCTAGTACAAACTACTTAGTGTTAATCATTTGTTCCGTGACATAGTTAGTCATGCACTATTTCTGCTTCTTGAGTGGGTGATTGTATCCTCCTAAAGGAGAGGGTAAGAACCAGTGAAAATGAAGCGTGCCCTGGGAGTTTAGCATGGATAAGCGCTTGTGATAAAATACGAAAGCGTCATGTCTCACTAATCTCAGCAAGATGTTTGCGTCTATCCATCTCCATGCAAATAATCCGTGATGACTCTACAGAGTCTGGTGAACCAAGCCTGGGGACGAGGAATTCACATCGACTATTTTTGGTGCTGTGATTCTTTTTAACTCTCTGAACAAGGGGAAGTGTTGCAGAGGAGTATCTAATTCCCCCAGACAACCTGAAAGGAAGAGATGACAGACCACCGCTCATATGAGTTTGGCAAGAACATACGATCAAAGCTGCTGTCTCTCTGCAGGAAACAGTACTACTTCAGGGAGAGAGAACCTGTAATAAAAAAATCACAAAAAATGTATATTGTCTGAAGAAATAGGAATGTGTTCTTTTTTTTCTTTCCCCATCTCAGTTTTCTCTGTTTACATGATGCTAGCACTTGAATGCAAGTCTTGGTCGGTTTTCCAGAACATAAATTATAGTTCTACATATTTCAGTGACCTGGGATGGAACTAAGGAAGGTGAAAAACTGTAACCTCTGAATGTTGTTGTAATATTGCTTTGATATTTTGCATTGACACGGAGGCTGCACTGCCCTGTCTGAGCAAGGGAACTAAAATATTCTGTAAAATTCCCTGTTTAAAACCCTTGGTGGTACCACACAGAACACCAGGATGTATTATTAATAAATTGGAGTGAAACAGCCAGCCAGCTGTGTGAATAAAAGGGAGAAAGAGACACTCACAGAAAGCAGGATCTTCTGTGAAAGGTTTGCTTTTCTGTTCTGAAAGGTAAGCAACATTTGTTTGGAGACCACTCTTAAAATGACTGCAGATTTTATACATGCTTGAGCATACTGATTGACACACATGCGGACTGTTAAACTGCAGGGGTACACCAGGCAAAGAGGTGCGAAGGCTGCTGGAACACCACCCTCCAAGCTCATGGCGAAAGCAAGGGGAACTACCCAACCAGGAGGGCAGCATTGGTCTCCTGGCCCACGCTGTGCGACTGGAAGCACTGCTCAGGTCAAATAAAGTCCTTTGCAAATAAAGATTTCGTGCACAGCATGAACTTGCTCTCTGGGTTGGCTATTTCTTCCCCTCACCGCTAATACTCTTAAAAAGGATGGATGCCGCAGCACCACACAACAGCTCCACATTGTTAGTGGCGACCACATCATCGTTACATTGGGCAGTGGTCAAATGGGCACGCGGACTCAGCGCGTTGTTTGTACAGACAGGCAACGGCTTGCTGCTGGGACAGCTTTTAACCTTGCAGAGGAAACTTCTGACAAAGCAAGGAAATTCAGCTGGACTTCTCCATGCCCAGACTGGTAGACCAGTAACTATTCCAGTACTCAGCCCATACGTATTTTCCCATACAATTCTAAGTGTGTTGGAGAAGACTGAATTTTCCGTTTGAGTCCCCCGTTCAATGGTCAGACTGCATACTCATTTTTCCCCCTCTTATTGACAATAATAAGCCATTTTGCTGCTTTAGTAAGATTGTAATAATTTTGTATGACTCTCAGAAGACATTCATTTGCTCTCATAGTGCTGGCATAACACAGATGGACAAAAAAAAGAATTATCTGAATTATCCTTGATCTTAGTCACTGAATGGCTTTCTGTAGATTTTTAAGTGAAGGGAACTCTCTGGTGAAAATAAGGCAAACTCAGGTAAAATTAAAGGCTAAAGTTGATAGAAGTGTTAAGTTTGCTTATCAATATAGTTTTAATATTGCAGCAACAAATCATAGATCCTGTTGGACTAGTTCCTCATCCTAAGGAAAGCCATACCACACTTAAATGAACAGCAAGTCTGAATATATTGGTGTTTTTAACGATAGCAATGGCATCAGAAACAACACATAGATACTCACATGAATGAAATTATTAGTTTCAGCTGTTCCTGTTCTCCTCAACATTTGCTTTTCATGAACATTCCAGTAATCAAATTACACTAGGACAAATGCTCATAGAACATGAGTAGCAAAACCAAACACTTGCAGTATTTGCAAGTTCTAGCTTCCATGTATATCTCCAATTCCTGTGTTTATCAGATTGGAAGAGGAAAAAAAAAATCACGTGGCTTAGCCAAACAACCAAAACCCTATCTCAAGCTGGTCTTTATTCAAAGCCAGTGAAGTAAAGGCAAGAACTTTTTTCATACATATTTTGGAAGGCTCTGGGATGCAGTTATTCCTAATGCTTATGTTGTTGGTGCTTGTTCCAGAAATTTAAGGTGGTTTTCAGACAGAAAAAAAGTCTATAATTATCAGATGTATTATTCACTGTGAATTCTCACTTCATTTCCCTCTCAAAGTACACTTCTGGGGAGGAATACAAGAGCTGTATGATCTGGGCAACAAACTCCCATTCTCTGTCAAGCAAAGCATCTTTCTTATGCTAATCAGGTGGTAAGCTGCATCCCACCACAGGTCTCAATTTGCAATTTATTCTTTTGCTGTAAACCTGTAAAGGTTGTGAATGCCCAAGGAGGACATTGCGGCACAGATAACTTTCACATAACTACGTTACATATTTATATGCACTGTCAAAATGGTGGGAAGAGACGAAATTCAGTTTCACTGAAATCTAGCAGGCTGAGCTATTTATAAATAAGTGTCTTATTTTTGGTGCTCTTCAGAGAATATGATGAACAGTGAGTGATGAGCAATTTATGTTGCTGATCATTTGTATCACAATAGAGCCTTGTGGTCTTTTTCTGGAGTCAAGACTCTTTTCATTTAGGATCTGTATTATCCTACAGTGGAACACAGGACCTCAGAACAAAGACCAATGGGCAAGATTAAGAAAGAGTGAAATGAGCATGCCACACTGAAAATAGAAGAGTAAGTAGAAAATGGTGTAGCTGAATAACATTTGAGGGTTCCTGGGGATTCTGGGCATCAATATTCAAAACAGATGGATCACCCATCTCTCTCTCTCTCTCAAAAGAAATTTTCAATGGGAAGGAATCCTTCCCCAAAAGTATTCTGCACTGAAGGATTTTCTATTTATACAATTAAAGATATCATTAAACAAAATATGGCATAATGAATGTGAAATAAATGCCATTAGAAGGATTACATGCTCTAAAGAGATCTTAGGGGTATAACTGAATGAAAAAAGCAGCTTTTAATTAACAAGTGTGTAAGTACCCTGTACTATGTAAATAATTCATGTGTATAAAAAGATGATCATAAGGTAGACTGAATAATCATCATTTTGGCTTCTCTGTGTTGACTGCTGATGCAAGATTCCTAATCAGAGGCCACAAGAGTATTGTTAACTGTACCAGCCTATACAGCCTATTTCTATACTGATACATTGCGATATGAACTTTTAAAGAGGTAATTAATAGGTGGATTTTTTCTCCCCCGAATCTCTGAGGAAAAAACACTGATGCCGTGTTTTATCATTTCCCCCCCATTAGCTCTGCAGTAGACAATTTTATAGATGCCAGTGGGAGTTTGGCATGAGCTGCCCTTCTGTGTAGTCAGAAGGTATCATCTGGTAACAGCAGCAGATCATTTGCCTGCCACACCAAGCAGTGTAATTGGTTTTGCAGAACTGGCAACGAAGTGGGGATGTGGGGATCATACAGCACCACGCCACCTCCTTCTGCGGTCCTGGAGCAAGGAAACATCACTAAACGTTACTGGTGCAGGTTATGTGCTTGCTGGATGACTGGGGAAAGACAGACGGCAGAAGAGCGGAGCCTTCCTTCAAAGCACTGCTTGATTTTGTACTCTGCAAATAAGAATAAGCTCTTGGAAACTCCTGTTGGACAAGTGTCACATGGTGCAATGACCTCTGAAGTTTTCATGTCTGAAAGCTTAAGCCAAAAATAATCAATGCTTTTTTCCTTTAACTATTTACCTACATTTGCCTCAAGGCTGTTGGATATACATTTGTCCCCTTGGAGCTCTATAGTTTATCACCTATCACATGCAATTTAAACAGAGGAAACCCAGGCACATTAACTATTTCACCTTGTTGCCCTTCTAATGTAGAAGTAAAATAAACCTCAAAGTATTAGTGTACTAAGAAAATGTAAATCACAGCTAAAACAGTTCCAGTGCACACTCAAAAGAGGGCAGCTATCAGCTCCAAGTAAAGGTTACATCTATTTTTCCCACATTCGGATGCTTATGCTGAGTACAGTAAATTCTTCAAAACAACTGTTCTCCTACAGAGAGCTGTTTAACTGATATAGGAGTCTTACATGATAAGAAAGTGATAAATAACTAGGCTTTCATCTAAAATAGCATCAGAAAATTATCAAACAACTCACAATACTGACTTTTCATCTGATTTGCAAAAAAAAATTTCTCTTTAAGCTGGTTTGAGTGAGTATGCTGTTAAGATGAGTGTGATGTAACTGCTTTATCAGTAGCATCATTGAGAGAGCCTGGTGCTCTCTCTACAGCTACTCTTTCTGGCTATTAATTGCTATGTCTAACAGTTCTTTCCTTGCAACAAATGCAAAATTTCATTTTTAAAATCTCAGTTTATGCTTGAAGATCTATCTCGTCTTTTAACTCTGTCTTAAGTTAGAAAGCCTTGTAAAATGAACAGCATGGGCAATCATTTCCTTTACAGTCTTAAAAAAGCTGGAAGTGGAATAGTATGCCTTCAGGGAAATACTAAGAGTTTAAAATATGCCTGTGCAGCATATTCATAGATTTTTATAATGCATTTCAAATACTTTCCACATTGTAAAACAGGCTTTGGAAACTATCATCACAGATGAAAGCTGGTGAAGAAAAAGTAATAAAAATACTGTAGCAAGAAAAGGAAAAAAATGGTGCCTGCTTCTGAATTTCCCAACATTTGATTTCTCCTATATAATAGTAACAATCAAACGATCACAGTAATTTCCCCATTTACTGTGCTTTAGTGGCAGCTGAGGGTGCACCTGTGTTCAGGTTCACTCTTCTCCCCCTCCCTCTCCACCTCCCCATCTGCTGCCTGCAGCCATGCAGATTCAGGTGACTGAAACATTTCAGACAAAAGTTAATTAGCCAGCACGCTGCACACCAGATCTTTTCAAACGGGTGCCAAGTGGAAACCTTCCAGTCAGTGCCTGAGGGGTCTCCCAGCTCACCACTCCCGCAAGGGTGCCGTCCATTGCAAGGGAGGCTCGGTGCAGCAGAGCGCATCCAGGAGGTTCAGCATCATCTCTCAGCTTGCTGATAAGGGACTGACATACCTTGCAGAGATATGGCTGCTTAGCACTGCAGCGGTACACACATGCTCTCTGCTTATACCAACAGGGTATGTATATGCTACAGGGATGCAAGACGCTTGTGAATGGCTGTACTGTACTACGCTGTGGGGAAAGGACACAGTAAGCTCAGGACTGAGTGGTGAACATCAAGCCTGAACAGAGACCTGTTTTGAAACCCTATCTACAGCCAAAACCAAGTCCCAAGGCCAGCTGCACATAAAGATTTTGTTGCAACGCCCTGCAAAGGCAGCACGCAACAATTACTGTGGTTTATTGTGGTTTGTGGTATGCCATGCTGTCAAGTCCCTTCTCAGTTCTTCATGTAGTTGTACATAATTACCGAGAGTAATGTTGGTAGCTTGATGTGACAGCTGTGAAGCACTTGGGGCCAGATTGTGAACTTCTTAGTCACACTGACAAGGAGTCCCTTGCACAAATGGCTTTGCTTGAGTGTGACTCCCTTAATAAATGAATCATCTATCACTGCTGCCTACTCAAGCTTAAATCTTTCTCCCAGTTCTGCAGTTACTTCCACCATCTGCGCATCCTCTCCCTATGGTGGTGAGAACCAATTTGGCTGATTGATGGGGTGTTTGGGAAAATGGGGAGACCTTCAGGGCCAGACCAGAAGTAAGGAACAGTCACTGATGTCCAAAGCTGCAATCCTAAAGCCGCTGTGCCTGAACTTGCTCCCATTTCTTAGGAAATCCCTTGCGGGCACCTATTAATAATGATGCTGCATGTATCCAAGCAACCTTGGTCTGTCTCCTGGCGCTCTGAAATGCTGACCAGAAGATGTCTGATCCTAGATGCCAGAGCATCAGGTGGGACTGTGTCCTGAGATGCCCAGGTGCGTCTCTCTTCCTGTAATTCTCAGCACCAAGGAGGAAAAAAGGCTTCCACTAATTACATCCACCCACACCGAGGCCTCACACCCTTTGTAAGAAGAACCTTCCCTCCCCCCCAGCAGCAGCAATAAACCACAATCTAACTTTGATCTAATCCCTATTCCTTTCACTGCTTCCTAGATGTTGGCTTAGCAGTTCCCTGGGAGGTCTGCGCTATTTTTTGGGGAAGCATTACACACTGGAAGTAACTGTCCTTAGCCAGGGACCAAGACAGCCCTGCTAATTCAACCCTGACTTGGGCAAGCTGTTTTGCTCTGTGCTTGGTGATCCCAGCTCTTTGTACAGTGCTCTCATGTAAAATTCAGTTCCCTTGTTTTTATGCTTCTGGAATCACAAAAAGTAAAGAGACAGAGAAGGGCACCTCTTCCTTTTTTCCTCAATTCAGGTTATTGTCTCCTTCTCTCTCCCTGTGTCACTGACATTTATGTTTCTAGTTTTCTTGCTTCCTTTTCTTGTTTTCTTCCCTCTCTTTTCTCTGGCTCCTTTCAGCTATTCAGAATAAACTCTGCAATGCATAGCTATTGGTATTGCAGTGAGATTCGGTGTACTCTCTTGTTCAACCAAACTGAAAAGATGATCCTTCCCCTCCTTAAAAGCTCTTCAGTAAGATCTACAGAAACATGGATTTATAGCCTGATTCTTCTTTGAAAGACAAATCTAGAATTTAAAAAGAAACTGTGCTTTTTCCAGTTTTCTGCCAATTACATAAATAAATACATAAATTCTAGCCATGCTATGCCTGGATTCCTTTCACATTAAAAAAATGACATGGAAATCCACAGAGGACAAGAACAGAACACGTGAGAGAAACATTTTATTTGATGACTTAAAACTGTAACTAAATCCAACATAGCCTAAAGTTCTGATTATGTGAGTTTTCAATATTTCATGTGTTTAAATAATAAATATCTCATTAAATATACTATAGATGAGAACATTTGTAAGTAGTCTTTGAACTTAATTGTGAGCATTGAATTGAATAACATATAGCATGACAAGATCCTTGGCTGTTTTCTAATTTCCATAGCTCTGCTTACATAGGTCTGCCATGTATTTTAGTGGAAAGATGGGGTGCTTTCTCTGACCTTTGTGGACAAATTATTGGGGGAAGTTATACTGAACACCCCAACTTACATTTCTAGAGAGTGTTTTCTTTGTTAATAATCTGTTTGGTACCGTAACTTTTGTATTCATACAGTATCTGCTAGCAAATTGTCTTTGAATTTGTCTTTTTTGGCCAAATTTTTCATTTTTACTTAGTGAATACAGCTAAGTATTCTTCGGTGTTTCTTCTAGTAATGCATATCATTCAGTAAAGTAATAATTAACTATTTAACCCTGTCATAGTTTAATCACTCATTATTAACATGCGTTTGTGCAGTGTATTATGAAAGAGCTCTTCTAGGCTATGCAATGAGGAAGACATTGTTTTGTGAATACCCAGAATAGCAAAAAACACAGAAGAAAACATCATGTATGGTATTGAATTCGATGTTAAGTCAGCTTCTTCTGCGTCAGAGAAGCAGCACAGGATGAGGAATGAGAAAATCTTGTTACTAGCCAGCTCAGGAATCTTCTCCAGAATCTAGTATGATATCATGAGTACAGCGAGGAAGGAGACTACTAAAGAAATGCACATCAAACTACAAAGCAGGTATCTTTGCTTTTGAGTTTTCATATCAATTCAATATAGACATTTGTTTTTTGTTTATGTAGGAAATGTCTGCTGGTATTTAATTACAAGAATCACCTTCCCTCCACCCCTTTCCTGAATCTTAACTCTTCACCACCCTTTTAAATGGAACTGATATAACTGAACATACACCAGAATTTATAAAGTTGTCCAAGTGATTTGATAAAACTTGATAGAACTGGACGTACTTCAAGAACAAAGTGATCATTGGCATAATTTTATCTAAGGATTCCCAGAGTCAGATATCTTAAATAATTATAGACTCAGTGAACATTCTAAATCTCAGTAATAACCCCTTGCTGTATTTGAGATAGATTGCTCACTGTTGACTTGAAGCCACTCAGATGAAGAATCTCTGGTGTATGTATTTCAAATAATGCTGCACTACCCAGTTTTCAAAGTCTTAGATCAGTATGTAAGTACTTATATCCCCCTAACTTGGAAATAAGCAGACACTCAAATTGTGGCATGTCCAACATTTCCTTAAATAATAATTACCAGGAAAAGGACAAGAAGAACATACGGAAAATTATGGATGGTGAATAACGCTGTGAATGGTCATTGTCAAAACCAAGCCTCAAAACTTACATTACAAATTACAAATACTATAAAATAAGAACACCTTTATGCTATCTAAGCTAAGTGTTGAAGAAACTTATGGGAGTTTAAGAAAGAAGCCTGCTGCAAGAGTTCACTGAGACTTGGGTGGTAAATAATTTTCTAGTATTACAAAGAACTTCAAGTCCTGAACCAGTATGTTTGAAAACATGTTTTCACCTCAAAAATTTGCTCCTCCATAAACAACAAAACACCTGGAAAAATAATACATTCTCATACCTCGAAGTGTTGTATACATTTACCACACATCATGTTAAAATATTCTAACTGCAAGACCCCTTAATTTCAAAAGCCCGGTGGCAGGATAGTGAATTCAATGGGATTCTTGAGGGGCTTTCTTCCAGAGGAGAGGGGTTGGAGATAGCACTGAAAGGTGCTACTTGGAAAAGTTCACCCCAGCAGAGTTCTGGCTCCTTCTGTCTCAATGGGATGTTAAAATTATGGATCCAAAGGAGAGAACTTGAAGTAAAAATACTCTCACCACTTTCCTGCATTCTGAAAAAGGATCTTTTGCAGTCATGATGAACTGAATCCTCCTTAAACACTAACTGGAATAAAGAGACTGGTTCTTTATTTTCTTTCATTGTCCCATGCTTCTGTGTATGCAAAGCTTTTTGACAGAGGCACTACCCTTAAAGAAGTCCCCATGTGTAGGTAGGCTGCAATGTTCTGTTTTACGTGACTGGATGCCTTGAGTGGTGTTTTAAATAGTGTTTATTATGACTCTGAGAGTTTAGGGGACAAAGATGACTTCTTGTATTATCAAGCGTGCAACACACAGAGAAAACAGACCCTGCGCATTAAACAAGCTGAAAAACTGCAAAATACAGAAGGTGCCAATACAACTCCCAAACATTAAGCCGACATCAATTTCACAAAACTCGAGGGCTTTCTGACCATGGACAAGGATATAAACAAGGACTCATTTCCCTTCGACACACATCATTTATCAACTCAAAGGTAACAGATAAATTGGCTTCAGCTGACAACACAGTGAACTATGAAAACTGTGCTACTCTCATAGCTGACAATGTTCAAGACAGCACAGGAGCACAAGTAAAACCACTCTCGAAGTAACAACGTGAGGACAACGTATGATACTGGGGAAAAGCATGCGAGAGGCAGGAGATTGGATCAGTTAGTAAATATTGCATAACTGCTTTTTAACAGAGGACTGTTACAATGAGGAGACCTTTTGCATGATGCTAGGACCACAACGCTGCCAGCAAAACGTCAGTTATGCCTCTGAAACCTGTGTTTAAAAGAATTAATGACTCTACAGGATACCTGGCTACGGAGCAAAACTGTTAGTTACACAAAGCTTTTTTACATTAGCTGGCGATGTAAAAGGACTCTCACTTTATAGCAGATCTGTGGCCTAAATTGTGCAAGTTTCAAAAGCTCATTATGAGCAAAACTGCACAGAGACCTTTGGCTGAAAGAGAAGCAGCTGAACATTTGTTTGCACGTCCTTTCAATTCCACCCTTCTTTCCCCTCAAGGCACCTCTCATAAACCCTCTTGAAGTGCACAAAAGGTATGTGCCATACTATTTATGCAGTGTGAGGTGAGAAGCCTTGGTGATCACAGGGAAAGACTGAATACATGTTCCTCATCTACACAGTAACTAGTGCAAACTTCAACATTTGGACTAAGTCAGATTAGCAATGATAGTTTGAATTACTGGAGCCTGCAGCTAAGCACGTGGTTTGCAGTCTCTCCTGGAAAATGAGATTTTTTTTTCTTGGCTGATCAAAAATACTTTTCTGCAAAATTGCAATTCTGGCTTCAAGGAGGAAAAAAAAGTGTCTTTGGGCATTTAGTTGGCCAGAAGTTTTTCCACATCTCCATTCCCTTGCTGTAATTTCTGCCTGCCCTTGCTGGTGCTCTGCGTAGCCAGTGTCTTGCAGGTCAGTATGACTTCTGGGGATACCATGCACACAGTGGTATTCCTGGCTATTTCCAAAAGGCAAAGATGTATAATTCCCCACCCGGAGTGGTTTGATATGTATAACTATAAAGCTGTTTTCAAAAGAAAGCTTAATTCCTTTAAAAACAAACCAAAAATTAAATGTTAATGGTCAGTTTCTTTTTACAGCGTCTGTTCTGAGGCTGAATTTGGTCATTCACCAGGAAACTCACTGTTTAACCTAAAACCTTAACTTGATTTATTTATTCTTCTGACCCTCTCTTAAGTCATAGCAGTAATCAGCAGTGCCAGCAATTCCAGTTCCTCAGGAAACCAGATAAAGCACGGACTGACTATGCAGGGACTGATGATGCAGATTTACTTTATTCTGTTTCGGTGCTCTGAGAAGATTCCTTTTCATGTTAAAAGATATCAAGAGTTACCGATTTATCTCAAACCCGCTGAAAATGATCCCCAAGTTCTGTTCAGAGAACGCTGCTGCAAACATGATCTCCCCTGTGTTTCTGATAGTATAACTTATAAAATGAATATTATGGGCTATTCTTCCCAAACTCTCAGCTCTGAACTGTAGTACTAGAAGCGATATGACTGTATTTATTTATGGTTCATGCTCCCTGGATCTGTTCCCTGTTCCATCCCTGGGAAAATTATTAATGATGTTGGCAGTCTTGGAATGAAAAAATAAACTGTGTTTCTTCACACAAACATACATAACGTGACAAGCCTTGCTCAATGGCATCAGTGCTTGTAAGCTGCTGTCTCCAAAACAATGATCTGTCAAAGCTTCAGTGCAATTTGCATTCATGTTAGTAGTAAAGAAATCCAGTGCTTTTTTGCTTGCTGAATGATAATGATAAATTGTTACTTTTGCTTACCAAGAGTGAGGAAATTTACTGGAGTGACAGTAAACTCGGAAAAGTAAACAGCTTTTTTCAGGTCACAACAGCATCTGGATTTACTGTCAGTATATGTTAGTCATTAAATCACACATACAAATGAAAATGAAAAAAGTATGTCACATTTTTCTCTGTGTAGCATCCCTTGAAGCTATGTGTGCGTTTTGCCACACACAATCCTGAACCTCCAGCAAAAACTGTTGCTTGTGAGAGAATGAATGCTGTACCACACCATGTGACGGTTGTTGTCTTGTGATTGTTAATTGTCATGGGGGAAGACTGTTTGGTTGTTTGGGTTTTTTTAACTTCAGGAGAGTAGAATTTAACAAGAAACAGATTTTTAAAGATGCTCGAGCAACCACAAAACTTTTGAAAACACTCTAGGTATCCAGCTGACTCTGGCTGCCCAGCTGTGACACTGTGCATCTCCTCCCGATATTACATGTTTGAAGTGTATCATCAGATGTCACGGAGGCAACTGCCAGTATTATTGAAACGTATTCGGTTCTGGATCCTGATCTTCCTTTTCATTTTAAGTATTGCGTTTTGCCATGTTAGGGAAGATTTGCTCAAAGATCAACGTGCTTTTCAATTACAATGAGTATCTGCTTATTATAAACTTCTGGATGAAGTAATAATGTTAACATTCAGCAGTGGTACAAATGTTGTACGTGTACGTTTCTGTCCTGGCATAATGTGGAAAATGAGACCTTGTTAGACATTACTACCTTAAAACCATCCTAACAAAAATTCTGAATGCTGAGGAGAAGCAGCTTGAGACAGCATCTAGCGAACGTTATGTTCGTTAGTATGTTTGCCATGCTCCTCATATGGCAGACAGTGGGAAATGCTCTTCAAGGGCAAGCAAGTTTTGGGTCTACTTCCCTGCCTGGAAGGGCTAACTGCAGGCAGCTCCCTAAGGTGTGCTGCGGTGGCGTTTTGGAGGGAGGGAGGGAGGATTGCTCTGCCAAAGTATCAGTGGGAAGGGTGACTCCAGGGAGGCGGATGCTTCACATTTCAGAAGCTGGGTTAGATCTGAGTCTTCCTGACTTTTCTGCTCTGAAAAACTGCATGAAAAATCTGTCTCGCCTACAAAGATGTCATTTACACTTGCCTCCTCCAAAATTGCCGGTCAGTAGAAGTGGCCAGTCTGTGGCTCTGGGGCTGTTAAGCCAGGAAGGTGGGAGGTCCATAATAAGTTCATTTCACGCCAGTGCTGGCATGGGACTGTGAGTGACACAAAATCCCTGCCTGCAGCAGGTAGTAAGACACCAGAGGCTGCTGAGGCCAACAACTCCAGGGTCCCCTGTGTCCAAGATGCTGTTGGAAATCCTGTAACTCTGGGAAGTATGCGAGTTAAGGCCGCTGGAGCATTGCCTCCAGAGTTAGCCTTAAAATGGTATTTATTACGTGAAGGTATGAAAAAAGAGTGTTCAGAAAGATATTAGGCCCTCCAAGCCAATCTTGAGAGACTAATATACTTGTATTACCTGCTGGCTTTTGAGTAAGGCTGAGATTTTTTTTAAATCCACAGAGCCTTGAAGAGTGATTTTTTTAGCTCAGCTGAAAAAAAACAGACTCTATTCAGCACAGGTTCAATGTCAGGCATTGGTTTCACTGCCACTGAAGACAATGACACTTAAATGTCCGCTTAAGCACGAAGTCCTGATTTGGATAGATTGATCCAGTTGGCTCCCCACTGAGAACAATGTGAAAGTTAAGCAGGAGCTGTGAAGTCTGTGGAAAGGAGCAATGACTCTGACCCTCTGCTATATGCATTTAACACATCTTGTGCCCTCAGGCAGCTTTGGATGAACTTTGACCCATCTCGCATGAAGAGAAAATAATTCTGATTTTAACAGACAAAGCAAGGAGATGCTGGGTTCAGGATCTGGTCTTCAGGGAGCTTTGGCTGTTGGCTCCAGCACAACTGTGAGTGTAGCTGCAAGGCTGGTAGATGTAACTGAACAAACTTGGATGCTATTAGCACCAAATCCGCATCGATAGTGGCATTCAGTGGCACCAATTACCCTTGAGTTTCTGCATGAAGCTACAGAAACCTGAGTTACATGAGTTTTCCTGAGGTAGAGAAAACTAGCTGAGTTCAGACCAGCATATGGCAGTCACACCTTCAATTACAGACTAGGAGCTGCCTAGCACAGACTTTATTTTCCTACCTTTTCTGTCACAATCTGACACAAAAAAATATAGAAGTCTAACAGTGATGCAGGCTGAGTTTTATATTTGCTTTTGCAAAGCGAATTCAGTTGGTAATCTTTTTTTCTGATTATATTTTCAGAGCAAAGTTGAGCTATCTCTTTTCATATAGAACAACTATTTCTCCTGGCTACTTAAATGGCAGCTTCTGCCATTTTACTCATAACGTCCCTCGCATGGGCCACACAAAATAGAGCATTTTCTTCCAATTCTTTTGCCTGAAGATAATTACTGGCATCAAACACACATTTGAAAAACATTGAACCATCACGTTTTCCAGAGCATGTAACACTAAGTTGCCATCTCTGTATGATAGAAAGTTTAGCTCCCCTTGGATACTACTACTATTTGTGCCTAAGACAGTCAAACACACTGAATTTAGTTTCTACTATTTTAGCTACAAAATCAGACACAGACTTTAGTTTCTACTACTTTAGTTAGGCAATTATATTTAGCAAAAATCTGGTCTAGCAGCAATGCATGTACTACGAGTAAAGAAAATCCTAATGCTTTAGACAGCTCAATGCAAAGTCAAGTTACAGTGAACAACTTCCGAGAAGTGTCATCTGCTGAATAATCTACCATGCCCACACACAAACAGCGCACAGCATTTAGACCACTAATAAACACCCCGAATGCTGGTTTTAGCTTTTTTTTTTTTTTTTGGCTAACAACCTTCTTTTGGTCTGGGAAGCGTGTCCTTCTCTAAAAGCCAAGATAAGGACCTCCAGAAGAGCAGCTTCTCACCAGTGCATGTCCTGGTCCCCCCCTTCTCCTCTCAACTCTACAACTTAAGGCGACATATGACTTCGGGCTCACAACTCGGCTTTTGCCACCGAGCTCTGCCTTTCCACAGAGAGGATGCTCGTCCCCCTCCACCCCACGGCTGAGAGCAAGGGCCAACACGGGAGAGGATGCAAGAGAAGGGAGCTACCAGAAAAGCGATTCCGGCGGCCGCAGAGTCAAGCGTGCTTCTCCCCGGGCAGGGCTCTGGCAGTGCCCCTCCCCACCCCGACCGCCGCGCCAGCCGGCACCGACCCTTCCCCGCAGGGCAGGG
>NW_008794492.1:392510-401050 GCF_000699145.1 Aptenodytes forsteri
TCGGGAAAGCCACCGCCGGCTGCGCTCCGTGCCTTTCTCTCGCGCTGCTACTTCAAACCGAATCATTTTTCGACATGTGGGACCCGAGATCCCTGCTCAGCCGCCCATGGACACTTTCTAAAACTGCTTTTACGATAGAGCACCCTTACCCTAAGAGAAAATAGGGCAGAGCAGAGATGGGCGTTTGTTACTTCAAACCGAATCATTTTTCGACATGTGGGACCCGAGATCCCTGCTCAGCCGCCCATGGACACTTTCTAAAACTGCTTTTACGATAGAGCACCCTTACCCTAAGAGAAAATAGGGCAGAGCAGAGATGGGCGTTTGTGTGCGTGTCTGCAAGGGGCTGTGGCAAGTCCCATTCTTGTCTCGGTTCTGGTAATTGGGTTTAACCCTGGGCAGTCGGGAGCCGCGCTAACCCTAGGTCTCAGCCTTTAATACTGCGATCGGGGCACTGACACACGTTCAGCGTTGTCTCTGCTCCGTGATCGAGCTCCAGGATCTTAAAGAAAGCCCTCTCCCACAGCCACGTTGTCCATCAGAGGGGAAAAAATCTCACGGCTCTCCCCAGCAGCGAGGTGCAGGCTGCCTACCGACACGGGGGACGCCCAGAGACTTGAATATATTTTCTGCCTGTGGGACTCCTGTCATCTTTCCCTGGCTGATTCATCCCTGTTTGAATGCGGTGCGGTTTCCTGCTCTCTGCTGTCCGCGTGGAAGGACAGTGAGACCCTCGCTCCTGGAGTGGTTAGAAATCTTCTGGTAACTTCTTCACGAGCAGTTTACCCTGACCTAGTGCTAACCTTTAAAGAGCTCTTCTCCTCTGAATGTTAACCTTCTTTCCCCTTTCTTTGAGATTTATCTTCAGAGATACTTATGAAGACACATCATGTGCTCTCTTTTTCCTCATTTGGTATGCACAAAATCTGTGTAGAAGGAAACGCTTTTCATCATGCTGTATAAAAGAGGTGGTCACCACCCTCTAACAGGTCTGAACTGCATGTTTTCTGATTTAAATTAATCTTTCTTGCAGGGCGGTCACCAGAGGTGTACACAGTCGTACACAAGTGAGGTCTTACCAAGGTCTTGCACAGCTGTGCTGATATTTCTGTCTCTTACGCCCTTAGCTCCATCATGTTAGCACCTTTTCATACCTTCCTGCCATTACCATCTTCCAACTGACCTGCAAAGACATGGTTTCTCTCATACTGCACTCTCTAAATTCATATGTGGTTGCAAAATTGGGTCCTAGGTGGAAAATTACGAATGGCAGAGTGGTGGTCTGTGGCCAAGGCTGACTATACCAGCTGCTACGTGTAAAGGTGAGCTAATACTATGTTTAAGATTTAATAACAGTTTCCTATTTCCCCTTTTCTTCTTCCTTCTTCTGGTCTTATAATCACATTTTTATTTCTTGGTATCTTCTTCTCTGATCAACCCAGGTTCCTCCTTCCTCTTTTTGAAGGAAGGGATCATATTAACACAGGTATTCAAAGTCTCCTCTGTTAGAAATAAGGAATTACTGGCTGAGAGAACTGGCTTTGAATATGGTAAATTTCACACAGTGCAGAGAAAAATGATTTTTTTTCTCCCAAAACCACAGGAGTTAGCTTTCAGGTTGTGAGAATGAGCTCACTTCAGATCTGTACAACTCCAGAGGCGTTGTCTGTATTTGCATCCTTTTTGTCAGGTTTGGAAAAACCTGATAAGCACATAACTTCCCTGCTGTGCAGTTAGGTAATTACTACTTTTCATGTGGGAATTATTTTTATAAGAAACGGTTACTCTTGTGTGTCTTAACAGACAGCCCTAAATTGTCATTCCTTTGAAGCTTCATTATAGGAGCGGATCTTTCTCTGGCTTTAGGGCACAGGTGGCACTAGTTTAAAAAAGCAAGTGTTTCAGAAAATGTAATCAAACTTCTTATTGACACAGCTCTGAAAATTACACAGGAAATTGATTAATAAAGGGAAATAATTCAGTATCTCCATCTTTTGTTTTTTCATTTGTGGATAACCTATGACCAGATTGCAATCTGCTTTTTTGGTGATCATGCAGTGCCACTCTTGGGATTACTGCTGTAAATAATTCCTGGTCTGGAGCTCATTTTTGAGCAAGTCATAGCAAGTGGTCACAGTTAGAAACCTGAACTATACAGAGTGGGCAAACTCCCCAGCTGATGTAAGACTTTTGACTGGAATGGCTGTAGCTCTTGAAGCTGTCTTTTCAGCATGATTATTTATAACAACAAATTATAAATTTGTCTTCTTTGTAATTTGTGTTTATTTTTACTCTTTGCTCAAATATTCCTGTTAATAAAGTTCTCTACAATACCCCTGATATACCGAAGTGTTAAACAGGCTTTTTTTAAGAAGACATTTAAATCCTTAAGTGCTGCTCTGTAAGAGGCCAGAGTATTTTCAGAAAGTGATCTGAAAAAGGATATAAAACCCGCCAATGTGTATACATGTAACATTTGGAAAGTTGTGTCATTAATTTTTCTGCTTTATTTGCGTAAATATCCATGTGGAAAAGAGCACAATTGGTTTAGTCTAATAAAGGAATTGGAGACTGCTGTGTGTCAATTGCACCCTGCTTTTTAGCAGCACTGCAGTCCCTCTTCCAAGGCTGCCAGCAGAATAAACTTTTTGACAGATTCTTGACTTTTTTCATCTTCAACCAAAGGACTGGCTGCCTTCTACTCTCCTCCCCGCTTTTCCCTTTCTCATGGGTTGCTGCAGTAGGAATGTCCACTCTGGTCTTCTCCTGTGTTAAATGTTCAACTGAAATAAGACCAGCCAGATCCGGGTGAGTGGAAGGAGCTCCTCTGAATTGGTTGTCACCGTGGGTAACCGTGAGTACAGCAATGCTGGTGGCATTGATTGCTGGGGAATGGTGACCACAGAAACTATTCATCCTTGATCGGTGGCTGAGTGTCACAGTTAAAGCTGGTGAAAACCCTTCAGCAATGAAAAATGCAGTAGCGAAATGTGATTAAAATCACCACTTGTATTTCTCTTGCTGCTCTTTCCGCTTGCTTGGCTTATTGTCATTTCTTTGAAGTAGGGTTGGTTTGTTTGCTTTCTGGGCTGCAGAACAATTGTCCTGTGTGTATCACAGCGACTTTCTGCAAGGCTTGTTCCCTCTGAGCAGCTTGGCTTATTTGGAAGTAGCTTATCGCTGTCCTCCCGTTCATGTCTATGTTGCTCTGCTCCCTTAGCTCTGAGGGAGAAGCTCCTTGGGCTTGCTAGAGCATGATAGCCAGATCGCTTAAACTCATGTTCATCTGTCCCTTTTTTAGCTGCTCACATTTTCCAGAATGCCCGAGTCACTAGCTGAGACACAGGGTACCACACACTGTCTCTTTAGCCTTGAAGAGGGTGAGGGATTTATTTTGTGTCAGCCTGGAATTATTTTTTTTTTTCCTTTTATAACCATCATTGAAACATGAGAATTAGGGAAAAATAAACCATTCAGGTAAAATTATTTTTTTCATTCACTAGGAATAAGCTATTTTGTTTCTATTTAGATGCCCCAGTTTATCTAAATGCAGTTTCGAACATTTCAAAATGCTATGTTTTTCATTTGAATTGCCATTTCGAGGGGAAAAAAAAAAAGTCATCTGGATGTTCCTTACTTTCTGTCCTCCACACTCTTTTTCCAGCCAGAAGAAATTTGCAAATACTTTCAGATATCTAGAACTGCATTAAGAATGTTAACTAGGGTATTATGTTTGAGAAATTTCATGTCGCTGTGGTGCTCGTCTGGTGTGAATCGACAGTGTACCAGCTACTCCAGACTTATGCCTGCAAATATCCTCCTGTGGGCAGGCCTGGTGTTGAATCCAAACAACCGCTTTGAAGTCAAATTGATTTTCACCAGTGAGGGCTACGTGCTACTTTACTGCCTCAGAAAAGCGGCTGAGACAGTTCTTACTCCCTAAACAAAACTCCCATTTTGTTTCTTCTGGCAATATAAATCCAGAGAAATTCTGATGCTGTCAGAGGATGCTCAAAGAGTCAGTGAGGAAAACATGCAGTGAACCACTTTATATCTTCGGTCCCTTTTGGATAGAAGAGCAGGCCGGAGATCTTGTGACGTTGCCAAATAGTGGCACGCAGCCCACCAATCCCTCTGATTTTGGTAGTGTCCTCTCTGAAACTGATGCTACCATGGGAAGTTTTCAAGACATTCCAGGTACCTATAAATGGAAAAAAAATAAGTGACTAGTATTCAATCACAGCTTCTTTCCACCACTTGAGCTGTATAAAGGTGCCTAAAGTAGGCATGAGTATACTCTCACTGTGGGACCTGTTTCCATGGCCAGCATGAGGAAGGAAGAGTTTAGTTGCAGGTGAAAGCACTGTTCTGTTAATGTGAGTGATCCGATCGATCGTTGTTATTGCTCCTTGTCTGAGGTGGCAGTGTATATCTTCACAAACAAGTAGCTATAAAACCTTTATGAGATCCCCACTTGTCACATATTTTGCTCATGCCATGTATTTTGAGTTTGACACTTAGTCATGTTTTTCTCATTGCTGGTTCTTTTATAGCAGCTCCCCATTGTTCTCATCTTTGAGATGCATTAATCCTGGGCAGAGCTACAACTAGTAGAGAAGCACCGCAATGACTCAGTTGAGTACCAAGCCTCTGGCTGTAACTACCTGAAGTTTCTGCCACTGCCTGTAGTTGTTTTTATTTTTAAGTCTTTTCCGTTCTGTTGTCACATCTCCTGTGCTGTTCCTTCATAGTTAATATGACGGTGATAAAAACCATTCCAGTAGATAGGAATGGTCCCAGCACTGCTTACAGCATCATGATGGGTGGCGCGGAGAGCCTTTAGAAGACCCTCAGTTTAGGCGGATGGCTGTCTGGGAATCCAGGGGTTGGTTGAATGTAAAGTTTCCCTCTTGAGTCTTGGAGTCAAACTCTGGTGGAGCCAGCTGCACAGGAAAGAGCTGTCTGGCTGCTCCAAACCTGAAGGTACAGGAGAGATCTGGTCAGAGGCCTTTCATCTCTAACAAAAAAGCACCAGCTGTATGCCAGAAATGTGTTATCCCAGTATCCACAGTGAGTTGTTGAGGAAGAAAAGTCATCCGCACTGCAGGCCAGCTTCCCTGACCTGAGCAGAGAGCGTGGAAGTGGTTCCTAGGGTGATGTGTGCATGTGTTTGTATGTCATTGCTGTGAGTACATCAATTTTTTTTCTGACTTTTTGTCAGCAGGCAGGCAGGTACTCCCTTCCCCAATTTTTCTTCCAGGTAGTAGGAGATCCTGTATCATGGCCTTGCTCAGGACATCCCCCATGAAAACAGGATGCCATTCCTTGGACTTTTGTAGGACCTGGCTGGATTTAATGCAACTTCCCCTGTACATATTTGCTTCTTTATTCCAGGATGACAGTTGAGTGCTTGTGAAAATTTTGGGAGGCGGGAAGAGAAAAAAGAGAAAAGACTGTTTGAAGTCAGTGTCAAAATTGTTACCAACATCAATGTCATCTGAGTAGCGAGGTCAAACAAGCACCTTCTCGCAGAGCAAACCCGTAGTTTTGGAAAAAATAGCAATACTGTTTTGCTGGCATTGTGGTGCCCTCTGCATTATATCATTTCCTCCATGCTTCTGCGGCAAATATAAAATTATTATAGGCTGTGTGCAACCTTTGCACTGTTTTGTTTGGCTTCAAGAGGCCACTTGGTGTAAATGTTCAGTAAAGATCAGTCAAGAATGTTTAACTTTCAGGCAAAGTCTTCAATTTCCACAAGGTTAGGAGGACACCCCAACACCGCATGACCTTGGCAAGATCACATGCTTTTTACTGTTTGTTCCCTCCTGCTCCCTCTGACTTAGAGGTGGGGGTAAAAGGGGAGGGGGAGAAGTGAGAAATCATGGGTGCTTATCAAAGTTAAATTATAAGGATGGTGTAAAAAACAGGAAAAGACTGAATAAGCAAACTAAGGAAGGCCACTGTGTAAGAGATAATTCACCCAATTTGTCCAGCTAAACAATTCTGTCAAGTTTACTGAGGGCTGCAAAATTGGCAAACTGCCTCATCTCCTCTGAGAAGTGCAGAGGCAGTGTGGGCTTAACCCTTCTGTTTGCTGTTTAAAGAACTGATTTTGCAAACTCTTACTCAAAGCAGCTGGGATGACCTTACCCAAATTATTGGCTTTAGTAAGGATTTCTGTTACAAGCAAAACTGAGTTGGGCAGGAGTCGGCTCGCCAGCTGCAGTCATGACAACTGCGTTCCTGAAAGTCTGTGGGCTCGCTCGTGCCTTTGGGCACCGGCTGAAGCTGCACAGCAGGAGATGCAGCTTGTCAGGGATGCACCTGAGGGATGCCCCCCTGAAAGAGATGTGAGCCCCTAGCTCTGGTCCCTCTGAGGAGCCAGGCCTTGTGCAGAGCTCCCTCCCTAGCTTTCACCAGAAGGAAAAACCTCCTTGGGGTCGGTGTTTGCACAGCGTGCTTTCTAGCCCCCGGGCAGGTGTGGTAGCCACACCTGTTGACTGGGCCCTATGTGGTTGTAATATTGAGCAGCAGGCTGCTGGTGTCTCCAATAACTTGCTTTTTCTGCGCAGTATTAGCTCACTGGCATGAATGTGTGTGTGTGTGTGGTGTGTGTGTGTAACAAATAATGGATTCCTTTAAAGATGCTTTTTGTTGCTCACTGGCTGTGTGTGTGTGTGTGGTGTGGTGTGTAACAAATAATGGATTCCTTTAAAGATGCTTTTTGTTGAAATGTCCCTTAAGACATGCCATACTGACAAAAAAAGCCAAACCGAAACCCACTCTATTGTGCCTAGGCACAGTGCTGAGCTAATGACTCAGGGAAGCCCTGGAAGAGATTGTACACCTCGCTCACTCTTTGCTTCAGTAAGAGATGTCCTAGGTGTCAGCTGTGTGATCCAATCTATCTTTCTGAGTCAAATACCCTGATAAGGGCATATGCATGAATGGAGATAAGACTCTTCTGTATCAAGGAGGTATCCAGCAGTTTGTTCTTATGCATCTGAGCTCAAGAATAGGCTACCCAGCAGGGGTATAAGCTGCAATATAGTCTAAATTACAACTAAGCCCCCTTCAAAATGATATCAGAAAAAATATGTGATACAAGTCAGTGTCTTAGAAGGCTAAATAATGCTGAAATTTGGCAGGATTAGGCTCACATAGGAGATTACGTTGGCAGAAGGGAAATGTCTGTGAAATACTGACACGTGAGCTTATGTACAAGTGAGAACGGCAGTCACCCAAGGTCGTGGTTTTAGAAGGAAATAGATGAACTGAATGTGTGGCTTTTATTCCAGGGAGCCTTTAAATAATGTGATGCTGGATGGTCTCCTGGTAAGGTAGTACAGAAGAAGCAGTAGTTAAATCAGACATGTACATATGACAAATGGTTTTCGTCATGCTCCAGAAGCACCCTAAGAACTGAAGAATTTACACATCTGCTCAATAAAAATGAAGTCTGATATTTATAAAGGCTATTTTTAAAAACACAAGTTCCCTTTAACAACACACTCATGAAATTCCCAAGCGCTAATGCCAGTGTCAAATTATTCCCATCACACAAATGGGCTGTCTTGGAGCAAGATCAAGTATTTTTAACATGGTGCTGGATAGTAGTGGATAAGTATATCCTATGAAAAGAAAGAGTAAAGATAGCTCAGGGTTTATGATGTAATCCTGGGCTTCAAAATTGTGATGTGCTTTCCAGCTCTGTTATACACTCCGTGAGTCCTTACTGAGTTTCAATTTCTTGCTACCAAATACAGACTCCAGCACTGCTCTAGCCCGTCACAGGGAGACAGAAGGGTGTTACTGGGAAGGAAACATCTCTGAGAAAACAGAGCACCACTTCTGCACCACCAGAGATTCTTGAAGCATCCTTTTGACAAGCTGCTTTAAACACCTAAGAGCTCTGTGATGAGGAGGAAAGTCAAGGTTTTTCTCTCTTGTTTGCAAGCCTGGACAATAAGCAAATGTCAGCTGTAACCCTTACTGATGGTGTGGGTAACCACTGTTGTGTAAATCTCCAAGAAAGACCCCAAAGCATCAAAAATGGAGACATAATCATAACACGTTGAACATGACTTAGGGGTTTTTTTGTGACTGAAGCCTTGTGCATTCCTATCCCTCGACAAAGAGCTATGGCAAAAGATGCATTTTTGCTTTTTATTAGAAGTACTGAAAAGGAAGGCAAAACAGGCCACAGTTTGCTTTCACTTGGAGGGGTGTCCAATACACCTGGAATCGACTGACCCAGGGGTGGAAACACAGCCCCACCATTTGCCATGGACTGATCCAGACTGCACTGGAACAGGGTGAGGCTCCGGAACACCTGCAATACATTGATGACATCATCGTGTGGGGCAACACAGCAGGAGAAGTTTTTGAAAAAGGGAAGGAAATAGTCCAAATCCTGCTGAAGGCCGGTTTTGCCATAAAACAAAGTAAGGTCAAGGGACCTGCACAGAAGATCCAGTTTTTAGGAATAAAATGGCAAGATGGATGTCGTCAGATCCCAATGGATGTGATCAACAAAA
>NW_008794492.1:403759-412267 GCF_000699145.1 Aptenodytes forsteri
GACACAGCCAGGACAGCTGACCCAAACTGGCCAAGAGGGAGTTGGGGGTGGGTGCGGCTGCTGCTCGGGGACTGGCTGGGCATCGGTCAGCAGGAGGTGAGCAATTGCATTGTGCATCACTTGTTTTGTATACTCTTTTATCATTATTATTATTATTTCCCCTTCCTTTTCTGTCCTATTAAATTGTCTTTATCTCAACCCACGTGTTTTACTTTTTTCCAATTCTGTCCCCCATCCCACTGGTGGGGGAGTGAACGAACAGCTGTGTAGTGTTTAGCTGCCTGCTGGTTTAAACCACGACAAGGGATTATAAGTATTTTGGAGTGGAGAAAAGTGAGCAAAGGAAATCCAATATTGAACAGTCTCATGCCAAATTGATGTGATCTGAGTCTACCAAAAATAGTAGGTGGTTTCTGCAGATAGTATTTTGAGGAAACTTTTCTGTTCTTGATTAAGCCACTGGTTTGTTTACAGGAGTGGATTCAGTTGTGTGTAACTGTTCAGCTACTCCAACTGAATCAATTCTGTGTCTTTTGTCCCCTAAAATTATTTACGCATATAAATTTAATATTTTTGTCCTGGGTTTGCTTTGTTTCTGCAGATATCCTAATAAATTAGTTATTAGTTCCATAAGGACAATGGACTTCTTTGAATATATTTGTAAAAAATAAATATTTCATCAGTTCAGGGCTGATAAGAGTCCTAAACTATATTGATTGGTTGGAAGCTGCATTATTGCATCACGTATTGTTAAAGTGGAAAGAAGAGAGAAGCTAAAATTCCCTTAGTCCACCAAATAAATCCCCACCTGATTAATTAAGTGAATGAGTTCTAACTCAAATCCGTGTCTTACAGTTATAGTTTTGCAATTAATAGAATAAGAAAGTTGTCCTGAGCCCTGTGTGCCTGGTGAAAGCTATCATGCATTTGAATTGTGTCTATCAACTACTTGCAAGAAGATGCTTTTGATAAATCTACAAGCTGTGACTGCATTTGACAAATAATTTGGGCAGCAACAAATATTCCAGAAAGAAGTATAGGCTGATTGCAGAACAGAAAAAGAAATGAGATTCATTAGGGCTGCTATGAATTATTCACTGATGACTAATAATAATAAAAAACCGCTCAGAATTATTGGACTAGATGTGCTATCCCTGCCTTGTTAACAACCCACAGCTGATATGGAGCACTGCAAGTTTGTCAAGGGACTAAACCTGTCTACAGGAAGAAGTTGAATCTCTTTAGTCTAATATAGCAACTGGTTTAGTTACAGCGGTGCCAAACACCCAGGGAAACACTCTTAATCTAAAATAAGCACTATTCAGTCTAAAATATGTGTGCTTTTATGCAGTTCTCCAGACTGGTTTAAATAAGTAATTTAAAATAATCACATTTTTATTTAAAACAGTGCTATTTGTTCCTTGCTCAATCCTTTCATTTTTCTGTGACTTGTAGCAAATTTGGAATAGGAGCTAATCCACGTAATTTGAGATTGAGATGTCTGTGTTATTACTCTTGCGTTAAACAGTAGAACCATAAAAATAATCTGTGAATAGATAAAACAGTGTACATGTTGGCAGTATTTTAAACAAAGGAAGAGCTACATTTGTAGAACAAGTTGCATGTTGCATTTTCTGTGTTGAGAAAGGTCAACTCCTGGACTCGTCGCAAGCCACAGATTGTGGTCAATGGCATTACTTGCAGGAAAGCAAGAGGAGAGCATGACCATGTGCCTTTCTGACCAGCAAATTGAAGACACTGAAGAGTCAAGAAAAGCAAGGAGTGTGATTGACCTGCTCTTCCCAGGTCAGCTGGCAAAGCTTATTAAGGCCATGGTGATTCAGGAAGCTTTCTGACAGTATCTGCTGGAAGCTTTTCAGGGCAGGTGCTTTGGCTAAGTTCATTAACTTGTGTTTGAAGTTAGCCTGGATACAGATGAATCATATGTTAATATAATATTAGACCTAAATGAGTTTATGAGTCTAAAGCCAATAGGCATTCAGTAGAAATTGGGCCCTCTTTGACTGTTCCAGCAAGAAGTCATCAGTTGTGGGAGGAATAAGTGTATGAGTGTAGTAATGATTTAATCACACCTAACACATCATATTATCTCAGCAGAAGGCCTTGTGATCAAACCAACTAACTAGTAATAACAGCAGCGTCCTGGTAGAATGGTAAGCAAAGTGGGGAAAGTCTATGACGTGTTATTTGCTGTTGCTCCACTGAGGTCAAGTAGTTGTACAAATTAACAGCACCTGCTGAGGACTGGGTAATTTAAAAGATTAGAGCCTCCCAAAAAGATATTCATACACTGAATTAAACTGCTGGAAGAGCAAACATTGAGTTCTGCTGGTACCATGCCAGTGAAGCATATCCTGCTAAAAATTCTGCAGAGGGCTGCCAGAAAATCAGTGAGCATTTGCAGTTAAAAAGTTGTCAAAATACTCTGTAAAAATAGACTTACTGTGAATAATGAAAAATACAGGTGAAAAATGTGTACAGCTAATGAGTGAACAGAAAGCAGAATGAATTAGAAATGCTTTAAATGCCATTTTTCTTTGTGTTAGATAAAGGGCAGCTTTCTAATTAAGTCAACAGTTATATATAAAGTGGGGATATATTTTATGTCCATGTGAAGTTCAGAAGTTTAGAAAAGATAATAATCTTTTGTTAGGGATTCAGAAGATTCTTAAAAACTTTAGAAGCAAACTGTATTCCTACTGCAGGTTTTCATGGAACGGACAGTAACATCATGGATAATAGAGGGTACTTTGGGGGAAGGCAGGGCTTTTGCAGCTGAGGATGAGCTGGGTGCTCACTGTGCCTCACACTGTGTGTTCTCCACCTGAAGAAACCCTGGCATGAGGGAAGGAGGACCCAAGGTGTGCACAGGGAGGCTGCCTGGCCTGGGTGATAGAGGGAAGCAGGACTACAGACAGCTGCCAAGCCTTTTTGTTGGCATGCAGGGTTAAATGTTCATTGACTCTGCTGAAGAGTGCTCTCTCATTTGAAGATTTACATTGATGTGGATAAAGATTTTAAAAGACAAGAGTTTGGGAATGGCGTAAACCCTGATGACCTTGAACCAAACCTATTATGGCAGTTAAAGGAAAAGCTGCTCTTAGACGGGTAGTTTTCTGATTGGAATGGCTTCCTTAAGGGAGTGCCATGGGGTAGCTGGTGTTGACTCCCTGGTGAACGCACAGTTATCTGATTGAATCAGTCTGGAGTCTTGATATGTGCTCATGTGGCCCAAAGAAAGGTTATGTTAAAATCCCACAAATATGTCTAAAGCCACTTTTATAGAACTTGTCTAATTAATTTCTATAGAATCTTTTTGGTTTTACCCTTATTAAGTTCCACATGACACTTCCTCAGAGGAAGGCAAGACAAAAACCTGAAAGAATAAAAATCTTACTCATCCCCTGATTCATGCGTTTTTGTACACTTTACATAGAAATACAATAGATCGGTTTTGCTCTCTGCTGGTGGTTATGCTTTTATCTCCTGTTGGTAAGGTCTTCTTCTGGGTTCACAGAGTTCTTTCTATCTAGGTGCCTGAACATGACATGTACGTTTTGGAGTTCAGTGATGGAAATAAGATCAGTGATATAACCTAAGTAAGTCAATCAATCAATCAATCAATCAATCAGTGAATCAATCACAGTACCCTGTTTTCACAGGCATTTCAGAATATCACCTTACTTCTACCCCAGGTCTGATGAACTCAGTAGCACCCTGGAGGGTGGTGGTGGTCAAATATTTTCTCACTTAAGAGAAAGTATGTCTGTATGTATTTTCAAAACACAATAGAGGCTTGCTGTAGCTGAGCTTGTCAGCCTGTTGTTTCCTTCTCTTCTGTTTCTTTCTCTTTCTGCACTTGTTCTGTTATTGTCTGCATCTCCACAGCCTGAGATCTTTTAGCACTTTGCCTTAAAATCTTCTGCCCCCTCCAAGGACCATCAGTAGTCACCGCTCAGACAGTAATGTTTCTTTTTCTATCTTGTCTGGAACTCATGTATCAACTTTCTGCCGCTCTGCAAACCTTAAGCAAGTTAGTAATTCTACACCAAGTGACACGAGAGGGAAGTTGCGCAGATGAGTATGTGCTCACTGAATTTTTGCAGCTGTTTGAAGTATGCCTGAAAAGTTCTGGGGTATTTTTGTGTCTGTAATAGACCATACAAATTATATTTTTAGTCTACTAACACATTGTGTTGGACATAAAAGACACATGAGCAAAATCAATCCCAAGCCTATTGACTTACAAAATGGCAAAAGAATGGATTCCTGATGTAAATATTATTTATTTCTTGCCTATTCTGGGACATGTGTAGGCTTATCTAAGCAATTTTCCTTATGCTATCTCAGAGTCTTCTTTAAGACTCCAGTAGTTTTCCTTTTTTTCTCATTGCCTCTCTGCTTCTCTTTTTATTTAATGATCTTCACATCATAGCAGCCTTTTCTGTAATGGAAAAGTTGCATGGGTTGAATGTGTTTCTCCCACTCCTTGTTATTTTTGAGAGGGACTGCTAGAGGGAGAACTCCTTGTGCTGGGTCATTCACGGGGCTGAGGATCAAATTCCCAAAGGTGCCGGAGGTGCTTATGCAGCTCTTATATCCTGAGTGACTATCACCCGTGCATGATTACAAGGACTGAACTGAGATTCTGCGTAACAGTTTTCCAGAATCCCCAGTCGACCTTTTTTTCCTTCAGTTTCATGACACTGACCAATGCCAGACGTGTGTTAGTGTTGGCATTACCAAGATATTCTCCCTCATTGTAGAGAGGCAACAGTGGATATTGGGTTGTTTAATCTGGGCAGGCCTATTTAATAAGCCAATTAATTAGAGGAATGATGACTCTGCAGTAGTATGATATATAAGGACAGTGCTTTAGTAGCAACAGAAGAGCTGCAAATGCTAACATTACACTGATCTAAACATTACACTTACTGGATGCATTTAGGGTTTGTCATAAGAGCAGAAAACCTTGAGCTTAGAGATTAGAATCAAAATTTACGCACCTGGGAGTGTGAAGAGGCAGCACTTTGAATTTACCGTTAAGTACTTAAACCCTGAGAGAACTTTACATCTTTCCACAACAACTTCTGAAATTGATAGAATCCCTTCCAACAGTTAAGAGATTTTTACTTAAAAATCAGCTTTCAGACATCCAGATGAAGAATGTTGATATTAACTTCTGGAATTTCATAACAGACAAATATTTTAAAACATCAGAGCTTCTGGGACTTAGTACTGAGAAGAGTGTGTATATTGGGGGCTAGAAAGTTTGCATTTTAGGTTGGGTTTTTTTACTAAAATGTTTCCTATTTCATTTCTGCCACTTTATGGAAGGAGCTCCCAGTTATGAAAGGTCTGTAGTGGTCTTATATTAGAAGACTCTTTTTAGCTTTTTATTTTCCAAACCTGGACATTTCTCTTTTAAAGCAGACCTGTGCATTCTCTCTTCGAGTTACCTTCAGTGTAGCTGAGGGATGGTATTCAGCACCTAATCTAAAAATGGAATTCCCCACACAAGTTCAAGAATCAAGGTGAAATACTGAGAGAAGACACTGGCTTATAATCAAAAAGGAAATGAAATACAAAGAAATGAGAGAAAAAAAGCAAGGACATTACCATCCAAGAAAGCTGGAATACTGATATTTTTCCCCAAGCTTGAGGACAGCAAATACTTGTGGGCAACAGCAAGTTTGGAAATATGATGAAGCAAATCATGCCAGATCACCCTGACTGCCTTTTTTTGCTGAGGTGTTTGGCTCTGGTGACAAGGAATGAGCAGTGGATGTTGTATTCTTTGACTTTAGCAAGGCAAGGAAGTACGGGTGGAGGGCAGCCTTGGTCACAGTGACCGCAAGAAGACCAGGGTTTTTAGCTCCTGGGGAAAGAGAGCAAAACCAAGAGAGGAATGACTACCCTGGCCCATGGGAGCAGAAGGATGCACCTGAAGGCACCGAGGTAGTTGGCTGATATCCTCATGCAGTTGCTCTCTGTTCATTTGGGAAGGGCCTGGTAGCTGGAGGCAGGTTCCTGGGAAATGATGTTACCCATCTGACTCTGACGGTGGATCTGCTTCCACTTTCAAGAAAAAAAGAGAAAACCTGTGAACTCCCAAGACATGTTTTTTACATGAAATCTATGTATTTGTTTAATGTTTTATTTCTGTCCAACCTATATGAGATTGCTTAATACTTTAGTCCTTTTCTAACTGCATGCACAGATATTCATGGAAGAGTTACTGTTTGACAGGTGGATTAGACTTGCTCAGCACTGGAATTAGAAGTCTCCTAAATATACATATCGTATAAGTTCGGCTTTTTTTGAAAGTTAGGTTCACCTTTGTTATTTGAGTAAATTTAGCTTTTACAGGACCTGAAATAGACAGGGTTATGTCTATTTCATCGACAAGAAATACCAATCAGAGCTGATTTCATCATGGCTAGACTGTGAAGTCTCAGTTCACTCAGGTGCTTACCCATGTGCATAACTGGGAAAACAAATAGTCCTGTTGACTTCAATTAAACCATCCTTTTATCCCACCCAATGGGAGGAGATCTTCAGAGGAAGGATTTTCAAAAGCCTTGAGTCATGGCCTGTTTCTGCTCCTCTATACAGGGCATAGGGTTTTGGCATCTTTTAAAATTTTTTTAGTTACTTTAATCTTCATTATAATGAGTTACAAAGTGAGATTTCTTTTCCAGTCTGAGGTGAGCTTTTGAAGAGCCACTCGTGTAGTTTGTTTGTGTTGATTTTTTTTTTCCTTTCTGATTTTATGCAAGGAATCCTCAATTTTTCTCTTCTAAACAATAAAACAAGGGAGTTTGGAAATTTATTATGTTATAATTTGCATAAAGCCTTGTCTAACTACTTGGCCTTTATTTTATTATCTGAGCTCAGTTCTTTTTGGAATTGTGAATGAACAGGATACGGATTCCTATTTTCCTCCCTTTAACAGGGATGATGGAACCTTCTCAGTGGAAATTTCATCCATCTGTAGGTATGCAAATGATCGTAATGCTCTATTTGGCTTCTGCTAGTTCAATACTACAAAGGCATCAGGTAATGGAAACTAATAAACTAGTTTTATTTATATTTAATATAACAGATATAACAGATTCTGAACATAACTTCTTTCTGAATAAGAGAAACTAGTTGAGGCTTCTATGCATAAAGTCTTTTTAATCTGTTGAGCCAGATTTTTTTTTTTGTTGTGGGAAGAACTAAACTTGTTTTAAAGATGGAGTTTGCTACTTAGGATGTTCACAGTCTAAAAAAGTTCTTGGCATGGTCTATGGAAATTACCTGAAGATCCAGTTTTGTCAAGGTCTTCTGATACTAAGATGCAAATAAAATGTTGTAAGGGTCCTTTAATTGTGCTTTACCTGGATCTCATAAACCTGAAGCTCCTTTAGGAGAACATTTATCATTGGCACTAACTTTTTGAAGAACTATGTTAATGAAGGTACCTGAGAGAGACTAGATCCTTCAAAAAGAATCATAAAGTGTTTTAAGAGTATATTATTCACCATGAGTTTTGGTCCATAAGCTGTTATAGTGCCTTGCCAGATAATCACTATTATTTTCTTTCTTCTTGAAAATTTTGAAGAAAGTTCATTCCTTCTTTGTTCTTGCAACAACTCTGGCTTGCAGGACAAAAGCCAAATCTCTTCCACTTCTCCCTATTTTCCATTTCCTTCATAAGCCCTTTGCTCTCCATACCCTGCCCTGTTCTGAAAAGGGCTCATCTGAGTTTCTTCTGGGCACCCTTGTTTTCTCCACATTGGGTCCTGATTTGATAGCTGCAAGTAGGAGTCTGTCTATTAATACTCGAAGCATCTGCTTCAAACACACTCTCAGCTTCCTATTAATTCTTCTGGAGATGATCTGCCAGTTGGTGATTTCCCAGGTCTGTTTGTTGGGGATGAAATCCTGGCTATTGCACAGAATTTTTCTAATATCCATGTCTCTCATGACATCTGTTTTCCTCTCTGATATTTTGCTTTGTTTATTTATTATTATTTATATTATATATTATGTTATTTATTTATTATTATTGTTTATTTCCCTCCATTTGCAAATGGAGGGAAAGGATGGTGATCTCTGACCATCAGCTCTTCCTTGAAGGTCAGACTCAGGCAGACACTCTTGCTTTTCCTGATGGTTAGTACTCCAGGCTCCCCAGTATACAGACCCAGACATAAAAAAGGCTTTGCAGGTTATTTTTGAAAAGGAATAGTCTATATTAGTTTAATTTGTCTAAATAATGCAAAATAGATGGTAATTTTTACAGATCTTAGAAGAAAAAGGTATATAGAATCATAGAATCATAGAATCATTGAGGTTGGAAAAGACCTCAAAGATCATCGAGTCCAACCGTCGACCCAACACCACCACCCACTAAGCCATGTCCCTAAGTGCCTCATCTACTCGTCTTTTAAATACTTCCAGGGATGGGGACTCAACCACTTTCCTGGGCAGCCTGTTCCA
>NW_008794492.1:412657-415693 GCF_000699145.1 Aptenodytes forsteri
GCTGTCAACCAGCACCCCCAGGTCCTTTTCCGACAGGCAGCTTTCCAGCCACTCTTCCCCAAGCCTGTAGCGCTCCATGGGGTTGTTGTGGCCCAAGTGCAGGACCCGGCACTTGGCCTTGTTGAACCTCATACAATTGGTATTGGTATTGATATATACAATATCTTAGAGTCCTAACGGGCTGTTGTCAAGGACAGTTCAGTTCCTTGCATTATTTCAAAGCAAGAAAAAGTAAGATCATCCTGCAAATACACAGCCAAAGTTGATTTATTAAAACCTTACGATTCACCAACTTCCTCCTCCTTCTCAAACCTAACTTTCGGATTGAAATCCTTTTAGAAAAATTCCTGTAGGCAATAATGAGGGTGGTGTTCATCAATCTGTGATGGATTAGATTTAGTAGAGCCCCAATTCCAGACAGTCATTCCTCACAGGCTCAGTATAGTCTGACTTTGGTTCATTGCTGCTACTTGTTTTTTCTCCTGTGTCTTGATTCACCTCTTTTTTTCTCTGATGAGTAAATGAATGTGTCATTAAAGAAACAAATCCAGTCTCTCTCTCTCTCTCTCTCTCTCTCTCTCTGAAAAAGAGATTCATGGCTGAGAGGCTAGGGAGTAAAATAAGAACTGAGGATTAGTGACTGGTTATCCTGAAGGTCCGTTTTCCAAGACTGAATACTGAGCTCTTTCAGAAAATGAGGTAGTATTGATGTATCTGATGTGGGAAGCCCTAAAATGGAGAGTCCAAAATTACTAATTGATTTTGAAGAATTGGACCTTTGCTGAAAAAGCCAACGTCTTAGGAAAGAGAAAAGAAAAAAAAACCCAAACCCAAGCAATCAAAAGATTAACACTTTCAAGGTATATAGCACACTCACAAACCTAGATTTTTGCCAACAGACAAGCAGCAAAATGGCTGCAGTTGAAAATTCAGCATAAGCATACTGACTTTTTGTAGCCAGAGATGGGGTTTATGGATACCCTGTGGTAACAGTACAAAAGAGGGAAAAGTGATGGATACCAGAAGAATGGCATGCTCTGCAATTAGAGAGGGAGGAAGAACACTTGTGCATTTTGTCTAAAAGCTGTGCACTAAGAATTGCGTTGTCTGCTGTAATTAACTGAGTGAAATAAGTGATTCTTTTGTAAAGAGGAAGCCTTCTGGGCAGTGCTGTGGTTTGCCCTGTGTCATAGGTGATCTTGACTGTGAGACAGGGCAGGCGAAAAATGTCTCTCAGATAATTTAGGTGATAATATGTTGTATTCACCATGCTAAAAACTGCACGTGACTCAAATTGCACCTACAGTGGATTTAATGGCTGCCATGTGCCAATGGAATGAAATAAAGCAATGGGGATGCAGCAGCAGATCTGCTCCTGGGTCTCTGCTGCTGACATGCCATGTTTCTTCATGCTTAGCAATGGGATCATGAACTCTGACCAGGCTCTGGGCTTTGTTATTTCAACTTCCATCCGGGCTGGTAGGTGTCTGGGGGGGCGTGTGTCACACATTGGTCTCCTTCACACCTGCCTGCACTACTGCTACAACTGAAGGCTCTGCAGGTATTTTGCTGAATACCTCTGCACACAAAAGGTTTTATGAAAGTCATCTGGGTCTGGCATCCTTGTTTTCATTCTCAGTCTTTTGTTCTTTACTGTGTTGCCAAAATTCAAGCAAATACGAGCACATTTGTGAGAAAGGCATTGCAGACATCAGGTGTTACCCAAACAATTACTTCTTACATGAGAAGTATCTTGCCTTGCCTGACTTAAGTCTCTAGAAATAATACTATCTGAGTGTGCTGAGTACAAGCCTGGTGGTAAAATGACAGAAAAGCACTGTAAATCTGTAATTTTCCATCATGAATTATTCATGGATTTTACTCAAGTCACAGGCAGGAAACTCGTACGTACAAAGTTAGCTAAACACAATCGTTCATTTATGAAGAGGACTCAGTCATGTGAAGGCTTACCATATGGCCCCCACTAGTAGAAGCAGAGATCCAGAGCCATATTTTCTGCTGGTGTACACAGGCATAGCTCCATTGACTTTAATGAAGCTGCAATTTACATTAGCTGAAGATTTGGCCCCTTTCCTTTGACAAGCTTTGTTGTTTCTCTGCTGACCCATGTATTTTTCCTTGTGTTGGTTAGAATGTGGTTATAAATCCAGGTTTATAATCTCTCCTCTACAATTGTTTAGGGTTTTTGTCTCTTCTAACCCATAACATGAATATTTTTTGGGGGAAACTGGATATTTTGTGCTTTGCTTGAGATTCAAGAGAATTTAAATATTTAAACAAAGATGAGAAAAGGGGCTTGAAAAACATTACTAATATAATGGTAATAATGGCTACCATAACAGATTCAAATCAGGAGGGACTCAGAGCAGCTTGTTTCAGAGGACTAAACACCTTTTAAGATTAGCATCTTCTGTATTAAAAATGAACAGTAAGTTCTTATAATGGGTTTTGTTTGTCTCCCTCCTAATCTTCCAGCATTGCCTGATGCCATATAATTATTTTTGGGAACATGGGCCACCTCTGTAATTTCTCCCTATCACACAGGTTTCTTGCCCCATATTACTTGAGACCACTGTGAAAACAGGATGGCTTTATGGGCCAGCTGGAGGCTTTCTATCATGACCTCATGAAGGTGGTAAGTGGGCAGTAGCCTGCATGTTGGAAGCTCTGGCTACAGCAGCCTTCTATGTTCAGTGCTGCCTGGACCTAGGTTACGCCTCCAAAAGCCAGGGTATTCAAAAGGTACAAAGATTAGTGAATTGCAGTATTTTATGAAAGGTCTCGTAGTAGATTGGGGGAGGAGATGCAATTAATAATAATAAAAACTGTCTTCGAATGTGATGGGACAGTTCCACATATTTTTATGGCAAAAGTCTAAAATTCATTAGATTGTGCTTAGTAAACATGCAAGGATGTTACAGAATAAGATTGCATCTGAATGCATTGACTTAAGTGATGATTCACTACAATTTTTCTGGAGCTGCTGGCTAGGCAAGGCAGCCAAAAACCCACCCA
>NW_008794492.1:415967-426521 GCF_000699145.1 Aptenodytes forsteri
CTGTAGGCTAGAAAGGGCAGCCAATAACCAGCCAAATGTATTTTAAACCACTCCAGATACTCCAAGCTTAGTAAATTGCTACTAAATATTCCTGTCCTTGCCTAGCAACGATTGACCAGGATGATAATTTACAAAGCAGACAAATACTAGCACATCTAAGAAAATCTCTGTTGTCTTCAGGTGCACTGTTTTAATGTCAAACTTCTGTGTCTGGTCAGCTCTTCACAAGCAGCGGACTTGCTAACAAGGTTTAAGAGTATATACAAAAGCTCTCAGTCATAAGATACTTTCTCTGCAGCACACAGAGTGAGGAAGGAAGGAGTTTTGAGATCAGAAAGGCATAACCACATACAAACATGAGTCCTTGTTAGTGCTGCAGCCTTGCACCCTGTTGACTATAGGAATAGGCTGCACGTGAAGACTGAAGGGCTAAGCTACATAAAACTCATCTCTGATGCTGGCAGCTGGAGAAGGTAGCACTGAATTGAATGGAGTCCTGGGGAGACTGTGGTCTGAATCACACACTGTGCAAGTACCTGTCATGGGGCAAAGTCATCTTACTCTATCCCATCTTCTTGAAAGTCAACAGGGGTGCTGTGACTGAGTGTTGTTCTTCACCGCAGCATGGAAGAACAAGAAGGCTGCACGTTGGAGAGAAAACTCACGCTGGTGGTAGAACTTCCCCGAGTCCTGGGGCATCAGTGGAACTGGAGAGGTCAAGTAAAGGAATTAATAAACAAAGAGACAAAACTGGCATTAGTGAGGAACAGTCAAAGACTACTCCTAGCACCTCCATACAGATCCCTGAATGGGAAAGCAAGGAGAGAGTTCAGATTTTTTAACTGTCAACACCAGCAGCGTGGTAAAAAAAACATGGAATACCAGACCACTAGGTAACTGTCATACAACTGTGGTTTAACTGATGTGTCATACAACTGGCACACCATTCATGCCAGGAAAAACCTGATCTCTTAAGTTAATGACATTCTACAGTATTAAAACAAGTTATTTTGAAAATTTTCTTATACTTCCAGTTTTACTTTTCTTGTTTCCTTCTCATTCTTGAATAATGAAACTAGCCTAATAATTTCATTTTCTCTCCAAGAAAAAGTGTATGCTTGGACCTGCAATAATTCAATATTGTTTGCATCTTGCACAGTTCCAGGGACAAACCAGCTTTATTGTTAAAATAAAACAAGTCTATTTCTTTTCCTCCTGTCCAAATTATGGTCCTTGCTTGAATAGCATACCATTATGTTGATTAGATTTTGTAAAATCTAAACAAGTGGGGCCTGAAATAACCTGTTACATACTTGTTTCTGATGTCTCTAGTAGATGAGAACTTCATGGTTAGTAAATAAATGAATTCCTCACAGTTACGCAGTAAATCTACATGAAAGCCAAGCACTCAATGTGAAATCCGGTTCCCATCCAATACTTTAACCACATGGGTCTGTCTTTTCTCCTGACCATGACAAAGATTGCTGTTAGGTGGTTGGCAAAAGATGGCCACAATTTGGTTTCAGAAAGGACGAGTGAAAGTGTGGCTTTGCAAATTATCCTTGATCACAGATATGGCTTTACTGCTGGGAAGGGGAAAGAGAAGAGGGAAGGAATAAGGAGGCAAGTAACTCATGATTGCTTGCTACACTGCTGAGATCTCATGCCTTCCTTCAGACTCTTGACCCTCACATGGGCAGCTGTAAGGATTTGGAGAGGACACGTATATTTCTGTGATGTGCCAGGGAACCTCATATGTGTCCACATCTAAGGTCCCCTGACACGACCCTGCTCCTTCATCTGATCCAGGCCTGGTAGGAAAGGGAGCTCTGCCACTCCGCTTGCCTTAGGATTGTGCCACTGCTAATCAAACATCTCCTTTTGTGGAGGCAGGTGAATCCAGGATTTACATGGAAAATATGTTCAAACGTAAATGAAATTTGTTCAAAGTTCCACAGCAGCCTCTAAACTGGAGAATTTGCTGTGCATCATGCATGTGCGGGTAATTCTGAGTCCAGCTTGGGATGAGCTATTGGAAGCATATGGTGACAACACTTGTGACAGAAATCAGAAATCAGAGCAAAAGTTGACTGGGAACCAACCTCAATTCACATCCAGTTTTAAACTTAAATTTTGTGTATAGGTTTTTTTCCCTTTTTTCTTTATAGTGAGCCCAGTAAAACAAAACAAAAAATAAATCCTGGTTCTCTGGGACATCTATGCTTAGAATCAAATGCCTTTCTTACACTTCAAAATGTTTTCCTACACGCAGTCTATCCACATGGATATCCAATGCGTTCATTACAAATCTAATGGGAAAACAGCAACTCAGTATACTCAGTCATGATCAGGTGAAATAACGTGTGATGGCAATACATGAAAGAGTACAACAGAAAACATGAAATTCTGCCATTCAAAGAGAAAATAGCAAAAGCTATGTGTTACACTTTCCATGTTGTGAAAGGTCAAATTCTAGACTGGTCATGAGCCAGAGTTTGCGGTCAATGGCATTGCTTGCAGGAAAGCAAGAGGAGAGCATGACCATGTGCCTTTCTGACCAGCAAATTGAAGACACTGAAGAGTCAAGAAAAGCAAGGAGTGTGATTGACCTGCTCTTCCCAGGTCAGCTGGCAAAGCTTATTAAGGCCATGGTGATTCAGGAAGCTTTCTGACAGTATCTGCTGGAAGCTTTTCAGGGCAGGTGCTTTGGTTAAGTTTACTAGCTTCTGACCACTGTTGTGCCAGTTCATTCAGATTTCATGCTGAGGCAAAGAAAGAATAGAAGAATCTCAATTTTTGGAGTCTCCTTTAAATAAATGCCCCACACATGCCTGGCTCAAGTGGAAAAGCTGGACTGTGAATTTACAACACAGCTTTTCATGCAAGTTAGAATTTCATGTATTCTTTCAACCTGGTTCTTAAACCAGGAATTTCAGACAAAACAAGAGTTAAAAAATATGGTACAACTTGTTTCCCATGTTTTGGAGCAACTTGAATCTTGAATGAAATGATAAGTCAATACATAGGTTTATCCCATCTGTTTTCTTACTCTTCTGGCTATAGACACAAAAAAGGGAGAATGTTCATTTCAGGTGTGTTTTTGTAAATGTCAGCTAGTTCTGCTTTTCTTTGGGCTTGCTCTGGATTAAAGTAGGAGGGTTTAAATATACCCTCCATGAGAAAAACCTTCCTTCTGTAATTCCCGTGATTTTCATGAAACTACCGAATGAGATGTGAGGTTGTTAACCAGAAGAGTCAGACAGAGATGTGTTTCTAGAAATGCACTAGGAATGGGAGCATATATTTTCATGTGGCTAATACGTCAAGAGCTGAGATAGTCAGAGGCCAATAGCCTGAGCAAATGAGCAGTGACTCATGGATGTTCACTGACATTTGTTATAATGTGAACAGACTTCTTAAGAATCCTTATGGTAAAAAACCATCCAGTTTAAAGAAAATGAAGATGAAACTAACACCTGATATAACCCATGCCATTGGCTAAAAAGAGTCCTATAAAGACATGATGCAGTGCTATGACAGGGATCGGAAAAAATGGACTCCTAAGAAAGACAAAGTATGTCTCTTTGTCTTACTGCTCATGTCAACCCAAGAAACAAAGATAACTTCTGAAATCATAGCAGAAAAGGAATTTCTCGTCACTTCTACTTCACTTGTAATTTTTCAGATTCTCATAATCCTTGCCTGTCGTGGTATTAGGATGTTGTAATGATTGATCAGTTAAGATCAATGAATACTCAGATCTCAGGATGGAAAGCACTCTTACAGAATAATAATCCTGAAACCCAGCAAACTCACAGCCAGAACAGGGGTCCAACGGTTCTGTTTTTCTGTCCCTCTGATTGCTAGCAGATATTTGTCTTGTAAATGTCATTTTGATAACACAAGTTGGCTCTTGCTTTTGTTGCAGGTGCCAGGTTGTGAAAGCCACATATTTGGGCTCAACAAACAGCCAAAGTTTTGTTAGAAAGCCTTTCTGAGGAGCTCTTCTCCCAGTTTAGAGAAAGTGACTGGCCTTTTAAGTGCTCGGAAGAAAAGCTGCAAGAGTTACCTATTCCCTGAAATTTTTTTTCCCTGAGAATTTTTTAATATCTGGGCTCCTTCCTTTAGGGGAAGAGATTGAGAGCTATGAAAATCAGGAATTTTCTGAAGCTTATCTACATATTTTCATTGACCTGAAAAGGATATGAAAATAGCCTATCTTGTGAGCTTCCTAGTGTTGGCTCTTTTTGTTTATTGAGAAAAACTTTTAGTTGTGGATTTTGAGAGCTTTTTGGTTTTGCTTTTTTTGGAGAGGGCTCTATTCTTTCCAGTTCCTGAAGCCTGAAAATTCAGACCATGAGAAAGATTCTCTTTTTTTCCTCTTACATTTCACCAAACCTAAAATTACTTTCTGTTTGGTTTGAATTTCAGATACAGCTAGCGTGAGAAAAGTGTTCTTCTAGTTTCTGATTTTCAGAAATCTAATTTTCAGAAATAACTCCATCTTGAACTGGCAGACCCAGAAACCCACAGATAACTTGAAGTGGGACAGCCAAAACTGAAGCCAACCTGAAGTCATGAACCTTTCTTTTTTCATTTACATCCCTTCATTGCGCATCCAAGGATGTCACCTCCATGTTTTCCATACGGCGATGAACTGCTTAAAACAGAGATGAAGCTTTGCTCTTCGTAAAGATAAAATTTTACATGACTGAAGATGGCTAGCAGGAAACATGGCATTTTTCTACTCACCTTGCACTACTCTCTCCTTTCTCGTGTTTTTTATGGGTGCTGTATTAAAGAATTTAACAGGTTGCAGAGTGGCAGGCAGCCGGGAGGCTGAGGAGCTGCAACCTCGTGCATGCCTCCTCCTGTCCTCCAGCAGCTCCCCCTCCTGTTGTTTCCCTTGTATTTAGACTGTGTGAGCTCTTTTGAAGGTCCTGTTTTGTTATTCTCCTTGTGCAGTGCTCTGGAATAGTGAATTGCTGCCCCATGACCCAGGCCCACGAGAAGGAGGTGCTGATACTACGTACCATCGCGCTGACTGTCTGAATAGGCAGGTAACCAGAAGCAGTAACTGTGCGAGGGGACAATTGCCATGTTCACTTCAGATGGGTTTTGTTCTGAATGTCAGCAATTAACAAGTGGCATATACAGTGCCTGCTTGTGCAGATTGCTGTAATATATTTGCTCTAATCACCTCTGGCATAATTTGTAGATTTCTGGAGTTTGAAAACATCCCATCACATATATCTTTTCTCACTGCTCTAGGATATGACCTTTTTGGTTGGTGTAGTCCCTGATAATGCCATAAATCCTGCCATCTTCAAAACAGCTGTTTTGATGAACATAAATAAAATCTTGTCTCTTAGAATTCTTGATTTTGTCTATGTGCATGTTTTATTAAGAGGAGAAAAAATAAAAAATCTGAGCATACAGTATCTGAATGTCTTGTATGGTGATTATATGATTAAAATTCTCTCAGAATATCTGTCTGCATTTTTGACTTGCACAATGCAACCTTAATGGCTGGTAAGTGCTGAATTTTGTCACAGATTAAAAGAATACAAAAAGTGCAAAGCTTGTTAACATGAGCCAAGCCTGCCATTTATCTGATATTTTCAGCACACTGAATGTATTTAAGCAGTTTTGTTGCCATTATGGAACTTATTTTAGACATATCAAGTGCCAATTTTCTTTCAGATCATAAAGAAAGATGAGAGAACAGGAATTTAGTTGTTTTGTTGACAAAGCTTGTCCTAGATCATCATAAAAAAAGAACTGCAATAAAGCAAGGCTGCTCGGTGCACACAATGCAGCAAATAGCAGTTCTGTCATAAGTGACAGAATTAGAAGCCAATTCCTGCTGATACTTCTTATCTATGCACCGAAGTGTAATTGAATCAAAATGATGGGAACCACAGAGAAGCACAGAAACACACTTCTGTGATAACTGCGTTTCTGTGCTCTGAGACTGCTGAGGCTGGGGGCTGTGCTAAAATGACTGAGATCAAGAGGACTGGGAGGAGGCAGGGATGAACAGAAGACTTCCTCTCAGGCAGGTGTGGGATAGAGACCGAGTATCTTTATGTTCCTGTAATGCAGGAGCACTCACTCTGTAAAAGCCCACTGATTCATACTCGTCACTGGATAGGACTTTTATTTACCTTTTTGTCCTGCACTTTGAGCAACATATAGAGGCTGCAGGACAAGTGTTTGACTACCTGTCTCTGAAAGTGGTGATATCAACCCGTCCAATATACTCCAGACACTTCTCTTCTTTTGCTGACCTTGGTGGTGGAAGATCAGGACGTTATTACTCAGGTGCTGGGAATTTTTTAATTCTGGTCCTAGGAGAATTGCTAGGAGAATTTACAAGTCAGAGGGTTTTTCAGACACAACAGCTGGACACTTGCAAGGTAGTTTTTACTCTCAGTGGTATAATTCAGGAAGCTGTACTAGTTAATGATATCTTTGATCGTTTTCTCCCTATCTCTACTTTGTCTTCACTTTTTGATTTTACATGCATGGCTGTGTGTACACTCACCTGGTAATATAGGTTTACATTACCAGCTGAGTGGGAAGGACGCGTGACCAAAAGGTGGAAAGGTACTAGTTGAACTCGATGTACTAGTAGCAACATGAACTACAGGTTGCTACTGAAAGCAACAGTAAGATTTTGCAGAGGTAGGAGGAAGAAAGATGTCCCATAAGGACTGAAATTCCTGCTCCTGGGAACCTATCTGCAGTTTTGTCTTGAGCTTTGCTTTTGAGTCCCAGGAGAGAAGAATGTTTCAGTTTTCTGAATTCAACAGCAGAAAAATAAGAGGGGCACACACATGAATCATAAACAAACAAATAAACAAACCAAAAGCCCTCCAGCAAACAAACCAATAACGGAAGTACCTGGTAATATGCTCACTCCAAAACTCTCCACAAACATCCATGGGCTATGGTTGAAGCCCTCAAATTGTCCCACTAATTACAATATCAGGTCTGATCTAATGCTTTTTTCCTGACAGGGTAGCTGGTTTGCTGGGCATGACAGAAACAGAAGATGTGGTATATTGATTCCTGACACAGCACTATGAGACATTCAGATAAACTGCATAGTAGAACATGATACAGACTTATGGCCTGTGGACCTATTTGCTGCCTTATATTGGGAAGATGTTGCAAGTGATGTCCTGAGGGTTAATTGTAGCAGAGAGATAACGTCTTGTTTAATGACTTAAATGATAAAATGGAAATGTTGTGCTAATCCAGATGGTGTGGAGCTGGGAAGGGCTGAGAGCATGATGGGTAATGGGTTTAAAATTAAATATGATTTTGATAAATTGGAGAAAGTGCACAGTATCAGCAAGATGAAATCCAGTAAGCGCAAATGCAATGTATTATGTTTAAGGAAAAAAAAAAAAAAATCAAGTGAACAAAGAAAAAGTGGGCAACAGAGATGCAGTAGATCACAGGCTGAGTCTGCATCAGCTGTGCTGTTGGGGAGGAGGGAGGAGGGGAAGGCACTTACAATAAAAATGTCTCTTAACAGGAACATCAAATGTCGGATGTGGGAGGAAATGATGCCCCGCTCCTGGGGACTGGTGAGGCTGGGGCTGGGGTACTGTGTCCCGGTGTAAGCAGAGGACTGGAGGAATGTTGGTTACAAAGTGGAGAGAGTGCAGGATGGAACACCAGGCACGATAACAGATTTATGAAACAGGGCCTGTGAGGGAAGGTTGAATGAATTAGCTCTGTTAATCTTAGAAATATAAGGCTGAAGGGACATGTACAGTAGCTGTTTTCCAGAACTAAAATTCTTGCATAAGGGATGACAGTAAACCATTCTGCATGACCTCTACATGGGGAAAGTTAAAAGCAACTTCCAGCTATAAGAGAAGAAAAAAGACCTGGTGAGACATTGGGTAAAACTTTTTACACTAAGGATAGATCATCAATAAAAGAAGCTACCTAGGGGAGTTAAGGAGTATCTTTTTCTGAATGCTTTAAGAGGAAATAAGAGTAATATCTTTTAGAGGTGATTTAGGATGCACCAAATTATTCCTCAGGAGAGAGAGAAGAGGGACTACCCTGAAATAATAATCCTCTCCTGCAGGCTGTTAGGCATCAGGGAAGTAGAAGCTGAGTGTACAGATCCATAGCCTCTGTCCTTTTAAAAGTCATTGATTTGAAGAGATCATCTAGTTTTTCTGGAGACAGAGTGTATCAGTTATATGCTTAGGAATATTTTCCTGTATCTAGTGGGTATACAGGGAGCTAGAAACAGATAGAAGAGGTGTGCAGAAGAAGTAATAATGTAATGGAAATGTAGACAGATAAAAATGATAGATATAGCCTTAAAAATAAATTTATTTTTTCATTAGGAAATTGTTGTTGTCTACAATGAGGGCAGTAAGCAAGAGAGAGTGTAAACAGGGTTTAGTATCCATCAAATTTTTGGTATTCTTGCTTTCGTCCATTTGTCTGAAATCTCTTCCAGCCCTACTTTTTCACTGAATCTGTGTTTATCTTTTCATGACTCAAACATCAGAATTCAGAGAATATTCCTAAGCATGGAACTTACAGTAGAGATGTACTGGCATTTTCATGTACAATGTGGTGGGATCTTAGGCCTAGATAGAGAAAAACACAGGGAAAATGTTGCTTTTCTTCTGTTTGTAAGTCCCTTGTAAAAAAATGAGGATGGAAGGTTCTCCCACAGGAGAGAGTAAAAGCAACTGTACCAAGGTTTACCCTACTCCACTATAGGGGGACAGGGGAATGGCTTCCCCTAAAATACTTCATGACACATAAGGGGCTGGGGAGGCTCCTTCTGTTTTCATTGAGTCTTTTACTAGTTTTTGTAAAATTTTTTTATTGCCTGTTAATCAGAAGGGGCAAACAACCTGAACTGTAGGGCTCCTGTTTTAATAGAAGAGTGTATGCAGTTTAAAGGGTTGAAAAATTTTCAGACCTTGGATCTCTTTAAATGTGATTGTTCCATCCTCTTAATTTACTTGATGATGACAGTGAAGAGACATGGTTTCAGAAATGGTTTCTGCTGTGCTTTTTTATAAGCTGACTTTCCTGTATGAAATTTTCGGGCTAAAGCTCTGTTTTCATGAGAACTCCAGATTTATACCACATTGACAGAGGAAGCATTTGACCTTCTATTAGTTAAATCAGACCTTTGCTACTTTCATCTTCTTCTAAAAGCAGATTTAAAAGATCTTTCTTCTGGTTCGTTAAATAGGAATAGCGTGTGAAAAAGGGGAATTTTGTCTCTTGGCAACCTCCTTAAAAAACATAATCTTTTGTGTCTGTGTTCCTTTTGAGGAGTTAAGCAACCTTTCCTACACTTCCAGGCAGGGAGAAGCTCATGTATCTTTACACCTTCCTATACATCAACAAATAAACTTTGTGATGACAGATGTACAAGATCTTGGTACACTTTCTGGGGGAGTACCTGAAATCAAACTGGGAAAGTGGTAACATATAGAGATAGTGAAATGATCTCACCAGTCTCTGCACCTTTTCCCTACCCAGAGGTCTTCTGTGGTCTCAGAGAAGGGTGTAAACCATCATGGAAGGTTTTGGAAGGACATTTTTATGTGGATGGTCCCCTTAGCATAGGGAGCTATGTGGAAAGATGAGAATTCAATTTAGCTACTACTACTAATTATAATCCTCTACTTTTATTTTGCAGAGAAGTGTTTGGATCTTTTAAAATCCTAGGACCATAAAATTTTTATTTAAATATGCAAGGAGCAATTGGTGTGGTGCTGCCATCATGGTTCTCACTTCCAACCAAAGAAAAATGGTGCTAAATTTTTAAAAATTATTTTCCCAACAATTTGACAGCTTGCTTATGCTTGCAGGAGTGTATGAATTTGTTATTTTATGGTCATTTTGTGGATCACTGTTTGCTGCTTTCCTCCCTACTATGGGTCTTTCAGGTTTTCATGAATTGAGAAAGACTGCCTGTGGTTACAGCCTAACTGTAGAAAGGGTATATATGCATCATGAAGACCAGCGCACAATTGTCTAGATGAATAGTAATAGATTTTCACCTTTGTCTTAGGAGCAGTCACTCCTACAGTTCATAATCCTGAGCTGACATTGATCTAGACTACCTTCTAGCTAATGCTCTCACAGTTTGCATATATGCTATATTATGTGCCAAGACCTCAGAGTATTTCTTTATCTTCTTGAGTTACTTTCCTCAATTCCAATGAGGATAAAGCAAATGTAATTACATAATTAAGAATACCAAACCCTTCTGTGTACAACAGATTCAGACATAGCAGTGTCTGCAAGATAGGCTGTTAGAAGGTAAAATAGTATTAAGGATCAGGATTTATTAATTCCAATCTTTGCTGTTATGACTCAGGCCGAGGAAGTGGGTTACAGAGTAGCTGAGCAGCCGGCTGAACATGAGCCGGCAGTGTGCCCAGGAGGCCAAGAAGGCCAATGGCATCCTGGCCTGTATCAGAACTAGTGTGGCCAGCAGGAGTAGGGAAGTGATCGTGCCCCTGTACTTGGCACTGGTGAGGCCACACC
>NW_008794492.1:426832-434033 GCF_000699145.1 Aptenodytes forsteri
GTGTGCGTGGCAGTGCTGCGTTAACGGTTGGACCTGATAATCTTAAAGGTCTTTTCCAACCTAAACAATTCTATGATTCAATGATTCTATGCCTGAAAAATGTAATAACTGATACTTCCGAAATTTATGATTGAAACTGTACTCTTGTCCTGAAATCAATAGGCTATTGAACACTGCACTTGATTGAAAGCAAATAGCAAAACCTTCCTGGGGCTTTATTTTTTAACAATAGCTACTGGTCTGCGATATCATAGGAGCTAATCATGCTCTTTCTGTGATATCTTGGATTCACATATGCAAACCCATTTAAATCAATAGGTATTAAGATTTATGATGGACAAGGTAGCTGCCTTCCTATTCCTACATTCCTGTTCTTCGTTCACTTCCCAGCTGCTGTTTTTAGAAACAACCTTTTGTCTTTCAGTTATAAAACATATATTCTTATATCCTGTAAGACTAGTTCTACCAGTATATATAGATAGGAGTTTCATCATACATGTAAGCTAGCAGTCCCGCTAGATTGGAAGGGCACAAATTTAAGTAATTTAATTTTATCTCCTTTCATGTGGGAAGCTTAAAAAGCTTAAAAAAAATCCAAAGCTTAATCATAAATGATCCTTCCCCAGGGTTCTAATGAGTAGAAACTGATCTTTGTTTTATGCAGATGTCAAAAGAGCTAATCTAACAAATCACTAGAATAGGCATGTATAATAAAATTTTCATAGTCTGTTTACCTGTCTAATTGAATAAATGGCCAAAACCAGTATCAACACTTTGTAACTTGCTCTTGCTGCTGGGAATAATCATCCTCACTCTATGTATGCTTTGTGGTTTAGCCTCTTAAAATAAGGTAAAAGTGTTGAGTTCAGGGTCTGAGGATAAAGGAGGAATATTACTTTTGCTATCTGAAAAAGTTGAGAAAACCCAATAGAAAAAAAAAAGAATTAAAGTTAATAGATTGGACCTTATTGCTAGATGATGTTATTAATTCTGACATTGCAACTGGTGTGCTGTTTATAGCTTATATTCTGACGCAGTATATTTAGTAAGAGCCATCATCCAAAATCTTCTCTATTTGTCTTTCTCTTTTTTTGTTGTTTTGGTTTCAGAGACAGTGTGCTTAGACAGTTGAGACTTTTTGTATTGAATTTGTGTAAGCTGCATACTGTACTTAGAAGACATGGTGAATTTGTGTAATAATTCCTCATTCAACTTCTTCTACATTAGCAACTCATTTTTTTGACCGCTTTCTATCTCAAATTTTATACCATGATTGAACACAGAGAACAAAAATAAAGCGCTATGTAAAAAGGCAATTTTTGAAGACCGTATGCATTTCTTAAGCTCTGCTCAGTGATTAAGGTAACAACTATTTTTTTATCTGGGTCTCAAGGAATAATATAATTAAGGAAGCCCCTGTGTTCTGTTGAGTGCCATGGGTGAGGAGTAAGTGTTAGACCTGCTGATCATTCGCTCTTGGGCAGATCTTCTGAATAATTCCATGAAGCATTGCTTTAAAACTGGATTAAAATGCAACCTGACTGGGCACCAAACTACTCTGACTGGCCTGAATCTTCCTTGCTTATTTGTGCAGGATGAAGACATGAAATTGGTTTGCATGCTTGACCAAACCTGGATCTCAGACTGTTGAGGTGCTACCTGGTCAGAGCTGAAAATGAAACCTTGTCCAGTCTCCTTTTCTCCTTCCCTCACCAAAGGGCATACAGCTCTATACTCTGGCAACTTGGGGAGGCACCTGGTCTTCACCTAGTGATCTCCAGCTGGGTTCCCCTATTCATGGTCTGCTGCCCTTACACGCAACTGTTATGCAGCTCTAGCTTTTGAGAATGCCACGTACCTACCATCTTACGGAGATCACAGAAATGAGCTCTCATGATAGGGCAGAGATGTGGTGGAGTCCTTTTTTCTGTCCAAGGAAACACTAGAAAGATTTCAAATGCAACGAACCCATCCTTTCCTTCTTTTCCCCTTCACCTTTTGTGGACTCTGGCGTCCCATCAGCACTTCTGCAAAAGCTGCCATTCCAGCCAAAAGCTGAGGATGGACAAGTCTCCAAGGACACCATAACTTCATCCTGGCTGTGTTCAACATTTGCATTCATTACATCAAAAAAGCCGCCATATGTGGATTTATGGAAGACATTGAACTCTCCAAAATTTCTTGCCTTGACTTGCGCTGCAGGCTATTATCACAGCCATTAATCTTAAACCATCAAAATGGTGAGATACAGATGTGCTGGATTTTGTCTAATCTGCCTTCAAAGTAATAAAGAATAATGACACTGACAAAGAAACTCTTCAGGGAATCTGCAGAGCAGCCTCAGCTTTAAACCGCTTGAGAAACCAATACCACAAACCTAACTGACAACAAGGATTTCTGTATGAAACAGCCCCATTCTGCTCCAGGTGATATTTGTGTTGCTTTTGGTCCAGTGGTTAAAATGAAATCAGTGGCCATTTTCCTAGTGAAAATGGGGCAGGATCAAAAAATGCAGATGCTGACATATCTTCTTGTTCTGTGTGGCAATACGTCGGCTGAATGTGGGGTTAACACCATGTGACAGGACATCTTTAGGAGTCTATATGGTATCCATCGTTACTTTGACTGGCAGCTTCCTTTATCAGCAGGTTTCACAGTGCTGAGGTCTGCCCCATGACTGTAACCTCTGCTTTGCTAAAACGTAAAGCAGCATGACTGTGATCTAGGGCAAATGAGGCTCCAATATGTCACTACCGCTGCAGTATTAAGGCGGTGAGAAATATGCCTTACAGAACCAACCTGGTGACTTTGAAAGGTATAAACAAAAAACAGGACTTTGAGTAAATGATGAAATTGCTCACAGTTCTATATCAAATTGCAATCCTTTCAAGGTATAGAGAATGACTTTTAACATTCATGTTTCTGGAATTATAATTTCCAGATGTTAAGAATGGAAACATAAACTGTCATTTGCTCTCAGCCTTTCAAAAGTCTTACTAGATATCTGGTATACTCTACCTATCACGTCTTGAAGAATGAAGTTGCCCAGCTAACACAATTTCAAAATGTAATAGCTGTTAAAATATTTTTCTTTTTTTTTTTTTCTATTTTTTAAAGACGTGATTGCAGTGTCATCATCTTTAGTATGTTTCTGTTGCTTTGAAGCAAAAAGTTATCCAGTATTCACCTACAGACTTCATGAGAAGAAGACTCCTTCATGTTGCTTATTCTCATATGCCATACCTGTTTTCACTTGCCATATCTTTAACTTGCAGAATTTGTTGTTGTGTCTTTTTATTCTTCATTTCAAGGACATTTTTATATGCTGTTTTTCTCCTTTTTTACTGAGGTTTGAAAATTTCAACTTTCTCTCTGCAGACCAGAGAGGAGCTCCCTCAGGAAAACTGTTCTCTTTTCATAGAAGGACAGAAACATAGGCTTTATCAGAAGAGACTAGATTCACAGTGTATCATTCAGTATCCCATTTCTCACTGTGCAAAGCACTGGATACCTCAGAAGAAGACGTACGAAAACACAAAATCTTTGTACAAGGAAGTAATTAACTAAAAGTTTAAGCTATGGCTTTATGATGAGAATTTAACCCCCAGCATTTCAAAATCCTTGATTACTACTAACCTGCTTGTTTTTCCTGTGAACCCAGCTTACCTTTGTCCTTGAGGCAACCAAGATCTTTTTCATTCTCTTCTACTGCCCTCCCACACTAACTGATTTCTTTTGCTAATGTTGTTTTGCACCTTCAGAATGCTCCTTGCTCTGACAGGGTGAAACAGTTGCTGGCTGCTGTTGCTGCAATCCACATTAGAGAGGATTTTGTGGTGTTGATGTTTTTGCATCACCAGCAGATGTAAAGGAAGCTGCATTCACAAAACACTTTAAGCTGCATAATGGCTCTTGAAAGTCTAAGGAGGGTGAGGAAGGGAGTGCACTCTGAGTGCTCTGGAAGGGTACATTATGTCTCTGCCAAATGTCGTGCTGTAGAGAGGCACCAGCTGAGCAGAGGTCCAACGAGTGGATGCCTGTAGGACGCATGCTGCCGGTGTTGGTCGCTCTCCTCCGCACACCACTGTGCTCCAGCTGCAGAGGGTGTAGCAGTGGGACTGAGTCCACTGGACAACTCAGTGTGTCTGTCAGCCCCAGCTAATCCTTCTCCTGGTGGTGCTGGCGGTGCAGAAAAAAGGTCTATACCCCTTCTCCCTAGATTAGGGCAGAAACGGGTGGAAGAGAACCGGCTACTGTCTTTACCCCTATATGCAGACAGTGAAATCACTGTCTTGCTCTATAAACTGTGGAAGAGAGCTATCTCACTTCAAATCACAATCCTTGAAATAGATGAAATGGTGTTTTTCCATGGTGGCTCCTGTGTCTTCATTTTTTTCTTTTTACTTGAGGACTCTGGGCATTATATGGACAGCCACATTTTTCACCATCTGGGGAACCAGAGGAGGGGAGAAGGGAAGACTCTTGCCTATGGGGTGCTTTCTCTGATTTTGCTGGAGAAGTAGAGCTCTCTCTAAGATTCTGTGCTTGTACAAGATCTCCTTTGCGCTGAAGTACAGGTTCTGCTGGACTCTGAGTGGTATGCTTAATAAGATAGCTTTTCCCATACTTTGTATAGATGGGTAAGTCTCTCTTCTATAGTTTTCCAGGTGTATTCTGAAATAACAACCTTTCTTGCTTCCTATGTGGTGACTGCTCAAGACCCACCAAACTTGCAGGTCATGAAAGTAGTTGTAAAAGCATGGGACAATGTGTGGTATCTTTGTACAGGGATGGTTTTCACTCTTCACAAATACAACTGGCATTGTTTCTCCACACACTGAAGTCAAGCTTTCCTTGTGTATATACTCTGGTCTGGTTTGAGAAATGCATTCTTTGCAAAGTGCTTTCACTTTGCAAAAGACCCTTGTCTCTTTCCCTTGATGCCGGCTCTTTATTCCTTCCTTCCTTTACTCTTCTTACATCCTTCTCCTCTTCCTCCCTTCCTCCTTGCCTCTTTCTCCACTCCTTCCCTTCCTTCCTTTCTTTCTGTCTTTCATTACCAGGTGTTTCTATAATAAATAGATTAAAACCAAGGCTTTTCTGTAAGCACTGTGTTATGTTTTCTGTCAGGAAAACTAGTGCCTGTTTCAGAAGCTGGAAATGGACCCTCTCCCATTTGTGTGTGTTTGGGAGACAGTGGGGAACATTGCTGGTGTAACCGGTGCTTCCTTTTCACCCCTCTTTCCTGTTTCTTCCTTATTGGTTATTTCTCTGCTTCATTCTCATGTGAATTTTGAATTTCCCTTCCTGAATGAAGCTTTTCTTGCATTTGTTCTTTGAATCCAATCCACCATCAATGAATACCAGATTAATTGTACTGAAGTCAACAGTGCCATGGAGATTTAGAATAGCTGGGGCTTTAGCTGAATTTCTTCTGTGATTTTTCTGCATAGTAATGTATGTAGTGTGCTTCTGGAGAGTCCTTTCCACTTTCCACTCTTCGCACTCCAACCTCACTGTGATTCTATATATCTTTATCACCTCTGAGTCTTGTATTCAATACATTCTCATAATGTGTGGTGCAGGGGCCGCACTTTAGCACATTTGGCTTAGAGAAAGAGCACATGTTTAATTGCGACTGTTGTCTTTCCTTTATTCTTTAAGCTTAATTTGATTTTAAGCTTTAAAAAGCAGAGACAGTGAGCTGTGTTTTGCTCCTGAGTACAGCAGAAGTAGTTCTTTTATGTGTGCTACTCCTTTCTTCACTGTTTCATGGACAGGGCTGAGTGTCTTTGATAGACTAGGTCAAGAGTATAAGAGGACTGCAGACCATCTATACCTGAATATTTGACGGAGAGAGACCTCCATCTCTCAAATTATTGTCCAGTCTATTAATATCTCTGTTAATATGTCAGTCTCTGTATGCCGGTGTTAATGCATCCTGTATGTTTCTAACTCTTCCAGGGTAGTGAGGATTTTCTCCCTGGCTGTATCTATTCTCTACGTCAGCTCAAGTGCAGATTAACACTGGTTTAACAGCAGGCCTTTCTCCTGTGACCTAGGAAGACAACAGTTGTGTGCACAGCGTATCACCACTGATGCCAGCTGTATCGCCTTCTGGCAAGAAAAGAATTGAAACAATGCCAAGTAATTTTAAGTTTTAATGAGACAAGTCTGTGGCCTATGGGTTGAGTATGGGGCTCAGAGTTAGAGAGTTTTTCTGCCCTAGGGGTTCTGTCCTACTTGCTCAAATACACATTTTGGTTTCTTACTTCAGAAGATGTATATATCTGGCACAGTGTTAATAAGGTTCTTGTTGCAGATGACGTCTTGAAATGGCTAGTGAATTCCAGTAAATAATAGTAAATGGAGGTTACCTATTCAGAACAATTAATACATAGTCAAAAAGAATTAGATGAATCTTCACTAACAGAAATGAAAGCGCATGTTTAGGGAAAGACAAGCAAAATCTTATCTTACAGACTGAAACAATTTACATTTTGTCTGTATTTGTGATAGACACAGTATTATTGTCCTGTCTATCCCAATTTTGCTTTTTGCCTTAATATTTAGCCAGGGAAATTCGCTTATCCGGAATATTATACTAAGAGTGTGAATCTGGAAATCTGCTGTGTATCTTGGCTTTACAAATACTGCAGACCTCTAGATGGGTATCTCGGGCTAGTCATGGAGTCATAGAATCATAGAATAGTTTGGGTTGGAAGGGACCTCTAAAGGTCATCCAGTCCACCCCTCCTGCCGTGGGCAGGGACATCTTCAGCTAGATCAGGTTGCTCAGAGCCCCGTCCAACCTGATCTTCAGTGTTTCCAGGGATGGGGCATCCACCACCTCTCTGGGCAACCTGTTCGAGTGTTCCAGCACCTTCAGCGTAAAAAATTTCTTCCTTATATCTAGTCTGAATCTACCCTCTTTTAGTTTAAAACGATTCCCCCTTGTCCTGTTGCAACAGGACATGCTAAAAAGTTCGTTCCCATCTTTCTTAGAAGCCCCCTTTAGGTATTGAAAAGCTGCAATAAGGTCTCCCTGAAGCCTTCTCTTCTCTAGGCTGAACAACCCCAACTCTCTCAGCCTTTCTTCATAGGAGAGGTGTTCCATCCCCCTGATCATTTTCATGGCCCTCCTCTGGACCCGCTCCAACAGGTCCGTGTCTTTCTTATGCTGAGGGCTCCAGCGCTGGAC
>NW_008794492.1:435059-441723 GCF_000699145.1 Aptenodytes forsteri
TGGTGAAGCCATGCTGGCTGTCTCGAATCGCCTCCCTGTCCTCCATGTGCCTTAGCATAGCTTCCTGGAGGATCTCTTCCATAATCTTCCAAGGCACAGAGGGGCGACTGACTGGCCTGTAGTTCCCTGGGTCTTCCTTTTTTCCCTTCTTAAAAATGGGGGTTATGTTTCCCCTTTTCCAGTCCGTGGGAACTTCACCGGACTGCCGCGACTTCTCAAATACAATGGACAGTGGCTTAGCAACTGCATCCGCCAGTTCCCTCAGGACCCGCAGATGGATCTCACTGGTTCCCATGGACTTGTGCACCTTCTCATTCAGCTATTGGCCATAACATTAATATCAGATAGCATTAGGGTCTGAAGACTAAAAAATAAGCCTCCTAGTAAAGGTCTTGATTCTTTATTTTATTAAAACTAGAACATGGGAAATATTCTGGTAAATGGTTTGTGTACAAATTTGGACAAACTATGATCTGTATAATTTTGAGCAATAACTGAATCACTGGACTAATGAATAGCGAGGTGCTTTAATGACCTTCTTTAAGGCAGAGGCAGAAGTGTCACAGCATAACAGGTACACACTCTCCTGGGATCTGGGAGTCTTAGTTCAAATCCTCTTTTGCCTGATTCAGTGGGATTGGATCCAAGGTGCCATACATCATTAGTGACTGCCTTAAGTGGTACATGAAGAACTCTGCAACAAAACTTTTAAAATATCTCAGGGCAAGGCGGTTCCTCAAGGATATGTCAAACATATCAGACATTGTTCTAATGTCAGACATTAGAAGTATAATTGCAAACTAGTTTTCAATCCTCATAAAAGTGTCCTACTGACTACTGAGTTATTTTTTCAGTCTCAGTTCCACTGAGTATATAACGCATCAACAGGAGAAACTGAAATGAGTTTCTCCTCATAACCTAATACTGTAGGTTATGTTTATAAGGTTACTCTTCTAGGAGGTTGGAAAACTATTGCAAGGAAAGTTCTTTGCTTTTGTAGCAAGTCGGAGGATTTTGTTTCTTTGCTTTCCATATTAGTGCTTAACCTCAGTGTTGCAGGGTTATTCCATCCTTCTCTAATTTCATAAATCTAGTCTTTTACTTGTATTAAAAATATGCCAAAACAGGTTTCTTTTTTACTTGAGTCTTTCTGTTTTTGAAAAGAAAAAAAAATAGTTTGGTATTCAAGAAAATCTGAATTAAAAAAATCTGTTTAAGTCACTTTCTTAAGAAAACGAATGCCTTCACATAGTTGAAGGCATTTTTACCTTATTTCACTGGTAAAAGTGAAATAGATTTTCTGTGGTGTAACTCCATAAACTTTGCTTACATTTGCTAGGGATTTTGCCTATGAGTAACATATGTGTTGATCCTAAATAGAACAAACACTGCAGTCTGTTAATGACTTAGAAATAAGGAATGTCGGTGCTGTTGTACATCCATGTGAAAGATGGGAGAATCTGACAAAGATAAAAATATAACATCTCACCATCTTTGCTGTGTGCCTTTCAGTTCAAGAATTTTAAATCTTGTTGCTGTACACAGAAAAGAATGAAGTCTTGCCAGAGGTAGTTGCCTTTGCCGTATCTCTTTTTCTGCATGCAGTGAGCCAGGTGATAAGAAACTTCTCTGTCCTGGCACCTTGTGGTAGCTCTAAATTCAATAAAAATGCAAGGAGCACCTAGAATCTATAATCTTTAATCTTATAAATGGCATCTCTGTATAAAAAAAAGAGAAAGCAATAGTTAATCAATGAATCATTGCAGATTTCTATGAAAAAAGAAATTTTGGGCAAACAAAGGTTTTCTAAAGACTTCTGTGAAAATTTTGTATTGTAGGAAATAATGGGTTAGGAAATGGAGTAGGAAATGGCATTAAAGTAATAGCAAAAATTCTAATAGACTTATTGGCTGCTATTTAATACAACTCTTTTCCCCATTTTAAACTTGATCATTGGTTTCATATTTGCTTTTGAAAGTGTTCTTCTATGTATGACCTATAAACTGTCATATGCAATGTGTCTAGATGCTCGTGGAATTGTACTTCAAAATATTGGGATCTTTTTTGTTTGCCAGAGAAAATGTTCCTGTATAATGTACTGAATTATTCTGATGACTTCTGAACACCTCTTCCATTTCCTTCTTTCTGCCCTTCTCTTTTCTTGGCCATGAACCAAGTTCATCTCTGATGTCACACTGTTAAGTCAATGGAGTTATTTAGCATGCTGGGCCCAATTAGTCCCTGATATGTTTAGATCCAGCTGGTATCACGCTCTTCATTGGTTTCCTGTGATGTCTTTGTTAAGCTAATTGCCTGGCTTGACCACCTGTGCAAAGGATGAATTGCACTCACATATATGTTAGAATGGCACTTTAGTACTGATTGAATTTATTCATGGTCTGGTGGTTGATGTGTTCATGAATGCTTACCTCAGAACTGAAGAGTAACAATTTCTTGAGAGTAAGAGCTAAAAAGTTGACTGAAATAGCACAACAGCTCAGTCCAGAATTGCTTGGTGTTAGGACACCAAGGCCAGGTTTGTATAGGTAGATTGTTGCTGGAGTGGATTTAAAATAAGACATATCCGAATATTAACAGGAGGCCAAACCTTCCAGGGGAGAAAAAGCAGTCCTTTCTTTCAGGTTACGTTGAGTCACAAAGTCAGTTCTCACCACAGTGTTGAAGCCTTAAGGACTCTAAGAGATGATTTCTCACAGATTTGCAGTAGCAGTTTCAGAGGTTTCTTCCTCCAGCTATCTCCTCTGTCCTCTTCCAGAGATCAGCATTTTCAGAGCAAAGTCAATAAAGAATACTAGAACGTCAGTAATCAAGGATGGATTGTGAAAGGGAAAACTGTGGATGTTAACTCAGCAAGTCCATGGTGTAGAGGGGGTATAATCGCAATTCTTTTCAGTATGGCCAAGTCTATTAGTGGAAATTTTTTTATAAGCCACAGTTTCAATCAGCTAAAAAGAACAAAACAAATATTTAGCCAATTGCTTCTTTATCTCTCATCATACTTATTTGGCATTTCTGGGAGAAGTTTCAGGAGGACGCATTGAGACTGGGTGTGGGGGGAGTTTCAGATGTAATGATTTAGGTGAGCTGAAAGTGAATTTCCTCTCCTGTCACAGGGGAATGCTCAGGAGAGTTTCTTTTTGTACAGTTTTACTCTACCACCTCTCTTGAAAACTGTGCTTGCAGACCTGATTTACTTTGCACTTAATTGATGTCAGCAGAAAGCTGTGTATCCTGCCAGCTTTTAGAGTGATGGATGTACTACAACAGGATGAGCTGATATGAAGGAGTGGGAGGGATACTGTTGTACCTGGGGCAGGGATAATAACAATAAGAGGGGGATCCATACCTGTATTGGGACCACATGAAATCACTACCTAGAGTCTTTCTGCACTTTAGCATCTCTTTTACATTAAAGCACTTTGATTAAAGTTGAAATACTTTCCCTTTTTTTCTTACAGTTAATTTTAGGCTGAAGGGTGAGAATTTTTAACCCTTGATAAATTAACTGGCAATCACATAACAAAGTCATTCATTTAGGTTAAAATAGGATACTCCTAATCTAGTCAAAGTCCTAGTGATTTAGAGATTATCCATAGTGCATTTAGTTTTCCTACATTAATTGGTGAAAGGTGTTTGTGTTCTTTAAAAGTGAAAATGAATGCATAAATTCCTGCAATAGAACTCACTAGGATGAACTCAAAAGTCCCTGCACCATTTTCTGTATCACTTTTGGGGCTGTTATCCTAACCCAGCATCTTGAGAATTTTTTTATTAGAGACCTCATGGAGTTTAAGGACCAAATGTACCTAATCCATGAAGGAGCTGCAGAGAGTGTGAAGGGAGAGAGACTTCTTTGTGCCACATTCACCACTAACACACGGCCACTGAGGTCAGTGGAGCTGATCCAAATTACACTTGCTGAAAAATACAGCTTCATTCTTCAGCTAATTTGTTTTACTCCAGTGCTTACCCACTTATAACATGAGAAGCAAAGTATATGCCATTATAATTGAAAGTCTGGTAATAAGTAGGTACTTATGATATAGAAAAAAATGGTTTCCTAGGCTAGTAAGAAATGCAATAGATGAAACTATAGTCATCAAATCCCACATTAAGGTCTAATCCTGCTGGCTGATTCCTTAAAAATCCAGTGAGGGCAGATGACAGCAAGAGCTCCACAGAGTGGAACCACTCTGAGGACTCAGGAAGCCTTAGCAGAGCTGTCAGAAATTCCCAGCATCCATTCAGTTTAACTGAGTCCCCCACCTCACTGTTAGAAAGACTGCACTACATAGTATGAGCTGTTGTTTCTTTCCAGAAATCTTCCTGTCCTGCTTCTCTCCCAGACATGATTACTAAACCCTCCTTCCCTTTCACCCTGTCATTGTCTTCTATACATATATTCCATAAACCTTGATTCATGTCAATGTCTTCCATTTCCTCCAAAGACTATCCATGTAAGGGGATATCCCTATCCAGAATACTGACACGTTGGACTGAAGCCATTAGCTCTTGATCTTAAAGCATGAATGTATAGATTTACAAGTACATGCTTGATTAAGTAATTCTGTGGAAAATGCAGGTATGAGTCACTTGGAACTTTCCACTTGTAGGAAGAAATATGTGGAACAAAGTATGTGCTACATTTTTTTTTAATGCTCCATCAGGAAACCTGTGCAAAGGAATGGTTAATTTGAATCACCTTGTAGCATTTGGTGGGTGATGATTTATCTTTTTTTTCCAAAAAAAGACTATTTTTCACCTCAAGTCTTGATTTCCCCAGGATTATGTTTTGGTGCTTCATGAAGCAGGGTGTTTTGCTGTACTTCGATTGTCTTCCATAACATTCCCAAAACATTTTAGGCTCATTTGCAAAACAGACAGATGTCTTCTTATGTGCAGAGATGTTGTACACAATAAATTTTAACTATCTACATCAAAATCAGCCAATGCAAAAATTAATATATACAGATCATAGATATAGAACAATGCATCTGTTAAATGATAGATATAGAATGCATCTGTTAAATGAAAAGGGGGGTTTTTTTCTTGTTTCTGAGACAAAACAAAGCTGCTTTACAACAGAAGTTGAATAATGGAGCCTGAGATTAAAAAAAAAAAATGTGCAAAAGATAGATTACATTGAAGTTTTATGATCAGAAGAATTTTGGAATGGTTTATACAGCATTTCTGTAGGATTTCAACATCTGATTAGCATCAATATTGCATGTTCATCTCAAAATGAAAATTTATAATTGAATTTGTTTGAAAACTACTGAAATACTCAACTTTGGGGTGACATGAGTGGCTCCATCTGTCAGACCCATCACAAGACCTTGTGGAAGTGTTAGTTCTCCCCCACGAACATCCCACACTGTGTAACACTACAGCAGCACTGGAAGACCCAGACTAAGTTTTTTCCACACAAAATGAAACATTTGTTTGGATTTTCCTGAATTTTTTAATGTTGCAACAAAATCCCTTTTTCCTCCAGATGAAGCGTATTTTTGAGGAAACTACATTTTCTATCACAAAGAAGACTGGTGAAAAATTCTCGGTCTGTTCCAGCACGACTTTGACTTTCTAAAGCAGAATATTGGTACTGGAGGTTGGGCTAAGCACAAGAGCCTTTGCCCTCAAATACGCGGTTTCTTATGAAGGCCAGCAGAGATAACAGGGAAGGTCGGTATCGCCGCAGAGCTGGGCTTTGGAGTGTGTTACTCTTTCACCTCTTCTCCTGCCCTTTGCTTTTTCCTGGGGGGATAGCGAGGGGTACCTCCCGAGCTGTTCCCTTGCTCCCATTCCGCATCTCGCCTGTGTGAGGCTGTTTGCCAGCTGAGCTCCCCTCCATCCTCCTGGGAGCACTTTCTTGCCCTCCAGGCTCTTGAGGGCTGAATCGTGTCTGCAGAGGGCTCAGGCACATCTAACGGGGTGACCACGGGGGCTCAGAGCAGCCCGCTTTATCAGTGAAGCCAGCACAGGGTCAACTGCCAGGAGCACGCGGCGGGACAGTGACTACCTGTTTAGTTACTGTGCTTGCTGCTTGCTACAAAAAGGTCTCAAAGCTACAGATTTTCCAGTGCATCCCAAACGCTAACCTCCTCTGTCTTCGGAATTACCTGCGTTAGGGATTTCAGAGAAACATCAGAAACAAGAAGATGATGTGCTAAATGTTATTACTCTTTCCTTCCCTCTTTGACTGCCTTTAGTAATTTCTTCCTGCTCTCCAACAGGAGGATCACCCAAAATACAAACTGAATGTGTCTGAAAACAGTTTCCAAAGTTTTAAAGAACAACACATTTCTTTTTTCTGGGTTTTGGGGGTTTTTTTGGTTGGTTGGTTGGTTGGTTGGTTGGTTTTGTTTTGATTGTTGTTTGTTCATTCATTTTAAACATACCTGCAAGATCCATCTGTATAATTAGTGGTCATATGAACAGTGGTTCTGGTATTACCTCCTTTTCCTATCCCTAATTTGCTGTACCTTTCCCTTTCTTCCTGCCCTCCTTTTATAATACTCATTTTTACATTAATGCATAGGTCTTTCCCCCCACTCCCTCCCCGATTAAATGAACTCTAGTTGGTCTTCAGGTTGTACGTTTCCTCTGATTCAGCATCAGCAAACTGTACATTTTTCACCAATGC
>NW_008794492.1:447343-466003 GCF_000699145.1 Aptenodytes forsteri
CTGGAGCCCTCAGCGTAAGAAAGACACAGACCTGTTGGAGCGGGTCCAGAGGAGGGTCACAAAAATGATCAGGGGGATGGAACACCTCTCCTATGAAGAAAGGCTGAGAGAGTTAGGGTTGTTCAGCCTGGAGAAGAGAAGGCTTCAGGGAGACCTTCTTGCAGCCTATCAGTACTTAAAGGGGGCTTATAAAAACGACGGCGACAAACTTTTTAGCAGTCCTGTTGTGACAGGACAAGGGGGAATGGCTTTAGACTAAAGGGAGGTAGATTCAGACTAGATATAAGGAAGACATTTTTTACGCTGAGGGTGGTGAAGCACTGGCACAGGTTGCCCAGAAAGGTGGTGGATGTCCCATCCCTGGAAACATAGAAGGTCAGGTTGGACGGGGCTCTGAGCAACCTGATCTAGCTGAAGATGTCCCTGCCCATGGCAGGGGCATTGGACTAGATGACCTTTAGAGGTCCCTTCCAACCCAAACTATTCTATAATTCTATGATTCTATGATTCTGAATTGTTCGAGCCAAACTTTTGCAAACTGCAGCTATTTAAATAATAAGTATTTTTAGAAAATCATTCTTTTATTGTTGGAGGCTATGTGCTTTTGAAGATCTGGCTCTTCATTTTTCCAGCCCATTATTTGGAGCAATTCTGCTCTTTTCTTCCATTCATCCTTGGGATGAAATTTTGACTTCATGAATATTATGTACACGATGTGATGGCTTCCAGATGTTGCTATCACTGCCAAAATCCTACTGTGTTTGGCACTGTTTAGACACATGGAAGCAGCTGTAAACAAAGAACACATAAGGGGATTTTGCTGTTAAGTGTTAGAGTTAACATACATGTGCCTGACAATGTGAACTTTAAGCAGGTACTTTTCCCTTTAGTAAAGACTGAAAATTCTGTAGGTTTCTAGGGGCAGCTAGTATTTTACTGAATGTAAGCAAGTATCCAAATTTCTGTGGTGTTGAATTGCTCCTGAGAATACAACGGCCCAATTGAAAGTACCATAATCTGTAATTCTGCTAAGATACTGCATATTTCAAAACAGAGTATTCATGGATAGTTGTCAAATATAAAGAAGAATGGAGATGTTCACAAATGGAATAAATCTTACTTATACTTATAAAACATCAACAGGAAAAAAGATTGGATTTTTGTTTCTCAATTGAAAAAACAAATCTGTCTGTTTCTGTCTGAGTTTAGTCTTTCCTGACAGTTAGAGCCAGAAGAAGGTGTCTGAAGAAAGATCACACTCCAGGTCTTATATATTGCTAGATATTGATAATTGACTGGTTTTGAACAGCTAGTAGTTTTACAGAAGTACACTGCTGCCTTCCATAGCTTTACAGAACATAACATTAGCATGGTATTCCTGCTTTTGAAGAGATGTCTGTGAAGGTGATAGGAGTGGAGTCACCTCCAGCCTTTGTACCCTTGCAGGAAGACACTCTCAGCCACTTCCTGCTCCCTGAACCCATGCTGGTAGAGATGCTGGTTCTCTGTACTGGTTTTGGCTGGGATAGAGTTAATTTTCTTCATAGTAGCTAGTATGGGTCTATGTTTTGGATTTGTGCTGGAAACAGTGTTGATAACACAGGGATGTTTTTGTTACTGCTGAGCAGTGCTGACACACAGTCAAGGCCTTTTCTGCCTGTCACCCCACCCCACCAGCGAGTGCTGGGGGTGCACAAGAAGCTGGGAGGAGACACAGCCGGGACAGCTGACCCCAACTGACCAAAGGGATATCCCACACCGTATGATGTCATGCTCAGCATATAAAGCTGGGGGAAGAAGAAGGAAGGGGGTGATGTTTGGAGTGATGGCGTTTGTCTTCCCAAGTAACCGTTATGCGTGATGGAGCCCTGCTTTCCTGGAGATGGCTGAACACCTGCCTGCTGATGGGAAGTAGTGAATGAATTCCTTGTTTTGCTTTGCTTGTGCATGCGGCTTTTGCTTTACCTATTAAACTGTCTTTATCTCAACCCAAGAGTTTTCTCACTTTTACTGTTCTGATTCTCTCCTTCTCACATAGCGAGCGGCTGTGTGGTGTTTAGTTGCTGGCCGGGGTTAAACCACGACAATCTCTGAACTTGCTCCTCAGGCTGGACAAAGCTTAGTGTATCTCTTCAGGGTCTCCTGCAGTACCTAGACAGATGCTCTGAAAGGCTCCAGGTCACAGTGGAAAAGACTTTCTTCAGGTGTCCAAAAGGAAATGTAGAATTGCTTGAGGAAGTGGTGAGCACAAAGCTGCATCCAGAGCTCTCTCTTCAAATGAGGCTGTGGTCTGGGATGAGGAGCCCAAGGACTTGGGGTCTGTGGAAAGCAATTTATTATACACCTTTTATAGCCTCTCTCTGAAAATAGAATTGATTCCCTTAGACTCCTTTATGATGCTTTGTCAGAGTAGTCTGGGTATCATGAAATACCAAAGTGTTTAGCTTCCAGGACTTTCAACACATTCAAATTTTATTATCTTCATTTTAGAGCTGAGGCATAACAGGATCAAAACTGGAGAGTATTAAAAATAGATTATTGGTCAATCACATTTACAAGCCAAAAAATGAGGCAACATTCATCAGTTCACTAAAAAAAAAACCTGAAACAAAAACCTGATACAAATTTGTCAGTTGTTTTCTGTTGGATGCATTTGTCTTGCAGCTTTATGGTAACCTGTAGTGCTGACCTCCGCAACAAATGAAACCAGTGGCTCTGCACCTAGCTTTGTGTAACACTGCTACTATTCCTAATTCTGGGAAGTCAACTAGTGATTGCATAAAAGCTGACAGAGAAGAGTTTATAGGAAGGTGATGATGATCTTCTGATTAAAACCAGAATACCTTCCATACATGTAGAGGGAATAAATTAACATCCTGACACTTCATAACCAATATCTGACAGTATAAGCTTCACTATTATTCAAAGAGTGTCCCCCATCCCTGTCCCCCCCTCCCCCCCAGCTATACTATGTGACGATTCAAATCTGGGTAAAAGGACAGACAGTAATATCGGAGCAAAGTTATGTAAAACAAAAAAACCCTTTTTTTTTCAAGAAGAATTCCTGACACATGAATTTCTGGAGTTCTTTATTGCAGGACTGGATGCTCTCAGGTAGTTATCAATAGATGATAATGTTTTCATGGATACACTGCACATAAAGGAATGGGACAAGGATGAATGCCAACCATTTCCAAGACATCATTTCAGTTAACAAAAGCATTTTGTGTGTAGTTTTCACAACAGTAAAGTGTTTGATTTTTCAGTGTTCTTTAGACGTGCTCCAGCTATGAACATTGCCATAAGGACAGCGATTGCAAAAGAGAAAGCACCAAACTTGGGGAAGGGTGTTTGTGTTCAGTCATAGGATTCGCCATAGCACACACATATTGGAGACAAGCATACAGGAGATTATTACTATTCTTTGTCTCAGGATCAGAACTTGTTTTTACTTTAGTACTATAATTTAGTCTCAGGGACATTATATGTATACATGCACATAGGAACAATTTATGGGCAAGACAGGGAGCAAGACTGACCCTTTTTGACAGCTAGTGATTGCACAGAAGCTGACTGAGAAGAGTTTCTGTTTAAGCAGTCAGCAGTCTCTTAAAACCGCAAAGTTAACATTTCTGTGCTCAGCTAGGATAGCTTCTGTTTGAAGCTGAAAGTGGAACATAACATAATCCATTATGGATGGATGTTTGAGAAAAGAGTTGTTCTCAGCACAGATATACTTTGTACAAAGCAATCATATGAGGCTACTACATTCAGAAGTATGACTCTGACTTTGCAGAAGACAGGCATTGAATCTGTGGCAGCGTAACAGAAGTATTAACTGAAATGCATGACATTAACCTTGTTGTTTCAAAGGACATAAAAGATAAGGTCAAACAGCACAAAATAACAAGTGAGAAGAAATCAAACAATATCTGACAGTATAACCTTCACTATTATTCAAAGTGGATATTATTCAAAGTGGAATGACAGACAACTTCAGTTTACAATGAAATGCTCTTTTTAAAAGAAAAATAAAAAGAGACAATAGGCAGACCTGCCAGTCTTTCGGCTCAGGGGAGGCCAGGGGAAAAAAATGTAAAAATTGCATGAGATCTTCCTTGAACTACATGCACTAGTGCCCTCCACGCTGAAGCACAGTAGTCAAACTCTTCCCTCCTACCTTTTTAGCCCTATATAAACCCTGTTGTCATACAGGTATCTGCAGCTTAATGAGTGACTACAAGGGGTACTGCTTGGAGAGCGTAAGAGTTAAGGCTGCAGGCATGAAAAGCAGCCTTACATAAAAATATTGACTTGACTTCTAAATAAGTTCTAGGTGTACTGAACCAGTCATGAACCAGTCACTTTTACATAAGCTAAGAAAACAACAATTTACATTTAGCTCTTCTGACTATTCTTGATACTCTACAGAGAAGGAGTATGATTAATATTTTACATTATCAAGTCCAAAATACTGTTAGTTGAAGTTATCTAGCCGCCTTCTTCCTCCTCCTCCAAAGATTTGTCAGAAAGAGTGAAGGATCCTAAATGCTTTCTAAAGGGAATATTATGAATTAAGTAATCCAGTAGGACATCCAGATACTGCTTTGCTCTATCTGTTCTCTCTCTACTCTGGCAGAAATCATTGCTAGAAAGATTGTGGAAGGATGTGGCAGCAGGGACAGAGGCATGGACATCTTCAGTGTGGTCTTTGATCTGATGTGCCTGTTGCTGGATGTCAGCTGGGGGATGGTGGATGCCAGATATCAGGCCAAGACAGATGTCCTTCAAGAACTGGATGATACTACAAACTGCTGCCAGAGCACAAAACTTTATATGCTGTAAAGAGGGTTAGGAAATCAGAAACACAGTACCTAATGTTCTGCACAGCAGAATCACGGTATTAATTCAGTGACACTTATCCATTACGACAGCATCAAGTTGTACTGCTTGGTGATGTACCTCTGGCTGGGCAGATTCCAGGTCTTTGTTTCTTCCAGGCAGCTCCCTAGTCCATTCCAGCCTCAGCTGCTTTTGCTTCTCCTTGCCATCTCAAGATGGTTCTTGTCCACCTCTTTGGATCAGTCAAGCTAGAGTTTGGGGAAGCAAATAGGAGGTGTTGAGTCCACTTTCTGAGATCAGAAGGTACAGCAAACTACATTCCTACTACTAGTCAGCTTGTAAGAAGTGAGTTGGCACTATCAACTTGTGGCTGATGATAGACAAATTCCTGAAAGCACCATCTACATTTTTTCCTCTTTGACCAACACCTCCCAATAGAAGAACATTTAAGTATCTTGTGTATAAACTGCAGATTTACAGCCTAGTGTGAATGTGTTCAATTTACAGCTGAGCTAGTGCATGTACAGAAATGTCTACATGTGCACATCCTGCTTGATTAGAAAAGTATGTATGTCATACACAAGTGTTGGACCTTCCCACTAAAGTTAGCAGGTTTTATTTAAGAGTTTAAAGCATAAATCTGTCAGAATAGTGGCTCTTATGCCAAAGGCATTGTATTCAGTTTACTGCTGACAAATTTCTTTAATTGATCAAAATAGATTTTTTTTTTTTTTTGGGGGGGAGCAGAAATCATATCTTATGCCAAATTTGGGAAACCCTTCATTAACAAGCAAAAAGTGAGTGTCAGCCTCTCCACTATCCAAATACAATGCACATACAGGCTGAACTGGGAACTCCTGAAATTAGTACCCATTCTAATTAAGCTTGAACCAAGAGGCTTGAACTTTGAAAGTGTTTGAAAACCTTACACAATTTCTTGCCAGGGGAATTGCTTGCTGAATCTGGGAGAAGATTTCCCTCATGCTCTGCCCAACTTGTTTCATTTTCACCGTGGAGCTCTGGTGGGGTCCCTGGTGGAGTTTGGTTGAAATAAGAGTCCAGACATATGTAGTAACTTGTTTTTCCCCCCCCTGCTCCGTGGAAGCAGCTTCAAACCCCTCCAGAGCTTTTGTAAACTTAGCTGAAAGTAATAACAAGGGTTATTCTTGCTAAGGGAAAGGTACAGGCAGCTGCTAGATGACTGCATGCCATCCTGGCAGAGATCAAGAACAGGTTAATGCATGCCAGCCTCTTTTGTGTAACTGGTTTTAACCCAACCTCCTATGGATATTGTGCTATAAGCATTAATGCAGCCATAACAGGTGCCATAACAAGCCATTTTGTAGATATCTCAAGACAGGAATTTGTGACTTTGATTTATACTTATTAGGCAGTGAAGTCTGATACAGCAAAAGGATTAAATCTAACCTTCAGTGAAAGCCTATCCTTTAATCCAGCAGTGAAGAACACTAGTTTATAAGTGTTCTTCACTTATATGTATAGCATATATACATGTAGCATATGATTTTAGAGGAAGACAGCTATTGCAGAGGTAGAGATGCCACGTAACATCTCTGCTGTTCGAAGGAAATGTGATATGGTCAGACAAAGCAGTCATAAAGCACTACCTTATATGCGAAAGGGAGCATAGTTTTGAAGAGTCCTGAACGCAAGTTCTGTCTGACTGTACCTGGCACCACTTGTTGCAATGGCTAGTCAAGGATGATTCCTTAACTACTCCTTTGAAGATATGAATTCCTATAGTAAGTCAGAGGTGGTTTTGTCATCGGTGTTACAAATTGCTTACATTTTATTTGTACTGCCTAGGACTGAGGCATCTTTCTATCCTGAACAGCTGAGGTGAGATAAGCCAAAGTTTAAATCACTCAAGTGATTCCACTTCATTTGATGAAATGGAAGCCACATTCTAACTTGAACATTTAGCATACCAGTTTGTTGTCAAGGGTACATGCTTAGCACAACTGCTTCACTACCTTCCTGAAATACCGCTTAACTTTTACAAGCTTCTAACCCTTCCCTGGATATTTGCTTATAAAGTCAACTACTTGACCAAGGAAGGAGAAGTGGAGTTTTAGTTTCTGCTTTACCCCTGTGAAGACCTTCAGTCTCACTTATACACACCGGGAAGAGCATTACTGGTGTTTTGTAGATGTTGCCTGTAGACAGCATAATCCAATATCAAGTAACTCTTAGATCCAGTTAGCATAAAACTGATTTATTCCAGTAACTCAGTCATTTTTCCTCTATTCAGAAAAGTTAATATAAAATACTCACTCAGATCCTCATCACTTATTGGTATTCCTCTGATGTCACCAGCAGAGTGTCAAAACTGACAGTAGCTTTCTGGCCCATGCTTGCCCTGGAGCTGCATCCATGCTAATAGTTGCTACTGATTTGGTGGTCTTTGCTTGTTCTCAACAGCCTCTCCAGCTCTATCCATCACTTCAGTTACAGAAACCTTTGCTGCCACTGCTGCAGAAGCTATGACCTCCTCTGCATCAAAGAGCACTTAGGAAGACAAAAAAGTGGAATATTAATATACTTAATTGGTCAGAATGATTCACAGTTCCATACTGTTTCTGGGTCCATTTCAGCTTGTTCTACAGATTGTACTTCAGAATTGCATAATTTACTTCTACCTATCAGCTTTCCTTCAGTGCCTGGTGTACAAAGGATGTATTATATTAGTTTTGTGTTAAAATGCACTGTAGGAGATCAATTCATGGAGCACTAATATTTGCCCAAGGTGGTACATTTGGACAAGGAAAGATGCCCAGAGTTGATGGAAGAACTGAAGTTAAAACCTACAAGATTAATTTTAAACATTTGTGCATCCTTCTATGTCACCTGCCTCTTACTAGTGCAGGCTGTTCAGAACAAAGACTATTTTCTTAAGTTTGAGTTTCATTGAACGGAAGTTTCAGGTGGGATGCCTCTTTATTGCTGGATCTCGCTAGCAGTAGGTCAGTCATGCTGCTTATTGCTCTCTAGAAAGAATAACCATGCCACCATCCACCAAAGAGATTCAGCGTCAGAATAAGATTCTTGGAGTATTTGATAAGAAATCTATGCAGTGTATAAGAGTCACCCTACTTCCTCTGGTAACTATTCTTGTCTGTTCTTAGTCTGATTGTCTGTGGTGTGTCTCAATCTGCTGCCTAAAGGTAGGCAGTGGATTAGTCGCTTAAGCTTCCAAGGAGAGATAGAAAATTTGTTTTCCTTTTGATGGCCCTGACACTTGTTAGCAGCATGCCGTACAAAAAAGAGGGGGTTTTGTACCCTGATTTCCACTCTTCTCTACCCAGAACTGAATCCATCTCAAGACTAACTTCTCTGTTGTAGGAAGTTCATGACAAATTAAGCCAGGCCTTATGTAAGCTTGGTTCTGGCAGGCTTAAGAGAATTTCTGTTGCCAAGTAGAGATATCTGTCAACCATTCTAGGTTTCTCCAGAAACTTATGGATAACAAGGAGGGGAGGGCAAGATTGTCTCCTATGATACTATTGATCAAAGATATATTGTAACTTTTAACAAGTTTGTTGAAAGATACAACTAATGGAGCAGATCACTGGTATATTCACCTGTTTTAATCAGTAATGTCCACTTTAGAAAAATTCTCCTCCTGCTCAGTAGAGAACATGGTGAAGTCAGGGAAGGGTGTCCTGGTTTTGGCTGGGATAGAGTTAATTTCCTTCCTAGTAGCTGGTACAGTGCTGTGTTCTGGATTTAGGATGAGAACAATGTTGATAACACACACTGAGAAGGCTGGGGGTGCACAAGAAGCTGGGAGGGGGCACAGCCAGGACAGCTGACCCAAACTGGCCAAAGGGACATTCCATACCATGTGCCATCATGCTCAGTACATAAACTAGGGAAAGCTGGCAGGGGGGGCCGCTGCTTGGGGACTGGCTGGGCATTGGTTGGCGGGTGGTGAGAAATTGCACTGTGCCTCACTTGCTTTGTATATTATTCTTCTTATTATTACTATTAGTAGTAGTATTTTATTTTATTTCCATTATTAAACTGTTCTTATCTCAACCCACGAGTTTTCTCACTTTTACTCTTCCCATTCTCTCCCCCATCCCACCAGGGCAGGGGGAGTGAGTGAGCAGCTGCGTGGTGCTCAGTTGCTGACTGAGGTTAAACCACGACAAAGGGGTAGCAAGAGAAATGTTTCTAAACTTGATGCCATTGAAAGTGATCACATTATAAATCTATTTGTGTGGTCTTCAATCCCTTCAAAGTCATTGAAGGAGAGTGCAAGTGTGCCGATAAATGCCTTCTTAGTATTCTCACAAGGTAAATGGACCAAGGACCATTTGCAATGTCTATGATGGAACATTTGAAGTTGCATCTGTAGAGTGTCCTGTTTCCAGAAGGAATTCATCACTTGCAGCTGGTGGCAAGGAATGAGTATGACACACAGCAACTGACTCTAGTAGTTGTAGTTTAAGGCATGATGAGACTGAAGTGGCACATGTCCTTTGTGTGACCTGAATTGCTAGTTCTCAACAATAGCTACCCTCAAGGTGGAGGGTTTTGACAGACCCAGTTAGAGGCATCCTTCTGTCAAGTGAAGATCACAGCTTCTTTATTGTATGTGGGGCACAACTGCATTCATCAAATTAAGGTTTTTATTCTGACATATACAAAAAAAGAAAGGCTGAAGAAGCAAGTGACAAGAACAATTGCCGATTCTATCTGTCCCAGTTATGGTGAAACATGACACTTATGGCTCTTACCAAGAATGTTTCTTGCTATCTTAATTTTTCATATTATTTACTGACTTCCTTCTTCTACTGTGTACACTCACTACCTTGTAGTTACCCCTGAGATTTATTTCCCCTAAGACATTCTCATCCTGAGGCAAAGAGTTACAAGTTTAACTAAAGTATTCTGTAGCTACTCTCATACTTGGATCCCCCATGTTTTATTTTTCCAACCAGATCAATTAAGAACTACGAGGTTCTAAACTCCTCAGTTTGCACCTACAGAAGTCTTTATGGCTCAGATATTATAGGTAATGATGGGTCTTATATATCTTTACAACATAGCAGTCATAAAACTAAAAGTTATCACAGTATTTGAGATGAGCTTTTAATTGTGCTTATAACTCACTGAAAATTCCTCACTGGCTAGCCAGCATGTTTCTCAAGTCAAACATAAAATTTGTGTTTGTTGGCTGAAAGAACAGAGATAGTTTAGGATTAAGTTTTTTTCTGACTAGATTGAAAAGAAAGGAAAGCTGAAAGGTTTTAATCACAGGTTTATGAAGAGGTTTACTTATCTGTACATGTAACATCCCACTAGATAGCACTGAAGTCCTATAGATCTCAGTAGCTTCTTTGCTTTTCTGTTACTGCTAAGCTGTTTCATATTACCTCTAGAGAATAGGGGGGGAGACCACACCATACTCTTGGCAGGTCAGGACAAATTTATGTCTTATACTTCAAGCTGAGAATACTGCTATTCAAAGGTTTTTTTGTCTTGTAGCAGTTACGCCTCTCACTGTGTTGCCCATCCTGGTTTAAATAGTCTCCTTCCAAGATCTTTAATTGTAAGCAGACCTAAGTTCCTCCACCTCCCCAGAATACTTAGGTATTCATACAACTGTACATAAACCTATTCTGAACACAGCCAGGAGAGTCTATAATTAACTAAACCCAAATTATCCTCCTTTTCTCTTAATGGCTTCTTAAAGAATGATTTTCTGAATGGTGAGAGAACTTAGTCTTTCTGAGAAGCCATTAAAAACAAACTTAAGGGAGAGACAGATGTTTGTAAAGCCTAAATTTTCCTTCTGCTAGACTATAGAGGTCTTACATTGTTTTGCCTTTTAAACTTGCTAGTACTATGGTTTAGTTTTTACAGCTTCTCATTTAATGTAGAACTGAAGGACATTTCCAGGACAACCGAATCTGACATTATCACCATCATTTTCCCAAAGGCATTCATGTGGATGCTATTAACAGACGGTAATTTGAGATTGAAGTACTTGAGTAACATAGCTGTTCTCAGAAAAAGAAAGGGAGGTGGAAGGATGGAATGATTTCTGGTCATCTCCATCCCAGGTCTCATCCTGTCAACTGCATCAGCTTTACATGTGGCCTTTGCTAATAGAAGTTACCTTGTGTTTATTCGTTAAGTGACCTACTGGATTTTAGGAACACACACATGGCACCTCTTTTTACTACTTAGAAAGAAAGATCAGCTGGCTATTCATACCTTTGAGTCCTCCCAAAGAAGACAGATTTCCTGAGGTTTCATTATTTGTGATTACTAGTAAGGGCTACTTAGATTAACCAAAGTGAGAGTCAGTTGACTCTCAGACCACTTACTTAGAATGTTTTGAATGTTAAGTTTAAACACAAATCCATTAAAAAAGAGAAATTACTTTTACTAACTTGAGATCACCCCTAAGTTCTGTGTCAGCCTTTAACATGAAACAGTTCATTTGTTAGAAAGGTGGCTACTAGAAGTGGTCCTTATAGAGTGGGAGATCAATGTAGAAGCTGTGGAGAACACTCAATAAGCATGAAATTGAGGTTCAGAAAGTTGTTGCGTTAAAAGTTTCACAAACTCAGATTGAACTTTTTGCATCAATTTTAAAGATCTTTTTCCTGTGGCAAGTACTTAAATTCTCATACTATACAACCTTAACTGAAAACAAAAAAAAAAGATTATAATATGTTAGAGTGTAGAAACATACATGGAACAGGAGAGTGGGAAAGAACTTCGACCAGCTGATGACCGCAATTACACATATTTACCACTAGGAAGAATTAGTATTTTTACAAAAACTTTTATTTTCTTCTTCCAGCCATTTTCTCTTTTCCCATACTCTTATTTGATTTTCCTTCACATAGCTTACACTGTGGAAAGTAGGTCTGCTCATCTTATATATCAGACTGATGAACTCCTCATAGGGAATAGCAACCAAGACAGGCAGCACACAAAAAACTAGAAAGCACCAGATGGTTGCAAAATACATTGTATTTTGCCACTGCTCTTTTTTCATTCTGAAACAGTGGGTTTTATTTGTGTGCAGCTGCATCTATTTCAGTATCTCCTTTCCTTTCTGATACTCTCTTTCCTTTTTCTATATCACAGAATAATTGAGGTTGGAAGGTGTCCTGGTTTCGGCAGGGATAGAGTTAATTTCCTTCCTAGTAGCTGGTACAGTGCTGTGTTTTGGATTTAGGGTGAGAACAACGTTGATAACACACCGATGTTTTAGTTGTTGCTAAGTAGTGCTTACACTAGTCAAGGACTTTTCAGCTTCCCATGCTCTACCCAAAGGGCTATTCCATACCATGTGACGTCATGCTCAGTACATAAACTATTATTATTATTGTTATTATTATTTTATTTCAATTATTAAACTGTTTTTATCTCAATCCACGAGTTTTTCTCACTTCTACTCTTCCAATTCTCTCCCCCATCCCACCTAGGGGGGGACAGGACTCAGTGAGCAGCTGTGTGGTGCTCAGTTGCTGACTGAGATTAAACCATGACAGAAGGCACCTCTGTAGATCATCTAATCAATCCTGTGACTCAAAGCAGAAGCAGGAAGAGCAGATTGCTCAGGTTTGTGTCTGGTTGGGTTTTGAACACCTCCAAGGACAGAGACTCTACAACCTCTCTGGACAACCTGTTCCAGTGTTTGACTACTCTCCCTGTAAAAAAGGTGTGATTTTTTTTAATATTTAAAAATGGAATTTTCTGTATTTCAATTTGTGCCAATGATAGAAAAACATTGGTTAAAGCAGAAATGAGTATATTCTAAATGCAAGAATTAGAATCCTTTTTGTTAAATTAAAAAAAAAAGCAACAAAATTTTTCTTCACATAAGTTTGATTGGTTTGCAGTTACTTAGGCACAAAAAAGAAAGAGTTAGGAGGCAGGCATTCCACCTTTAACAGGTAGTTACAAACAGCTGGTTGAAAAAGCAAATAGTCAGGTGGACTCTCAGGAATTTAAATTAGACGTATGACTTGTGCATGGAGGAAGCATGAGCTTTGAGATGGGAAAAGATTTAGCTCTATCTGTTTGCCTTGTATTTTGGGGGATGGTTTTATTTTTATTTACTTTGTTGCTTTCATTGAAGAAGAAACCACAGTTTAGTTCGTGTTTTCTCTTGTCAGTTCTTAGGTTTTAATATTGAGTTTCTGTGATTCCTATATTTTTTGGTTGTCCCCTTTTTCTCCAGCATAGGGAGTAGGTTTTGGTTTTGTTTTTTGTTTGTATTGTATGTTTGTTTTTTTCTTCTCTTTCTTTTTTTTCTTTTTTTTTTTTTTTTCTCTCATGAGTCTCTGGAGAAGTTTTAGTAAAGTATATTTGAAAGGTAGCTTTCGTCAGGTAACAAAGCTCAAGAGTTTGAGCTGTTTGTAGGAAAAAAAATGTTTTGTTTTGTTTTTCTCAGTACATAGGAGTAGGAATGGAGTACCACGCTACCCTCCTTTGTCTAGAAAATGAGAGTTGCATAGGCTATTGTCCTGCTGCATCTTTGTGGGAAGTTGAAACCAGCTAGATAGCAGGTTTGATAGAAGACTCTTTTCTGCAGCTGATGTGCCTGCAGATAACCACTGCTCAACTTCTTCAGTCCTCCCAGTCTGTAGGAAAAAAAGAGAGTATTAACAGCTTTAAGAGCAAATAGTGATATTAAGGAAAGCTGGCTTCCGAAAGATCAGTGCCACAGGTGCGCAATTCTATGAGGTCTCTGTAGTGTCTGATGAGAAGTGTCTCATGTGGTTTCCTCCTGCTTCCCTCGTTAGAGGAGTTAGTAGGGTCCTCACCTCTGCTCATTGCCCACTGTAGAAAACTAGTAGAAATGCAGTAGCTTTGAGACCTCTGTCTTTTTGTTGGATAAGTTACAAGGGAGGTTGAGAAAGTCAGCTGGATGGATCTGCATAGGCATATGCATGCAGTTTGTTGGCCTAGTGCATTTTCACACTAGAATTTTTCCTAGGACAGAAAAGTACATTTGCATGCAGTCTGTCTTCTTGAAAAGGAGATAGGTCTTCATTGTTATAACTATCTTTCCGTGTAGTCATATCTATCTTTCTGCATAAGTATCTTTTTTCTGACTACTCCTGTTGCTGAGCTCACAAAAGCAGGAGTTATATCTCAGTCCATTGCAGTTAGACCTTTCATTTGAATTGGATGAGGTGCCTATGTCCTCACAGAAGTCTGCAGAATGGCAAGAGCAACAGGCCTTTCTGACACCACCTAGGTAGCAAACAGTTTTAGCTCCTAAAATCTCCTTTTTATGCCCCTTTTCATTTGAGAGCACTATGTTTTCTTCTAATTGGGTATTTCTTGTCTCACATGAATGTAGTGGCAAGACTGGTATAAAAGAAGAGGTGTTTTCTTTCATAAATCCCTGGAGGGGTTACTTTGTACCTCCTTTCTCTGGGTTCTGTGTATTTCTAATGAAAGTCACATGTCTGAAAACCTTTTTAAAAAGAAAACTGGAAATGTAGCCATCTTTCCAGTTTGAGTATTTGGGTATCTTGTGTTTTGGCAATCTACCAAGACACCATAGTTTGCATAGCTAGAACTATGATAATCCTGGTTTTTGTTGAATCCTAGAGAACAGTGATTGTTGCCTACCAACACATTATCTCACATTTATCTAGGCTGCCTGCTTTCTCTGAGGCAGGAACAAGCACACCTATGCTGTTCTTTAAAACCTGTTACTTTAACCTGATCTTAAACGATTTCAGCAATAACAGGTTTAGTAACTTTCCTGTAGCATTGTTAACAATTATTGCAGTTTCAAGTGACTGGTTTCTTTTAATGCCTTGAGCCTCAAAACTAAAAAACCACTGGTTTTCACTGTGTAGACTGTCCTTTCTTAGGGTAACCACTCTACGAGTCTATCGTTATTTTTAAAAAGACTTATTTTAAGGGTAAAAACTGATTACAAGTAATCTTGAATGTCTGTCCTAAATAATGTCTGACAGGTTTCCGAAAACCAGAGAAGGAAGCATATCTTTTGAGTGAGGCAGGGAATGGAAGAAACCTGTTGTCCATTGTACTCCCTGATATTTAACAATAGCTTTAGTCAGCCTCCTGACTGGAGTATTTTCATCTGTTACAGGACATTTCAGATAGACAGATTTTGTCTAATATACACAAATCTCAGTTATTAAAATTACAGTTCTATTGTGAAAACTTTCAGCAAACAGCTTTTAGGCTCTGCTTAAATTTCCTTTGAAATTGTATAAGTCTGGCCTGCTTTGCATCATTTGATTTTTTCTGGTGTTGCGTTATTGGGAAATGTGTCTGTGTACAGCCATGAATTCTGTCTGATGAAGGCAACTCTCTGGGTACGTGTGTCAGAATACAACATCCATTTTGAATAAGTTTTAATATTCTTTAACTTGCATATAGGACTGAATTTTCAAAGGAGTAGAATACAGAGCTCACAGTAAAATTTGATGTCCCTCTGGTCACAGGGGAAATCCCTTGGATAAATACCTGCCTACTATGTAGCATTTACGATTCGTGACAAGTAAGTTGCAGTTTCCTTAAAGAAACTGATTAAGGTCATATCAAAAAATCAGGAAGTTACTGAAAGGAACTCTGCCCAGAGATTTTCTGGAAAGAGAGGCCAAGAATAGGAAAAAGAAACCAAAAAACTTCTTCCCAGGAAGAGGGGAGAGGTAACACTTTGATTCCTTGTTTGGGAGCAGAAGCCAAGGCACGTTGGCAGGAGTTAAAGTGTTACTTGTCAGCTAGGAGGGCTCTCAGCAAAAGAAGACTGCTCAGAATTTGTGTGGAAGGTTGGTAGAGAGGTGCATGAAATTCTCCCCTGCCCCCTAAATATGTGCTGGCTGAAGTGAATAGCTATTATTTATTGGAACACTTGAAAAGTGAGAGTGTCAGTTAAAAGAACAACTTTAAGGGATTTTTGTGGTAGTGGGGAGATGGTTACAAGTTCAAGAGTAGTAACTACATTTTGGCTAAGTAGATACAATTTTGTGATACCACATTACAACTTTCAAATGAGAGAATACCTGCAATATCCAAAGATTGCAAATACCTACATGTTTATTTGCATAAACTGAGCACTTTTACAGTCCCAGTACTCTTCTTACCTATTAAAAATGGGATACAATTGTGCTGAATAAAAGAATCTGATTTCTATTACACTTATTTGCCAATATACTTGAGAGTTGACACCATGGCATAGAGAGAAAATACCAGGTTTTACTGGAATGCTGTTTACAGTTTAATTGCATTCTAATAAACAGTGTAAGTAACAGTCACTCTCAGAAGGTCATTTTATCTATGAGAGAGTTGATTCTTCTTGAAGAAAATAATAATTTTAATTGACATTTTGTTTAACCAAATATGGACTCTGCATGGTATACCATGATAAAAAACAGGGCTGGTTTTACTTATTGAAGAGGGGGAAAAAGTAAGAAGCTCAAAACACAGTAAATCATATTGCACCACAAAACTGTCAAAGTATTTTGTACTGTTTCATTCAGATGAGAACATCAGTTTCCAGTCAGAGAGGTAACTGGTGTCAAACTAGGAAAAGGGTTCTTACTGGAGCATTCAAGTTAAACGATAAAAAAATAGCAGTTCCCTGACTTGTTCTCCTGCAAGCTGCAGGGGTTTTAAGATTTCAACTGTACAAGTACGTATGTGACAGGATTTCTTCCTAGGCATTAGCATAGACACCCTTAGATGTTACTGTAGCTGGGCAGGTGCTGAAGGAACACGAAGTAATACATAATGCAGGTATTAACTGAGCACCTGGTTGGTCACACAGGAAAATGTTCTTTGCTTCTCCCACTGATCTGCGTTTGTCCTTCTTTCTGAATTACTTCAGGGGTCAGGTGTGTGACTTTTCTTCCTTGGGCTTAATTCCTATGTTCTGTATGATGTGATAGACATGAAGTGTTTTGCCTTGCACCTTCTTTTTATTGCAAACAGATACTGTCTCTGAACTCTAGGCATTCAGCTTCTTAAACTTCTGGTATGTCCGTTCAACCAAGCACTTTTTTTTCCTCTAGATTTGTAAATTATTTGTAAATTATTTGTAAATTATATTTCTAATTATAGAAAACAAGAGTGACCAAAATTATTTTGTGAAGTGCTATCAACTTCAGTAAACTGGCTGAATGAGAAGTGAAGAATGTGTGTGGAGATGGTAGCACTCAACTGAATGGTTGTGCAAAAACAGGGCTGTTTCAGCTTTGTGGGCGTGCTTCCAAGAGATCTATGTTCTAACAAAAAAGCTGGAAGATGGGGTAGGGAGTGTCTGTGTTGATGAATCCTCTTTTTCTCCCTATATCATTTAACTCAAAGGGTAGGGCACATGGCTAAAACACAAAAGGTACAGAACTGAAAGATCAGTTAATTTCACCCTCTTATTTGTCCACAGACTTGCTCGATTCAATGTAAAAAAATTTAATACCTTCTGAAGGTTTTCTAATCTTTCTGTGCTTCTGGAATCTTAGAAAGTATACAGTTGCAGAAACAGAAATGCTCTGTGCTGGTATTTCCATCAGAAATGATCTGTGGAATTTTCAGGTCACTGGAAATTTAAAAAATAATTTCATTTCAAATAGGAACAAAATCATATCCAGAAATAAAACATTTCCTGTAGAAGGGTATTTCTGAGATTAAGAGGATTCCTCTCTTACAGAATTCAGGTGAGACAAATGCTAAAATGAAAATATATTCAATGAAGATAAATTAAATCCTACATTACTTGGCTTTAATATTTTTTGGATGGGCAGAATATGTTCACCCACATTAAGTAAAAAACTGGTATGTTCAGAAAATCTGGACAGTTGCATTACTAGATGTATGTCATAAAATTCACAGGGCAGATAAGCAGATGATGTCATAATGATAATTTCAACAAGTGACATCAGGATTTGAATAATAATGAAAACTCTTTTGCCTTTTCACTCTTGATATTTCTTCCTTCAGATCAGGTTGGGCTGTACCTTTAAGCTCTCCTGACAATCCCTTTACCTGTTCTGAATACTTTAGGAAACTTGGCATTCAGGGCTGTCAAAACCTTTTGAAAATACCTGGAAAAATGAAAAGAAGAAAATAGTGAATAGAGTCAGTGGCACTCAATAAACAGCATTCAGCTATTGTTTTCACGATTCCAAAGCTGTAACATTATGGTGTCTTGAGTCATAAAAATACATTGACTTCAGCATTTTCTCCAGGATTGTAATGGAGTGTTGCTCCAGTGAGACCAAAGTCATTCATAACTGATGTTTTCTTTCAGTTATTCCCCTCTATGGGAAGATGTGTAGTAGAACGAGTTCTAAGAAGAAGAATCACATTATGTGAAATGCGTGTAAATAATCTCCCTCACAGATAAATGGTGGAGACAGTGTGATGCTTTGCTGACAGGCTACACTTTAAGCTTTCAAGGTTTTTCCAGAAAAATACTGTATGTTTGGATGGAATGTGAATATATCTAGATTTTGGTTTAAGCTGTTGTGTTTTCACCCCCTTATCTTTACTTTTGCTAGGTACACCTTCTTCTTACATATGACAACTTGAAAAGTATCGTTTAATTAATCACTTGTTGCTTGGGTATTGTCAGTCTTCTTTGACCTAGAACTGCACTCCTACATCAAGCTTACACAAGTTGGATGAAACTCTAAAATAGCTTTAGAGTAAAAATAGCTGTAAGCATTGCAAAGGCATAATTTTTCTTTTCAAGATTGACATAAATTTGCCAATCTGATGGAATTTTCTTCTGCGTTCTTCCTGTACTAAGATTAACAGTCCTAGTAGCTAGATTACAATGCA
>NW_008794492.1:467954-491871 GCF_000699145.1 Aptenodytes forsteri
TTATTATTATTATTACTATTTTACTTTATTTTATTCAATTATTAAACTGTTCTTATCTCAACCCACGAGTTTTCTCACTTTTACCCTTCCGATTCTCTCCCCCATCCCACCAGGGTGGGGTGAGTGAGCGAGCGGCTCTGTGGTGCTTAGTTGCCGGCTGAGGTTAAACCACGACAAGATATTAATCTCATCCCTGAAAAAATTATTTGACTGCAGGAAGTATGCAGACCATCTTAATTTTGTATTTTAAATATGTTCTTTCCAGTTTCACAAGCCAATGCAAGTATTCTTAGCTAAAAAGCTGGCTGAATAATTTTGAGTTTTTCAGTAATACTAACTATAGATTTTTTCCTCTTGTTAAGAATCTGTAATTTTGTTCTGGAGAGACCTTACGTTGTCTTCTCTTTTAAAGATTGACAGAAACGTTGTTATATCTTCAGCAGACTATCATTCATGAGCTCAGTATTAATCCAGTTTTTAATAAAGCAATTAGCAGGTCAAATAGCAATGATGGTGTAGTTTCTATTAGCTTGAACTGAGCAGGATAGAGAAGTCATGAAAATGAAGAACATTTTATTTTTAAATTTAATAGAACCACATAGCTGAACATGTTCCTCCATCTGTGGCCCTCTGCATAAAGTATGTTCTTAAATGAAAAGTTAATTCACAAAAAATTGTGATATTCACAGATAAAGAATTTACAAAAAATGATGGTGTAGTTTCTATTAGCTTGAACTGAGCAGGATAGAGAAGTCATGAAAATGAAGAACATTTTATTTTTAAATTTAATAGAACCACATAGCTGAACATGTTCCTCCATCTGTGGCCCTCTGCATAAAGTATGTTCTTAAATGAAAAGTTAATTCACAAAAAATTGTGATATTCACAGATAAAGAATTTACAAAAAAAGAGCAAATTGCTCTTGTCTGAGTCTTTCGTGTCCTGAGAAGTTCAGATAAATTAATTTGCACTGTAAATGAGTTAAAGTAAATGAATGACATGATATTTCTCACCTTTGTCTCGTGTAAGAGAAGAATAACGCAATGTTTGTCTTTTGGGCATTTTCTAAAGGAATATTTTAACTTTTCTGTCTGTAGTTCTTGGCTACTTATACCTTTTTTGGTAAAAAATGTCAGCTTTCATCACATCAGAGATAACAGGGGATGCCTGAAGGTGTAATTGCTTTTGTTCTTCCTCGTCAGGAGCCTGTTTCCCAGAGTAAAGAAGGTACTAGAAGTTTATGTGCTTCCTGTTGTGCAGGAATTGCTCTCATTAATAGCCTTAAGCCAGTTTTACTAAGAGATGCTGACATCTGGTATGCCTCTTGTTATCCAGCTCCCTGTCACGAGCTTTTGCAGGGCAGGGTTTTTGCTCTGTCTCTGACGAATGATGATTTCAGAATAGGCTTGAGAAAAGAACCTTTTAAGATGGCTAGACGGCCAGAAGTGAGGGCTAACGGCATCTGAGAGCTCTCCATGTTGTTTTTGTCTGAGTCTTCTATGTGCAAGAGCCTGTAGTGACTTCCTAGGACTATGATAGATTGCCAAAAGCTGGATAAATTGTGGTCACATGACATGAAAGCTTTACTGATATCTGATGCATGTCTTTACAGTGCTTTAATTCAAAGTCTTCTTAACTCACTGTTGCATACACCTGGGGATATACATTATTATTGCTTCAGATCCTACTAACTATAAGATGCACTGTCCAAATATGCTGCAATTTTACTGAATAAGGTTGACTGAGTCTGAGCTTTATTAAGTCAGTGTTTTGGTGTTTGTTGTAAAAACAAATTAATTTCGATGTGGGTGTCCCTGTTGTATAAAACAGAAAAAAAGGAAGGGAAAAGGTACTGTTTGCTTAGAAACAGCACTGTGTTAAGATTTAGCTGAGGGATGATTCTGGTTTTACAAGTTTTAGAAATTAATTTGGATTAGGAGGAATTGAAACAATCTTAAAACTGCATAAAGCATGCACTTGATGCCACAATTACTTAGGTAATTTTTACACATCGTGATACATGAGGCATGACAACCTTTTACCCTGTTCATTAATGACAAACAGTTCTGACATAGCTGTATGATAAACATACATATATATACAGGCAGAATACAGCCTGATAGGATTAAAACAAAAGTCCTGTGAATAGTAGGCATGACGTGATGAAAATTAGAATCTATTATTTGAAATAAATTTTCTTTCGCTATCCATCATTTCCCTTGATGAGTATTTGAAGTTACGGGTTCTGTATTTTTGCTGCTGAATACAAGCAGAAGATGAAGCTCCGGCTGTCCAAGCAGCTGGGAGTCCCACCAGATAGACCCTCTCTGCTTTGCATTTCCAGAACGGGGAGGGACAGCAGCTCCCTCACACCCAGCAGGAGAAAGAACTCAACAGCAGTACTGGTAAAATAAACATTCACCAGCTTAAGAAAGGGTTGCAAAACAGGATACAAAATACTGGGGAATAATTGTAACCAGCAGTCAGGCAGCAATTTCGACCTTTCTGCATCTTTTGGTTACCTCGATGCTGCCTCAGGGGTAAAAGCAGCAAGTACTTGGGTGAAAAATTAGAAATTTGTTTTGGTTTTGGGTTTTTTTTGGGGGGGTCTTTTAGTGATCATAATGCTTGCAGGAAGTGCAGAGGCCATTGTTGCTATTGTATTCCCCAGGGTTCAGAAACTTCCTGAGATTGCTTAGGTGCTTGGTGTCCAAGCAGGGAGGGGAAAGCTCCAGGACTATGAGTTTCCTTTGGTTAATAGGGAGGAACCCTGTTTTCCATCACCACATGAATTAATGATTTAGCTACCCATTTATCTAGCTTCCTGATTTTGGTGCCCAAAGGCAGATTGTGTGAATCCGCTTTCTGCTCCATTGTTTTGCACTGTTCTGGCAGATTAGTGATTAGAGTTTCACTGTACGTCGTTAAATGAGCTGCTATGCGTGCAGCAGGTGAGTTTGACTTTTGGGTGTAATCTTATGACAGCACTTATGGAAACAGCATTTGTGGAAATCAGCTTGTAGAGAATATAATCCAGAAGGATCTTTATTACTATCATTTGCTATAAAAGATGTTCACATTTTGCTTTTTTAATGAATTAGTTGGCTGAGAACTTCTTTTGCCCTTCTGTTTTCCTCAAAAACTTTATCTTTATCTGGAAATACCATATCATATTATTAGAATGCCTTGGTTTCTATTAGGTTATTTGGTTTGTACTTTAAAATACAGGTAGACAAGAAAAGTGTGGAAGAGTGACTAAGAAAGGAAAAATAGACTAAACAGATAAATGTGCAGAATTGCTTTTAATGGGAATAGTTACCAAAGCCTTGATGTGAGACATTCTCCTGGGCTGGGGGAAACAATATGTTAAATAGTGAAAAACATTTCTTTATGGCTTTAAGACAGCTTTTCAGAGCATGCATCCAACCAGAGATGTGGCTCTGCATACGTGCTGGGAGCCGCAAGGGAATGAGGGTCCAGCATGCACTGAGATAAGCTGACCTAGGAGTTGCAATAACAGGCTTATGAAATAGACTACTAGCTTCCTGGCAGACAGAGTAGCAAGGTAGCTGTTGTTTCACAAACTGTAATTATTTCTCTCGATTGCTGCTGGAGCACTGCAGCAAGGGGCTGATTTACAGGCTATGACCAGCCTGTGCTTATTTTCCCAGTCATGTAGGGGACTTCTGTGTCAATTGGTCTCTGAGTACATTGTCAGCTTCTACTTTTCCAACTAATGATTAGGTAAACATCATTAACAAGGAGGGCAAAGCCATGAGACAAGATGCCTCTCATGTTCCAGAATAAAAGCTAATTATCCAAGAAGTTCAAGAGAAAAAACCCAAAAAACCACAAAAATCCAACCAACCTCTGTTTTTGCTACAAGCCAAACTATCAGAGAAATAGAAAAGAGAAAGCTGGGAACCTTTCAAAAAATAACTAGTCAGGTCTGCTGCCTCCAGGCAGGATCTAACCTCTCTCCTTGCTACAAGCCAAACTATCAGAGAAATAGAAAAGAGAAAGCTGGGAACCTTTAAAAAAATAACTAGTCTGGTCTGCTTCCTCCAGGCAGGATCAATTATGCAGTTGTCATTTCTAGAAGCTATTTATAAAACACGCCCTTTAAACCTTTAACTGGTGCAGTTTTCACTGTAAGAGTTCATCTTTTGGCAGACTCTTCCAATGCTTCTCTTTCCTTTCAGTTAGAAAGATTTTCTTAAAGTCTCGCCTACATCAGAAGGCAGCACTATAAGAACATTGCTTACTGTCCACATCTCTGGAGCAGCTTTTCCGTGCTTTAAGGTTGTTACCCTGTTCTCTCCTCTCTAGACTAAATGATCCTGATTTTTTCCATTTTTATGTAATAAGTACCTTTCCTAGGTCTTCAGGTTTTGGGTTGGTTTTTTTTTCTCTCTCCTTTCTGGACTCCAAGGCTTCAAGGTAAAGTTTTCTCTGCTTTGGGTATGACACTCTTGTTTGTGTCACCCACTATGTCACTTCCTTGTTTTGGAGCAGCAGGGCATTGCTGATGCATCCTCAGACCAGTTAAATCTGTTGCTCGATCCCTTTTTATAGAGCTATTGACTAGTCAATGATTCCCTAAATGAATTTATGCAGTTGTTTATCTCTACCCACACAAAGTACTTTACTCTTGTTCTTATCAAACTATTTCTTTTGTATTCAGCACTGTTTTGTCCCAATTAATCAGAAGCTTTTTGAATTGTTATTCTTATTTTCTGTTGTTACTGAGACTGTCTAGCTTAGCGCCTCCTGCAAATTTAATATGGGTCCACAGTCAGAGTCACTAATGCAAATACTGAATGAGAGAGTTCTGTGGAATTTCACTTGATAGATTGTTTCATTGATATATGAACTCTGAGGGCATGTTTTCTCCCAGTTTTGCATTCATCTAACCCTCTTTTTTGTCCCCCAACTTGCTTACAATTCTGCTCTGTAGGACAAGATCCTTGCTCAACTCAAGAAAAATCACAGTGATGCTCCTTTCCTGACAAGAATTATGTTACATTAATTACTGTTGTCATTAATACAAGATCAAATTACACATGTCAAAACTTGATGCAACACAGGGCTATTCTTAAGTGGTTCAATGCTAATTTTGGTCGCTTACGGGCAATTGGGTTAGGAAGTGATGCTACAGTACAGCGCTGCACTAACCCTTTGCTTATGACATCCTGACCTACAGAAACTCTGCCTCCTCTAGGAAGGAAGAGGGGTACTTGGAAGATGTAATGCCTTTTGGGACATAGCCATTTACTGGTTTGCAGCTTGGTCAACAGGACTTACTTTCAGGAAGTCATCACAAAGAATGGTGAAATAAAAACTATTCTGAAGTTCGTAAAAAAGTATTTCCTGCTAGGTGGCAAATTCCCGTGTCCATGGGATGCAAGGAAAGCATCGTTAAGTTTTCAAGTCCTGTAAAAAGTTTCTGTAAAAAAAAGTGAAGATAAAATAAAAAAAAAATCCCTTTTATGAAAGAAGCAAATAACTTCACAAAAGTTTAATGCATCAGTTCATCAAAACTTTGCAATGAAATTAATTGCATCACACAAGTGATTTGCTTGCACTTTCTCTCGAGGGGTACCATAACAATTCCCCAACAAGCCAAATAAAAAAGAGCCGAAAGTCCATGGTAAAACAAAGAACAAGGTTATTATTTATAAAGTTAGCTTCTTAAAACTGCCAGAATGGGGCGGGGGGAGGAGAATTTGCATGCACCCCATATCTAAATAGTCTTAAGTAAGGCTTCTATGATCTGGTGTCCTAAATGCCACCTGTAAAGAACGAAAACTCAAACCAGACTTTTTCAAGAGTCCCAAGTCCCTTAGGAATACCTAGAGATGAGATAAGGATTAAAGCTCTGTTGAATGGCCAACCAAAGCTTTAATAAAGCCCACTAAGTAGTGAATTCTCTTCTTGAGTTTTACATACCTGATGCTTATGAAATCTGATTGGGTTTGATTTGTGGTAAGCGGCAATGGTTATAATCCGAAAGAGGGGAGATTCTGATTTGAAAAAAGCAAAAAACAACCACCATGTGGTCAGTCTGGCAGAGGAGCAGGGGCCCAGGGAGGCTGTGAGACCTCTTTCCTGGGAGGTTTTCAAGACATGACTGGATGTTGCCTGATCCTGAGGTCTCAGTCTGAATTCAGTGCTGACAGAGGTGGCCACCCAAGCGCGTTCAAATTTGTAGGAATCTATGACTTATTTTCTGGAACGATACATTTAGTGAAGGTGGTGTTTCAGAGAGAGACCTCTGTCCTGGGAGGTTTTCAAGACATGACTGGACGTTGCCTGACCCTGAGGTCTCAGTCGGAATTCAGTGCTGACAGAGGTGTGAGCTGGAGGTTGGGCTAGAAACTTCCCGTTGTCTCTTCCAACTGCTTTGACTCTGTGAGTCCATAGGAGTGGAGTCACAGGAAGATCTGAAACCCAGTATGCATTATTGAGAAGTATACAAATCACTGCTTAGTACTTGTGAAAAATGTGTGGGAATTCAGTAGGCTGGTATTTTTCATCATGACTGGTAATTTGCAAAAAAAGGTCCTGATAAATTTTTGTGTGTGTTCCCTCTGCCCCCATCAATATCTTTCCATTTAAAATTTTGCAGGCATGAGGTCACCACTGCTGCCTGAACCAAGTGTATGCACCATGCTACACCAAAAGCAAACGATGAAGGAAAAAAGCATAGATAAGCGTTCTATCTGAAAAACATTTTTCAGACCATTCAAACAGCAAACACATTGCATAGGGGAGGAATGGACAAGTTTGAAAACTATTTGCTAAACAAAGCAGAGGCTAAATTCTTTATGAATAGGATTAATAATTGAATAGTCAGTCAGCTTTATTTTTAAATTCCTTTCCCCCGTTGCATTACTGTGCTTACTAAATAATTTCAGAATACAGGTTCCCAGCTGACCAGCTTTTTCTCCCCCTGACAAACCTCTAAATATCGGAAGAGGGACAGGCATATCTCTTTGGAGGCCAGGTTCATTACCTGTCTTTAGAAAAGCAACATTCCCTAGTTTGCTGCTGTAGGAGGTGTTCCTGTAGTGAACAGCAACAGTGTGAAATAGCTTTGACAGCCCAGGATGGAGTAAGACAGTGTAGCATAGTTGAGCAAGGAAAGGGGGAAAAACAGGTGAAGGGAAGGTAAAAATGAAGTGGTATCTGCTAACAAAAATTTCCTCCAGTTTCAGAAATAATCCAAGCACAGGAATGACCAAGGTTTCTTGATGGGAAAATAGGGTGAGAAGAGAACATTAAAAAATGCAGCAAAATTAAGAGCAAAGAGATGGTTGCTATGTGTTTGGATATAAAAATAAAATAAAATTTAGAACAAAATCTCCCGGAAATTTTCTTTCTGAAAAGTGGACTTTTTGCCAAACAAAAAAGAACTCTAATCTCTGCAGCATACTGTTTGACTTGGAAACTCTCAATTTCACAACACAAATGAGCTTTGTGGCACTTAAAATAAATGGATATTGTTATGTGAAATTAACATGTATCTGTGCATGAATTTTCAGGGAGATTACTATAGTCATAGGAGACTGAAAAAGAAAACATCTCAATTGTTGCACACAACACAAAGCACTATTTGCTGGGAATTGGAGGATTGTGGGGAGGCAGGGGAATGCTGTTGTTGCTGGCCGTGCAATTGGTGACATAGACATTTTGCTTGGACAGAATACGCTAGAAATAGGCTGAAGGGAGCTGGAAGCATTTAAGTAACAGGGAAATATGTCTGTTCTCGTCCATTTCATTCATTCTGTTCCATTTTCTCTAAAGTAAGACATTTTTTATCCTGTTAATCTGTCTGAATAGCTGACTCCCATCCCCAGCCATTCTGATTTAGTCAATCTAAGCCAGCCAATCTAAGTTATTCCCCTGTCTTAAATCCTCAGTCATTCACTATTTTTCTTCTCTTGCATTATGGTACCAAAAAAAACCCCAAATTACCTGTTTTTACTGTCCTTGATTCCAGGATTTCTGGATATTCCCCTTACTCATTTTTGTTCCTCTCTCTTTTCTGTTCCTCTCCAAACAGCCGGTAGCTGCAGGACCACTCAGCATCCCCAAATGGCAAAATCTTTCCGCCCCCAAATTTTTTTGAGACTGTTGCCTGCCCCAGACTTGGTAGCTGAATTTAAAGTAGAGTTTGGTCTTCAGTACAATAAAATTCTTCCTTCATGTCGAGTCAAGGGGAAAGAGGGATCTTTTGCTGGGCCTTGTTTCTTCTCTTTTCTCCCAGTCTCTGCTCTTTAGCAAGTGACATGAATTTAGCATCTGAATGGTTTTAATACTACATAATCGTTTTGCAGTTTGTCAATACCTTTTACAGATTGTCACTGTAATGACAGTGCATACTGTCACTCTGCAGATCCTCAGCCAGCTAGAAGGAGCCTTTTACTGCTTTAGCTCTCTGCCTTTTATCCATTCTGCAGATAAAATCCTCCTGAGTTCTTATTTCCTCCAATGACAGATGAATTTTAAGGATGGAGGCTTAATTTTTGAGCTAGAGTCTAAATTATGGCTCAGATTTACTCAGTAGAAAAGGAATTCCTGTGCAGAGCATGGAGGAATCGATAGGAGCATCCTGAATCTCTGGTACGCTTCCTCTGCTCCCTCAACAAACCAGGAGTCACCAAGCCCTCACAGACCTCACCAAAGAAGCACTCAGAAGACAACTGGATGACCTGCTAGGCATGGGACATTTCTTCAGCTTGAACAGGAAGCGGTGATGTTTTCCAGAATGCCATCCTTTTGGTGTCACCATATGTTGGCATGATTCATAGTGTTGATTTTCCTTCCTACAGTGATGACTTCTGAACTGCTCTGTCCAAGAAGCTGGGTTCAGATTTGCCAGAGATGAATGGGGAAGTCCTATCAAAGTAGTCTGCAGGGCTCCAATCATGCGAGAGTCTCACCTTCCAGCAGAGAAAGACCGTTGGTCCCCATAATGAGGAGGAACTGACCGGAGAGGTTGCTGGTTGCTCAGTAGGATCAGCAAAGAGAAGATGTGGCTATACCATAGATACCTGCAGGAGTCAGGCAAAAGGTCAGGTGTACAACTATGGGTGGTTACTCCTTGTATCGTCCCAACAAAATTCTCTGGGGCTGATTTGTTAGTGCCTTAGTATACTATTCACAGAGAAGGAGGTAAGAAGAGGTCTTCAACACTTGGACAAGGTCCCTGTCCACTGGAGAATTCTTCTCAGACACTATTTCTCCGAGGTATTTCTTCCCGCTCCCTGCAGATGTTTTGCATATTTGCCATTATCTCATGTATATAAAAAGTAGTTGGTTTGGGTTTTTTTGCTAACAGTAATTCTAGTTGCTGAATTTTCATTAGGCTTCTGAAAGTGTCCATGTCCTTTGCTGGATGTCCAGGGCAGCATTGATAGGTGGCAGGTCCCAGATGTGACTCCACTTGCCTCCAAAAGCTGATGGGCTCACCAGGCTTCTGTCCTGATCTGGCTGCCCACACACGTTCGAATTCATAGGAAAGTTGTGACTTATTTTCTGGAACGATACATTTAGTGAAGGTGGTGTTTCAGAGAGGACGGGCTTCAAGATGCCAAAGGTGCTTTTGAAAATGTTTGCTGCCGTTTGTGCTGTACTTTGCCGGTCTGTGTTGTGATCCAGCTACGTCTTACTGCTTCTGGCCGACCTGCGTACAGGCCGGGATACCACCAGACTCCTCACCCGTCCTGTCATGCCGTTTGGCAGACATACTCTCTGGAGAGGTGGCGGTGACAGCTGCGGGGGGCTGGCTGGTCGGCTGGCTGGCGAATTCACTCTTTCTCTACCCCACATGTAAGCACAGAGCTGCGAGAAGCTGCTCTTTACCCCCACCTCTGCCCTCCCCTCACACCCAACGGTTTCTGGCTTTTCCCCGTGGCACTGGTGCCCGTGTTGTGTAGCTGGGGGGAGCTCTGGGGGAGGCAGCCGGGGGCTGCCCTGGGCTGGCCATGGCCGGTTCCAGCTGGTTCCAGGCGCCTCCAGCTACTCCAAGGACCAACAGCCGAGCCCAGCCCAGACCCTCAGCTGTGGGTGCGGCTGTCAAAACGTATGGAAGAAAGGGCAAAAATGCCAGAGGAGCAGAGGAATGAGGAAAAAAGAGCAAGGGACAGGAGGGGGAAGAGCAAGGAGGGGCAGGCGGTGCTGAGCAGTGCCCGGGACTGGAACAGATCTGCCCCATCACCTGTGGAGAGCCCACGCCGGGGCAGGGGAGAGTGTGAAGGGGAAGGAGCAGCTGGAGAAACCGGTAAGTGCTGAGCGTAGCCTGTCCCCTGCGGTGCTCTGGGTGTAGGGGGGCCTGGAGGGAGGTCGGGGAAGTTGGGCCTTGGGGAGGCTCCGGGAGGGGAAAGGTGCTGGTTTGGGGTTTGTCTTTGTTTCTTACTACCAGAATCGATTTTAACTGGCAGTAAATGACGTTGATTTTCACCAAGTGGAGTTTGACTTGCCTGCAACAGCAACTGGCTTGCCTTTAGCTGGACCCACAGGCTTTTTCACCCTGTTTTTCCCCTGTCCTGCTGAGGGGTGACTGGCAGCGCTGGATGGGAGTTTGGCCTTTCGCCAAGGTGAACCCTCCAGAGTCTTAAATTTCCTATCAGCCATTGATAGAGCATAATTTGTAGGAGATGTCCTGTGAGACCTTCTGCACTGTTACCTGTGGTTTAGAAGAACTGAAACTGGTGGCCCAAATAAGTGCCCTTCACTTCTGTCTTCCCAGTGGTTTGGGATGTGACAATGTTTGAATACCTTGCATCGGGAGATAGTCTCTTCTTGGTACATTACCTGCCTATTAGCTGTTTTTCCAGTTAACTTTGGCACCACTCAGATTCAAGAGAAGGGGTGTGAAGATAGGATCAGAATTTAGCTCTGATTTTCCATCAGAAGAGATGAAATAACAGACTGCAAACCCTACAGCTGAATCTGCAGAGAGGGCACAACAGCAATAGTATCTCTGGCAGAATAGCTGTTGTTGTAACCTCATTAGGCAGCTGGATTTTATATCAGCCTATAAATTAAAGCATTTCCAGTAAGTGGTGCTAGATACTTCATAAATACAATTAAAGGCACCTTTTGATGCCTGTAAGCCCAAATATTATACTTCACATCATTAAAATCTCCATTTATGACCTTTGCAATAGATAAGTCAAAATATCCTCATTCAACTGATGGATTTTATCATATCATTATATGTTAAATTACTGTGGGAAGATGTTTGCTCTGAGTCGTTCAAAGATGTGCATAGTTACAAGACCAAGAGCTTCCAGCAGCTTGGACAAGAAGCAGCTCTTGTGTGTCCTTTATTTTCAGGAAGTGAGTGCAGTGTGTGCACAGGACAGGGTTTTATATGCAGAGCTATCACACAGCTGGAAAAGGGGAGGAATGAAATAACTTTTAAATATTGTATGTGTTGGCATCAGAGTGCTTACAAAGAACAGGTCAGGATCGCTTAAGCTATCCTAAAGGCTACTCAGCTCTGTTCCTGGCATAATAAAGTCTCAGTGGCTATGAGAAAAAAAGATAATTATGTGGCTCAAGTCTAAACAAACTGGCAGCAGAGCAGTACTTATGATGAAGTCATGAAAAATAAAAGGGTGAGAGGGAAATCTTTCTTGCTAGGAGCAAAGGAGAGTCAAGGTAGTTTTAAGACTGTCAGGTGTAGCAACAACTTTAAGCAAAAGAAGGCTGCAGTATAATTACTTCGCACTGTACGGAGGCTTGTAGTTTTTATTTTACATCTTAAGAGTACATGTTATGAGAATTATTTGCATTTAATGATGCTCCAATTTGTCATTCCAAGCTGATTGAAGTCAGGCTACCATGAATCTACTTTACAACAGTTCCCTTTTATGTATGCTTCATGGACATGAGTAGTGTTAAAGGCACCATCAGGTGTCACAAAAATTAAATACCTCCTGTAGCACTGCATCTCTGAATGCTATTTTTATTTGTAGTGCTTTCTATTCAGCAAATACAGGTTAAAAACGGCACTGCAGGTGCATGTTACTTTATTGCAGGAGCTCAGGAATTTGTGTTATATTATCATCTTGCAGAATCTGGAGAAATTCACATTTACTCAAATATCACACTTCGGCACTCTGCTTTCTTTAAAACAGCAGCCTGGGGTTTGGGCAGCTTCAGCGTCAAGGAGAACAGGGTTCTTCCTTGCCGTGCTAACGTGTTACCATGTGTTGCTCACACATCTTGAAGTGAGGTTTCCGACCTCCTCTGCACATCATAGTGTGGGGTGCTGGAGGACTTTTGCAGGGATTTCCCCATCTTCATGTAAAGTGCTCTTCTGACATCTTGGACACCCATTTTAAGGGGAACAAGAAAATACTGCTTTCTTTCCCACGTGTCTTCTGCTTAAATAGTTCTTGCCCCTTCTGTCAGGCTCTATCCTCTTTTTAATATTTTCACATCTGGTTTTAGAATAGCACGTTTTTTTCTGAGCCAGCCCTTTTAAAAAACGTTGCTTGACTAAACTCCCTGTGCAGTGACCTGAGCAGCTGAGTTTGTATTTGTTATCTGCTGAATGATGAACATACTACAGAGATTGTTACAGCTAAGGAGGAGCAGCCCCACTATAGGACTGTCTTCTTCAAATTCACATTAGGAACTGGATATGAACTGGCACTGTTCCATGGACTTAATAGATTCGTAGATTTTAGGGCCAGAAGGAGCCATTATTGTGATCAGCACGCCTGGCTTCCCATGTAAAATAAACCTCAGAATTTTCACCAAGTGATTCCTGTGTCAAGTCCGATGACATTTACTGGAATTGGAGCATATGTTACAGAAAAATACCTGCTCTTGTTTTTTAAAATATTAGGCAATGGGATATTCTCCATGGTCATTCCACCTAGCTAGTTGTTCTAGTGGTTAATACACTTCTCTGCTAAAAGATGTCTGTGGTACACAATTTAAATTTTCCTCACTTGAAGTGACTGTTTCCCATGTGCTTTTGTCAGCCAGATAAGTGTCCAAAGTTTTCTTATGTAGGCAGCAGGGCCAGGGTCTAGTCACTTCTGGCCTTGTACACATTTCATACCAGCTGAAGAAGCTGACTTATTCTGTTGCATCTTAAAAAATGCTAAATTACATATACATAAAAAAGTAAAACTTATGCCTGTTAAGAAGGCAAGCCCCAAAACACACACAATTGACTTTGTAGATGGAAATGAGACTGATGTGTATTGCTTGTGTGGACTCATTTCATGAGAGTGAACTTATCTGAGAACCTCATGCGCTTCACACTTAGCTTGACAGTTTATGTACCTTTGTACTGATCCATGGCAGAGATACATGTCAGTGAAGTAACACAGTTCTTCACTAGCTGGTTTGACTGACAAGTCAAGCTCCAGTTAGTTTAATTTCAAACTATCTTCATTCTGAATGGGCAATATTACAAAAGTGGCTGTTGAATTACATCTCTCTATTTCTGTCTTGTAAATGTCTGTGAAAAACATCTTGAAGAACGTGGATTCAGGCCTGGAGCCTGGGGCATGCAGTTAAAAGACAGTGCTAAAGGGGACAAGGCTTGTGGCAGAGGGGGGATTTGTTTCCCGGTGTAACTTTGGAAGGGGCAGATTTACTTGCTGGAGGAAAAGGGAGCCTTGGGGACTGGATGGCTTGATAAAAACTAGAGGAGAGTAAATTCAGCAAGAAACTTGGGGGTTTCCTCAGGCAGCTGACTGGTGGCTCCCGAGGCAGAAGTAGCTTTTTGTGTAAGAAGCTAGAGGGTGTCAAATCCAAGAAAGCAGAAGAATGGAGGATGGGAGGCTTGAAACTAAGAGCCTGGAGATGGAGGAGTACAGAAGATGCGGCTGGAGTTATGTTATCTTTTAATTTAATGTTGTATTTAAACAAATTTGAAAATGGATTTTGTTTCCAGTCACAGGCAGGGATGCTGCGGTTGCATTTGTGAAGGTTGCTTTCAGCTGCAACCCAAAGATTCTGGTTAAATTAGCATATCCTTTTGAGAATGAAAGCTGCTTAACTTTTCATGATCATGTGGATTTTTTGTTTTTATTTTGTTTTGAATTTGTCAGGAAGTCAAAGGTACACATGGGAAAATTCTGCTCCAGTTGCACGTGGGTAAATCAGGAGTAAAATGGATGATTCAAACTGAGTTAGTGAGGACTTAGAAAACACAAAATTGAAGCCATAGTCAGCTTTTTAAAATAATACAAATTGAGGAAACAGTGGAGAAATTATGTGGGACAATGGACTCATGGGAGACTTTCAGTGTTTTAGGGGTCATGCCACAGCTTCACCTTTTTTCTGAAATTATTATCTTATTATAGGTGCTAAAGAAGGCCTGACAAATTCTGTGAATATCAGTGACAACTGTGAAGGGCAGAAATGGGTTGCAGAGGCATATCTGGGGGCATATCCCAACTTAAGACTCCTTAACTTTTCAAACTTGGAAATGTTCTTCTGTCTTACGGGTTGTGTATATGTATAATTGACTGAACAGTGTGAAGTTGGGTTGGTGCTCTATGTGGCACCCACTCACTTAAAAATATTTCCTGCAGTAAACTTCAGTATTTCAGTGGATAAAGTAAAAATGAGTTTGCATGGTCTTAGTGATGTTGATGGAAACAGAAATGTGCACTAGCGGAAGATCAGGCAACGCACACATCTCTTGTGGAAGTGAGGACAGGAGAATTGCATGTGTTGGTGTGCGTGTTGGTGTCCAGGATGGAAGGAAGAAGGATATTTTACATGCTGTAAAAAGTTAGATCGCAGAAAAACAAGATCATTTTAGGTTGTCAAATTACTGCTATGAGCAGGGACTCGGCATCTGTTTAGTGTGTATGTGTTTGTAATGGCAGCTGGTGACTGTGCAGGCTATTAGTTTCTTGTGCATTTATTTCCTTTGAGAATTACCTCCATTGTTAAGACAGGAAGAGGACTTTTGGGCCAGACAGACGGCTTCTGTTTGTGCCATGACACTCCACGTGAGTCTAGCTGGGGTGGGAAAATTTTAATGGGCCTCCTATGTAAGACTGACACAGAAATAAGCTTAGGGCAGGAATTGTAGTAATGATCGTAATGTACATCTACTGGGATGTTCCAGAGACTGTTTAGCGGGAATGAGAGTGATACGGGGGATGTACTCCTTCCCAGGTACGGAGAGGGTTCTTTAGATCCGGGATATGGATCTAAAGGAAAACACCCTGTTTTTCTTCATCTGGGGGGGCATTCTCCTGCTCCCAGTTACTGAGCAGCATCCTTTTGTTATCAGATGAATTTTACATGCTGCATGCATAATCAGGTTTAAACACAAGTAAGTGAAAGATGTTGGGACTTGTCACTATCCAAGTTTTGTATTTTTTCTTGGAAAGCACACAAACCCCCTGTCATTAATGGAAACAGCATCCAATAATCTGTACTGAGAAATCTCCCTTTTGCTACTAGGTCAAACAATGAAAAGTTGGAAAACATCAGAATTACAGTGACTTGTGCCATGTTAATTTGCTTGTCCAATGCATGTTATATTTAGATATTGCCATATCACTACATTGTAATGATAGTCCTTTTTTTTTTTTAAATTTCACAAAGGAGATAGGTGATACCAGTTCCACTAGTCCAAATGCAGTTTAAGGCAATTCCTTGAGTATATTGTTTATGTAGACTCTGGTTCTTTGTTCATCCAGCAATGGGGCTGTGTCTCTCTGGTGGAATGAAAGGGGACTTCTCTGTACCAGAAGTCATGACCATGGAAGCCTGCAACACCGAGGCTCTTGCCCTCCAGTTCGATATGTTTAATACATGACGTTTCATACTTGCTTGCTCCTAATGCAGAAGTTTTCTCTTAAGGCAGACTCAGCAAATACAATCTTAGTTATGGTTCTGCTCCTTTAGATGAAGAATAACCAAAAACAGAGGAGGAGAAACAAGAAAGAAGGAGAGGAGGTTTTATGCAGCATGTGTTAAATGCAAGCCTGTAGTGAATAATACTGTGTAATTCTTAGCACACATTTAAATGAATCTGTGGTGGAAATCTGAGTTTTGTATGGCTATTGAATCTGTTGTAATTATATGGGGTGTTAAATACAAACAAAAAGAATAAGCATAAACTGACAAAAGAACCTCAGTTTTGATCAGCTTTGCTTTGTATTAACAAAACGCATTGTATTTTCACCAATGGTAAAGCGTAGTTCTGATTAAGTCAATTAGGGCTATTAAGACAGATGGCTCTGTGAGAAAAAACATTCATCAGGAACTGAAGAACTAATGGACTACTTTCTGAAAGTTCATAATGTCAATAGAGAGGTTCTTTGTGTGACATAAAGAGTAGTTCAGGCTAGCAATTGCCATCGTATTTCTGAGCCCAAAAATAGTTTCTCAGGATTTAATTCCACATGCAGCATCAGTCCATTCGCATAGCATGCTGCTCAACAATTGAAAGATACCTTTAAAAATTTCTAACAGCTGTTTCACAGCAGTGTGGTGATCACTGGCTGACATGAGGGGTGTGACAGGGGGACAAGGTGCTGAGAATAGGCAGTGCCAGCACTGCCCGTGGGAGTGTATGTACCAGCCGTACATACAAAGGTCAAAAGACTTCATATGTCAGTAAGTCCTTCAAGCTCATATTTTCTCTCCAATTGCTTGGAAGGGTTGCAAGTCTTTAAGTTGCCTCAATTTTTTTGTGGTAGGTTATACCAATTTCTACTGTGTATTTGGGCAGTTCTGATATTTACGTTGTAGAGGTTTTCTGTTTATTTACTTTTTAAGCTCTGCAAGTCCTATTTCAAGTACCTCACTCTCCTACCTTTAAGGCTAATTTCACCTTGGTCCCTTTCCTGTTCTTTTCAAAGTTGTTTTTCCAGTTCTCATGACTCTAGACTTTTTTTGCCTCATGGCAGGACAGGCCTAATTTTCTATACATTCCTGACTATTCCTGTCCTTTTTATTTCATAGAATCATTAAGGTTGGAAAAGACCTCTAAGATCATCGAGCCCAACCGTCAACCCAACACCACCACGCCCACTAAACCATGTCCCTATGCGCCTTTCACAGGCTTTGGGTACCTATAGTTTCTCTGGAGCTTTTTGTAACAGAAAAGCTTGTTTAAAACCCCAGTAATTTCATTAGCAAGTGGAGCAAAGTATCCAAAAGCATGGGATTTGAAACACAGCTGGCTCAAAAGTAGCAATTCTGTTTTCATGAAAACCTTCTGAGGATGTGAAATGTATTTAATGCTGGAAAAAATCCACAGTATTTCCAAGGTTGCAGTGTCCGTTGTTGCATTGAAATGGTTGGGTTTACAAATATGCTTATGCTTCCTAGACAGTCTATGCAGGTTTACTGGCTTTGGCTGGGATAGAGTCAATTTCCTTCACAGTAGCTCATACGGTGCTATGTTTTGGATTTGTGACCAAAACAGTCTTGATAACAACCGATGTTTTAGCTATTGCTGAGCAGTGCTTACACAGTGTCAAGGCCTTCTCTATGTCTCACTCTGCCCAGCCAGTGAGTAGGCTGGGAGTGCACAAGAATTTGGGAGGGGACACAGCCAGGACAGCTGACCCCAACTGACCAAAGGGATATCCCACACCATATGATGTCATGCTCAGCAATAAAAGCTGGGGGAAGAAGAAGGAAGGGGAGATGTTCAGAGTTATGGTGTTTGTCTTCCCAAGTAACTGCTACACGTGATGGAGCCCTGCTTTCCTGGAGATGCCTGCTGACAGGAATTAGTGAAGGAGTTCCTTATTTTGCTTTGCTTGTGTGTGCAGCTTTTGCTTTACCTATTAAACTGTCTTTATCTCAAACCATGAGTTTTCCCACTTTTGCCCTTCTGATTGTCTCCCCCATCCCACCACGGGGGAGTGAATGAGTGTCTGTGTGGGACCTAGCTGCTATGGGGGTTAATCCACAAGAGCAGGTTTTACCAAACTGCCACAACAGAGTCTGTTGAAATTTATATGGCTTTATGGAATGCCTTATTTCAATGAAACATTAGGAAAAAAATGTTTTTGAATCTGCAAATTCATGCTTATTTTAAAGCACTGGTTTACATACCTATTTTAAGTCCTTTTAGCTCATGATAATATCTAAAGGGGACTTGTTTTACATGACCTCAGTCTGATTTTTCAGCACCTATTTAAAATGCTTTTTCCCAAGACAGATGCCATGTAAGTTGTTTGTTCTCCTTTGTTTTTCTGAAGCTTTTCCAGTTCTTGTTGAGCAGGAGTGTTTTATGAGTGAGCACGAAATGGCAGCCAATGTTTCTGTCTTTGGCTCTTGGCAAGTGGCTCTAAAGTGATGGGCCTGTCTTGAACAGCAGTTCTCCTTTCTTCCTGAATTCATAGAAATGCCTCTTGGCATAAACTGATATAATCATGCAGGAAAGGTGGTCCTAGTAACATAAATTCCCACAGGACAATTATGTCAGTTAAAATATAACACTCGATATAGGATAATTATACATAAGACAATAATATTCTAGGGTACCTACTTCTAAATGCTTTGGATCAGCCATGCAGGCCATTGGGAAACCTCAGTGTTTCCAAGGAGAAACAGGTCCTTAAAGACAGCTTAAGCTAAAGGCTCAAAATGAAAAGGCAAACTGAATAGATTCAATTTATAATATTTTAAGTTTCAGTGCTGGAGGCACTGAAGCAAGACTTCAGTGGAACAAAGATCCTCTCTATAGTGCAGAAGACTCAGCATGGAAATTACAGTTCCATTTTCATTGATTTTCTGTGACATCTGTGCGTCTGTCTTATTAACTATTTTATCATTACTCATGCAAAGAACCTTCTCTTCCTTAGTTCTTGGCATTTAAACAACCTTTCTCTATTTCTTTTACTGTTTATAGCTCTACGTCTCAAATTTAGCTAGGTAATGTGGTGATTTGTCTTTTTGGTTGGTTGGTTGTTTCCCCCAGATCTATGAGGCCCTTTTAAGTATATAATCTGATAGGAGATGGATTGATATATAAGCAAGCTAGTCTCAATGTTTTATTTTGCACCTCTCAAATTACAGACAAGCCTATTTTAATATTACTTCTTCACTCCTCTGTGCTCCTCAAGCAGCCCTGTAGAGGCTGAATAGCTGAATTGCAGGTTGCTTAAACTGACACATCTACACTGCCATCCAAAGAATTCAGGTTCTTCTGTGTCTCAGTCTGAAGCAAAAAAAATTCTAGCTTCCTCCAGGTGTGGTTGACGGCTGACTGCAATTCCAGTATCTGTGATATTCACCAAAAGCAGATATGCTGTAAAAATTAATTGCTGGGTTTTTTTGATTGGGATAAAAATTCTCTGTGTTAGAAAAAATATAATTTATCAGTCATTTTTAATGCATTTTGCATATTTTAATCTATTTCAAACCAAAAATTAAGGGATATCAGCATAATATATTAATGTGTGCCATTTCTTTGATATTATATGGCTAATGTGCTGTGTAAAGCATATATTTTTTATGTGAAAATTCTCCCTCATCATAAAAGTCACTTGATGGCATGAATAGTCAGCTCAGCTGAGAATTGAACATAGATATTTCAGACAACTTGTTTTACTTCTAGTAAAGCAGATACCTGTTTAAAACTTCATTCCTCACCAATTAACTGTTGCCACAAATTTAAATGGATACAGATCTGTGCTCTTAGATGGTATTTAAAGAGCACTGAAATTCACATACACACACTCTGAGCAGATGTAAATCTCAGTAGTTACACTCAAGTCAATAGAAGCATGGAGATTTATATCCACTAGAGCTATGGCCCAAAGTGTTTGCCCTGGAGAGATTGCTATTTATGGACAGTGGCGTAAAGCAGTGAGAATTAAGGATGATCAGAACATCTCTCTTCTATGAAAAAACAGCTGAAAGAAAAAAATGGTGTGAGGAGAAGCTGGTTTGCGACTGGACAGCTGACAAACAGTGAAAAGGCCAACACTAATTGAAATGAGTTATGAACTGGTACAAAATCTCTAAACTAATACTGAGTCATTGAATAAGCAGATGAGATAAAACACAGGTTGCACTGGACACTAAGGAGTACTAGAAAAGGACAGAATTAGGTGTCATGTGGCACACCAGTAGCCCAAGGGACTGTGTGCAGCTATGGAAGCGTGATGCTTCCTGCAAGGTCAGTCTGCTGCTTGGCATGCCAAAAGGACCTGTGCCATAGACATACTTCTCTGTCTTTTCTGTCAGTTCCTGTGTTGCATGTCCACTAACACTAACGGCTATTGACCCAGCACTGGGAGGTGAACAAATCTTATGTTCTGGATACTGCAAAAGGAAGAGAAATAGGGATAGTAATTTGTTACTATAATTGTTAGAAACACGTATCTGCCCTTCAAGTGTTTGCTAATTATGGACAGCATCAAGGCTTTTAAAAAGGGTGTGTGTTTTTCTTGTTTTATTTGGAGTTTTCTTTTGATAAATTTATAGCACCTACTTTTCCACATTTGTTTAAAACTTAACCTTGAAGGAAAACAATAATGCAAAGTTTTCATTTATTTTGGTATATAAGTATAGATTAAGTTCTCTTTAGACTCCTTGTAGTGATGCTTTAAAAGGCTTATAAATACCCATCCTTTTTATAAACTGAAGTTTTTATAAATTATGTTTCTGAATCCAAAGTATTCTAATTTCTCCCATGTATAATTTTTTTACTAATTCAGGTGATGTTTTATTTATAAATAAGAATATTTTTCCTCTTTTGCCAGATATATTGTCTTCACATAGTCCTACACACTTTCAGCTACAGATATTATCTTCACCATTTCACAGCACTTCTTCACAGCATGCTAACAGTTTTTCTTTCCAGCCTTTCCGTATTACCTTCTTTGTCAGATTTTGCTTTACTGATGCTCTGTGTCATAGTAGAAGCAGTAACCAGGTTGAACAGTCATTGTGCACTAATGATACTATAAGCGCTTTGTTTTGGTAACCATGTGGGTTACAGGAGAATGACTCAATGAAGGTAGCACATTTTGCCATAAAACCTCTAGACCTTTGTGAAATAAACCCACCTTTCCCACTCATTTAATTTATTCTCATTAGCACATTGATCATTCTTCATCTAATAATTTTCTGGCATCATGAAAGCATGGCAAAGTGTTACTGTAATCTTGATAATGAGCCCTTTATCTAAATGTAACAGTGAGGGGGAGAGCTTACTTAGAGAATTTCTGCTGTTGAGAATGTGTTTTAACTGTTGGGATGTGTAAGCTGGCTCATTTATTTCTTGAATCATAGTCTGAACATATTCACATTTCAATTTAAACTCATGATTGTATCAACAATGCAAAACCTTGCAGCTGTGCCTGCCTCTTTCTGATTAATTGGCTTTAGAAATAATCTAAAACTCTGGATTTCTTTCAAATGTGAAGCAGGCTCATTTCTGACACGTGAAACATTTTATGCTATGGAACTTTCTCCTAGCCAGACCTGGTGAGTTGATTGGAAGGTCTCATCCTAATGAATCCAATTTTGTACTCTTTCATTTACCCTGGGCAGTTAGAATGCATTAGAAAAAAAAAGGTAAAGAGAAAAATCTGGTCCAACATTTATTTGGATGAAGAAAAGTGTTGCATATAAGTAGAATTATACACCTGTATGGAAAAAAAAGTCTTGGTACACTGATTGCAGCTCTGAAAATGATTGATATAGAAGATATCTCTTATAGCTAGTGTCTTCTTATAAATCTGGAGTAGTTGCACATAGTCTTTTTCCCTCTGAATAATCACTGAGCAGCTGAGAACAATATTACAATGTATTGTAAAATTTTCCTCAGTTGAGAACAAAAATCAGATTAGCGATTGGTTACAGTCACTGAAGTGTTTGTTGTTTACTCATTTATATTCTTCCCCATAAAAACGGGATATCAATCCTTGCTAAATGCTGCAGATGACTATTTTTTAATATACTGGCATTACCCTTTTTGTGTTTAAACACCAATCTTTACTCCTCTAAACTATGATATGAATATGCCAGCGCTCTGTGTTTTAAACAATTATGTTTCTGAATCCAAAGTATTCTAATTTCAGCCATGTATAATTTTTTTACTAATTCAGGTGATGTTTTATTTATAAATAAGAATATTTTTCCTCTTTTGCCAGATATATTGTCTTCACATAGTCCTACACACTTTCAGCTACAGATATTATCTTCACCATTTCACAGCACTTCTTCACAGCATGCTAACAGTTTTTCTTTCCAGCCTTTCCGTATTACCTTCTTTGTCAGATTTTGCTTTACTGATGCTCTGTGTCATAGTAGAAGCAGTAACCAGGTTGAACAGTCATTGTGCACTAATGATACTATAAGCGCTTTGTTTTGGTAACCATGTGGGTTACAGGAGAATGACTCAATGAAGGTAGCACATTTTGCCATAAAACCTCTAGACCTTTGTGAAATAAACCCACCTTTCCCACTCATTTAATTTATTCTCATTAGCACATTGATCATTCTTCATCTAATAATTTTCTGGCATCATGAAAGCATGGCAAAGTGTTACTGTAATCTTGATAATGAGCCCTTTATCTAAATGTAACAGTGAGGGGGAGAGCTTACTTAGAGAATTTCTGCTGTTGAGAATGTGTTTTAACTGTTGGGATGTGTAAGCTGGCTCATTTATTTCTTGAATCATAGTCTGAACATATTCACATTTCAATTTAAACTCATGATTGTATCAACAATGCAAAACCTTGCAGCTGTGCCTGCCTCTTTCTGATTAATTGGCTTTAGAAATAATCTAAAACTCTGGATTTCTTTCAAATGTGAAGCAGGCTCATTTCTGACACGTGAAACATTTTATGCTATGGAACTTTCTCCTAGCCAGACCTGGTGAGTTGATTGGAAGGTCTCATCCTAATGAATCCAATTTTGTACTCTTTCATTTACCCTGGGCAGTTAGAATGCATTAGAAAAAAAAAGGTAAAGAGAAAAATCTGGTCCAACATTTATTTGGATGAAGAAAAGTGTTGCATATAAGTAGAATTATACACCTGTATGGAAAAAAAAGTCTTGGTACACTGATTGCAGCTCTGAAAATGATTGATATAGAAGATATCTCTTATAGCTAGTGTCTTCTTATAAATCTGGAGTAGTTGCACATAGTCTTTTTCCCTCTGAATAATCACTGAGCAGCTGAGAACAATATTACAATGTATTGTAAAATTTTCCTCAGTTGAGAACAAAAATCAGATTAGCGATTGGTTACAGTCACTGAAGTGTTTGTTGTTTACTCATTTATATTCTTCCCCATAAAAACGGGATATCAATCCTTGCTAAATGCTGCAGATGACTATTTTTTAATATACTGGCATTACCCTTTTTGTGTTTAAACACCAATCTTTACTCCTCTAAACTATGATATGAATATGCCAGCGCTCTGTGTTTTAAACTGTATTTTAATGATGACTTTACTTCAATGCTTGGAAAAACATTTCTAACATGAAACTAGGAAATTTAGTAAAGAGATTTTTGATTCTTTTTAAAAGCTGCAACCCTGCAGATAATATTATTACACTGGCTATTACAGCATAGCATTAGCTGAAGTATTTCCATACCTTCTTTCAGCATTCATTCATATCTGAACTGGGGATTTGAAGTATTAGATTTCCAGTGTTAGACACTTATGTTGTTATGGAATCCTAAATTCCATTATTTTATGGTGTGCGCCAAACTGCCAGGCAATATTCATAGTGCATATCTTCACATTTGTCTTATAATTAATTAAAAAAATCAAATGTATTTTCTGTTGCATATACAGGTTATTTGTTTTTTTTATGTAGTATATTGCTAGATAGTATCCAAAGCACCATATCAAACAGCTTTTTCCCCACCTCATGTACTCTGCAACAGGTTGACTATGAATATATTTACAAGTAATCTGAATAATTGTCCTGGTTTC
>NW_008794492.1:492267-498726 GCF_000699145.1 Aptenodytes forsteri
TTCTTACTTTTGCTCTTCCGATTCTCTCCCCCATCCCACTGCGGGGGGAGCGAGTGAGCGGCTTGTGGTGCTCAGTTGCCAACTGAGGTTAAACCATGACAATAATCCATTCCAAATGTGCAGTCACTAACAATTGTAGACATGGCACCCAGGGACATGGTTTACTTGGTAGTGTTAGGTTAATGGTTGGACTTCATGATCTTAAGGGTCTTTTCCAACCTAAATGATTCTGTGAGTCTACATTTTGGCTTTGCTAAACCCATGTGACTCAACACTATATTTCCAGCTTCCCTTTTCTAACAAGATTTGTATCTGCTGTAATGTTTAGTCGGTTATCAAAGAACAGTAATTTATTTTAGTATGGAAGATCTAGGGATATTAAACATCAGGAGACAATGTAGTAGAAAATAGAGGTACAGCTTTAAAACATTCAGCTCAACAGCAACCTTTAACCCTGTAGAAAAACTTACACTTTTTGTAAAATGATAAATTATTCATGTTTTCCCTGAGGTGCTTTTTTAAATATAAATGACTTTTTTTCCCTCTTTGGGAACATATAGGATAATTTCCATTTATAGAATCAAATGAAAATGCAAAACAATGTCAAAAAACCTTTTCTGGGCAAAAGCAGGCAGCAATTAATGTAAGTCAGATAAATCTGTAGAGGAACAAGAAGATTCTAGCCTCCATGTAGATAGATTCCCTATAGCTGGAGAAAATTACACTAAAAAATGTTCTGCCACATTTAAGAGAACTTGTTCAGTTGACCCGGTTTCAGTAGAGATACTAAAGAGAGCCCACCCCATAAACTATCCAGTAATGCTTCCAATTTAATGTTGCCTGAATTTGAATAGTTATCATCCATGAAATAGGAAGCTTTCTTTTAGAAATGTGAGATATCACTGGAGCAAATCCTAATTTGTGAGGTGGAGTGTTACAAGATTCTGCCCTTGGGATTAAAGATGTGACCAGTCACAACATGTTAAATCCAGTGAGGGAAAAGAAGAAAGTCCAGAAAGGGAAGTGTTTGCATCAAATGGCTTTTAGACTTTTAAACTGGAGGACTAAATTAAGAAGCCAGACTCCTACACAGAGTTAGCAGAGGCAGCAAGCTCCCCTCGGAGCACTTCTGAGATGGACTCTGGTGCTGGTGTTTTCTGATCCACCGCACAGGAGAGTTTAACTCTGTCCATGGACAACTGAAGAAGGATTTGGTATGTGTCACTGGATTAAAGGACAGGGGAATTCACAGCACCAAAGCCTCCTGCAGGATGGGTTTGAATTTAGGAGTTACGGCTGAAAGCACTAAATAATTTTACCCAACTGTCATGCAAGTGTGAAATTTCAATAGCTTGTTAAGTACTCAGGCTTTTTAAATTATTTTTATTGCCTTGGAATTTGTGTTTCTCAGCTTCTGTTTTCTGAACTTTCAGATTTCATGAGCCAAGGAAGGAAGGGAGGGAGAGAGGGAGGGAGGGAGGGAGAAGAGGAAAGGGGAAGGGAGGAGGGGAGGGAAGTGTAAGGGAGTGGGGAGAGGGAAGGGGAAAGGCGAGAGGAAGAGAGGGGAAGAGAGTAGGGGAGGGGAGAGGAAATAAAAGGGAATGGAAAACAGAGGGAATTAGTACGAAGTACAAAATCACCAGCTTTGAGCAGCTCCAGTTACTGACTTCCTGATAGCATTGTTGTTTTCTCAGACTTGGTGCTATGACACTGAACGTCCAAAGAGAGACTTCTGGATGGGCATTGAATAAATTCTCAAAGGTGGAGCTTCTATTACTGACCATGTACTGTCATGCTGTCTCAGCTGTGAAGTTACGTGTAGTAGTTTAACCCATCCTGCAGTGAACGATGCTAGCCACATGGGGGTGTGTAGAGAAAGCGATAGATGAAGAAGATGCTTAAAAAGATACGATACTAGTGAAATCACAAGGTTTGAGATTTCCTTCCTGACTCCTGTTCATTCCCCACTGCAGCTGGAGACCAGTGGGACAGTTTCTTGATGACCTCCTGCTCTTCTCTAATGAAGCTAGCTGTCAGCCAGGCTAAGCTTGGCCGCCGTGTGCCAGGTGAAATGTCTGAAGTCCTCAGTAGTGATCTGTAGAGCACAGAGACCCCTGTTGAGAGAGACCACTGGCAGTTTCTAGATCCCACGACAAATGAGACTCTCTGCCCAGGTGTTGATGTCTCTGAGTTTATGAGCACGGTAATCAAATTCCAGCTGGAGCCGTGGGGGGAGAGGAGGGAGATGCTGTCTAGCTGTTGTGGCAGCAGTGGTTTAGAGGAGGATGTGGCCAAGCTAAACCTCTTGTTTTACTCGTTCATTTCAGAGGTGACTTCTAAATTACTCTTTGTTTAATACTGAGGTGTAAGTGAAACACTCTAAGTGAAAACATTTTGTAATTCAAGTGATGCATTCAAAAATGTTTACTGAAATAGAACTGTAAACTCAAAGGTCATCGTGTATATTGAGCAAAAAGAGATCTGATGTTGCCAGCACAGGTTCCTCATCCAAAATGGATTTTGAGTGTTGCTTAGCGCAATGTTTGAGTAAACCTGCAAACCCCTTTTCCTAATAAATTGCTTCTTGCCTCATGGGCTTCTGCTGTCAGTAGCGAAGTTAGCACATATAAAGTTCCCTTCACTAAAGCACCGAGATAGTATGCATAATGGAATAATGCCACATGTAAGCATCTTAGTTAATGGGCTGCTGTCCCCTTCTTCCATTAGTAAACCAATCTTTTGAGAAAAAAGCAGGCAGGCTTCAGAGCATACAGCAGTTTCTGAAAGCTGAAAGAGTCCTTTGTCATCAGTATTTGGAACACAAGCAAACTTGAAATGTGTTGCGTGGCAGAAATTCTAAAATTCAATGATTTAAAGGGGCAGGAAACTCAAAATGGCCTTTCCAAAACATTGTTTCCAATGCCTCATTCAGAACTGTTTTCAGAGCATTCAGAAGGAAATGCTTTGTTGTGTGTGGGGTCAATATGCTGACAACACCTGATGAAAATCACAGCATTCCCAGGAAACAGATTCTTAGCAAACTGAATTTTCTGATACAGCATGCAAAACTTTTTAGCCAGCTCTGGCAGGAAGGGTGTGATGACAGTTTGCATTCCTCTTGTTTATTGAACCCCACTGTATGCTCCTTGGTTGATGTCCCCATTCCTGTTAGCATCAAGCTGTTATGTTGGCTATGAATTTGCAAAGTGCACGTCAGTTCAGAAAGGATCCTATAATATGTATCTGGAGTATCTACCTATGCTTTTAAATAGAAGCTGAAAGTAAAATAAAAGTAAAAAATCATTTAATATCTGTAAGTTCTGTTTTCACTGCAGATCCTGTTTTTCAAGGGTATTTAAGCACTTGGTGGGAACACCATATTTCAAATGCCACGGATGCCAAGTCTTTTTGAAAATATGTCCTTTTGGATCACACTAGTGCTTCTGAACAAACTGCATATTCAGAGCTGTGAAGTAGCCAGCACACAGGTGCTGCTATTTTCTGCGCTGTGGTTCACTCTTCTGGAATTGCTTACCTGTCTCCACCAACTACCCAGAAAAGTGCACTTTCCTTGTCTGAAACACCTCCATTGGGTGGACTGCCTGCCAGAATGGCTGGTTTTAGAAGCAGTTCTTTCATGACCTAATCTGTTTGTCTTGGAAAAATTATTCTACTTATTACTGTCGCCCTACCATGAGTTGGAAACACCTCTTTACATACAACCTCTCTTGATGCCAAGCTTTCTAACTCATCTGTGTTTCTTTTTGAGCTATTTGCATTGATATGTGGAAGTGAATACTTACCTTTTCCCGCTTTCCTAGATGACTTTCACTTAGCCCCCCGGGGTTTCTGTGAAATCCAAGCTCTTCTGCAGAACTACTAGTATTCTAAGATTTGAGACTGTGTATCCTAGTTCCTGACTGTGTACATATAAAGGATTAGAGGTACCATTTTTGTTGCTGTGTTGCTCCAGCTGTTTGAACTCATTATGATTGAACAAAGAACAAATGAGAAGAAAATATTTACTAATATATCAGTTATAGCTTGAAAGTTTTATTGCCAATAAAATACCACTTAGAAAAATACCCTATTAAAGGTTCTCGATGAGTCTGACTTGGTCACGGAGTGGAGAGTTGCATTGCTCCAGGACTTGCTTGGCTTCCATTAGGCAGCTCTGAGTCATCCTGTTCAAGTACACCACAACAGTGGGTCCAGAATATTTGTCTCATGTAGATTACTAATATGAGGTAATGTTAGATTGTTTATATGGCTGGCATGTGTTAATGGCACGTGGGGTATTACGTAAGTGGCCATATTTGTGTTAACAGCTACTCCATTTTTGTTGCTGTTGTCACACCTACACATAAGGATTTTAGTCACAATGGTTTCACAGGCAAAAACATCTTCTCTGGGGTGTGTACAGATGTTTACTGGTGTGTATTATTTATTTCTTCCTTCTGCTTCCAATAATAGTAAAGTTTAGAGCTCCCCATTACAAAATGGATAGAGATGTATAAAAGCAGATAGTAAGTATTTGCTAACTCAGTTTCATAGCGGTGGGGTTAGACAATGTTAAGAGCAGTTTACATAGCATTAGCAAATACAGCATTTGCTGTCAACAGTAAATTAAATTCTTTTCTCCATTATTTGGTCAGATTTAGTGAGCGTATATTATACTCATTTACTGAGCAGGAAACTGAAGGATGAAAAGGGTTGAAGCACCTCCTTTGGCTGGACCACCAATTGTTGTTACCTCTTACTGAAGTACATAGTTGTTGTGGAGAATTCCTCCTCACACACCAGGCTTTGTAAAGACAACATACTCCCTGAAACTCCAGATTTTATTAAAAAGGCACTGAAACTTCCCCTCATAGGTTACGTGCCCAGCACACTATGTATTGTTCTAAGCCAAGGCTTTGCTTAAAGAGGAGTATGTATTCACTTGGAGTATACTCACACAGTGAGACTGTGCCAGAATGAGCATTGCTTGCCAAAATACAAAGTGTACAAGCTGAATGCTGAGTGAAATTCATATACAGAAAAGAATTTCCCTGTTGGCGGTGAGGTGAAAGGGAAGCTTACTGTGGTTTATAGTTTGACGGTGTGGTTAAGGTAAAGCTATGCCATTCTGCCACCATTCTGCTGGTGAAGAACAGAGAGTGGTCTGCCTCCAGGTCGGACATTGGCTGGGGGCTTGGGGCTGCTCAGCTGCATGGGAGGCGGAGAAACAGACACGATGTGAGCTTCCAGAGAGTTTCCTGTGAAAACATGGGGCAATCCAGTTAGGTTAGCTTCCTGGACAGTGAGAGACCTTTGGTACAAGTGGTTATTTCTAACGGCATCTGAAATGAGAAAATGTAGAGTTATTGCTTGATTTATGGAGTTGGACATAGTGAAATCATTCTGTTCTGTTTATAACAGCTTCACTGGCTGCACCTTGTCATTACCAATAGGGCCAAATCCTAAGCTGCAGTAAATCAGCCTGCCAACTTCAAAGTCTCTGGTCCTCAGTATTTCAAGTAAGTGAGAAATGATCCTGAGAGAGAAATATTGCAACAATTTTTTTTTCTGAGAGATGGGCATACTCGGATGATAGAGTGTAAGCTGATGTAAAGGCTGGAACATAAAAGACTTCAGAATATCCATGAGAGAATTACATGTCCTGCAAAAATGCCATGGGACTGAAACGACATACAGCAAAAACCTTTGATCCAACTGTAATGTGAAATACGAACAAATCCAATTCAGAGTAGCTTTTATTTTAAACTTTTGTTGACCAATGAAGTTCAAAATACATTAAGATTTGTTAAATGTGTGTGAAAGTGTTGAGGCTTACCTCCTGAAACCTCAGTTTCTGAAAATTACCTCCCTCCTTACTTTAAGCCCTGTTGCCAGAAGGTGCTTGAAGTTTGGGTTGTTTTTGTTTTTTCTTGTGGTTAGATAACTGATCAGTTGGAAGGAAATGTGCGAGTGAGTTTATTGCAGAAAGATTGGCATAACTCTTCTTTAAATAATCACTTACTTGCAGTCTAACTCTGTCTTGGATGCCAAATTACTAGAAAAGGCATGGACGTGGAAGCTGCAACTTTCTTGTAAAATTTTTATAGAATCATAGAATCATACAGGGATGGGATCCACCACCTCTCTGGGCAACCTGTGCCAGTGCTTCACCACCCTCAGCGTAAAAAATTTTTAGAATCATAGAATCATAGAATAGTTTGGGTTGGAAGGTCATCTAGTCCAACTCCCCTGCCGCGGGCAGGGACATCTTCAGCTAGATCAGGTTGCTCAGAGCCCCGTCCAACCTGATCTTCAGTGTTTCCAGGGATGGGGCATCCACCACCTCTCTGGGCAACCTGTGCCAGTGCTTCACCACCCTCAGCGTAAAAAATTTCTTCCTTATATCTAGTCTGAATCTACCCCCCTTTAGTCTAAAGCCATTCCCCCTTGTCCTGTCGC
>NW_008794492.1:499887-527126 GCF_000699145.1 Aptenodytes forsteri
TTGTTGCCCTTGACGTCCCTGGCCAGATTGAATTCTATCAGGGCTTTAGCTTTCCTAACCTGATCCCTGGCTGCTCGGACAATTTCTCTGTATTCCTCCCAGACTACCTGTCATTGCTTCCACCCTCTGTGGGCTAATTTTAACCGTCTTAAGTGTATGTGGCTGTAAGAGATTTGTGTCTGGTTTCTTTGCTTTCATGGATCATTTTAAATCAACAGTACTGTATAATTATATGTAATAATGGAAGGATCACTGTTTCAATATAACCATCTTAAGTGTATGTGGCTGTAAGAGATTTGTGTCTGGTTTCTTTGCTTTCATGGATCATTTTAAATCAACAGTACTGTATAATTATATGTAATAATGGAAGGATCACTGTTTCAATATATTTAGGCATTAGAGAAAACCATTAATTATTACAAAGAGCACAGAGTCAAGTTCTATTGGGAGGAGAAGGACACTGAGTCTTCTTTGGCATATGGGATTGATCAGACAAATTAGGCTTTGCATTAGGCACTATATGGAAACCAAAACTTTCAAACTGGGGACACCAGACCAGTGAATTCTTGTCTCCATTATTGATATTGTTAAGGACTCTTTTAAACCATGTGTGTGATCAGAAACCCAAGAGAATGCTGTGATCCTCAAAGGAGAGTTTCAAAGACATAAATAATAGCAAGTTCCCATCAATTGTGTTTGTCAGATACCTTTTAAAGAAGAGTCCCCTGTGCTCACAGCTTGGCACAGAGGGGTTTGTCATGGTGCTGGGACTGGTGGCCACAAAGGGAACTGCTGTTGTTGGAGGGGAAGTGTCCTTTTCTGGGTATGGCCACTTGTGGAGGTTTGCTACTTCCCTTTGCCAGCAGTGTCTTCTCCTATGCAACATTTCTTTAACTATGTCAGCTAAGAGCACTGCCGCAAGCTCACTTTATATTCCACTTGTCATTTTCCTCATTTCCCACCCTTTCTAGAAACTGTCTCCTCATTTTTGCATTCCTCTTTTTTTTCAGACCTGGGTAGTCCTCTCCTTTTTGTATAAATATTTGTGGCTTGATTTTTTTTGGTAAGCAAAATATTTATGCCTGTTTGGTCTGAGCAACAAGAACAAAAACTGGTGGAAAGGTCACAAGCCTGTTGTTACTTCCAACACTGTCCCTGTACAGTAGCGTAGCTGTTTTGCTTTTTTCCTTACTCTTTGAATAGGCAGTTGTTTTTCTGTACGTAAGGTTGCTTGAGAGCGCTGCTATGAAGAAACAAATCAATTGACAAGTCAGAAAAGAAACATGATTTTCAAGTAGATTTTTAAAATTAAATTATGGCTTACCATATAAAATAAATTACTAATAATGTCCTAGTACTATTAAAGGGTTACCCACTTCAACCTGTCTGGCTTAAATTTAGAATATTCTGCTTTTGCTAGAAGTCTGCATAGACTCAGTTCCTTTCTTGGGAGATCCTGTACCCACTCTAAAATACTTATTCCTATTTATACTGTTGCAGTTGCAACAGAATTATGTGTATATATCTATATCTACATATCTATCTATATAACTCAGGGAATTAGAGATTGCTATGATGGGAGTGTTTAGAAGACTGACAAATCAGGCCAGTTTTAAACTTTATTGAATTCATTCATTAACAATACACTTGGTGCTGATGGGCAGTTCTTACAGAACATTAATCAATACCTATACATATACAAAACTATTAACTTAAACAACTGTATTCTAAATTAGCTATGGGTTTTACAGTATCATGGAGCTGATGCCATATAGTGAGTCCGTATGGCTGGAGTCCCTGGTGGGTGGTTGTCCTGAGGTCAAGGTGAGCAGGCTTGAGAGATCCTCAGTGAGAAAAATCAGAATTAAGCTGAATTTGTTTTCTTTCTTAGGTTCTCCTTCCTCATGCCTGTATTCATGCTGTTGCCCTCCCTTTCCACAAGGGGGAGGGTTTCTCTTCTGCTCACTGTTTTTGCTTATTTTGATTTTTTTTGTCTCCTCACTCATCCTTCTTGTGTAACTTTACCCACCGTTGCCTTTTGGATGATCACATGCTCATATGCTTATCTAAAGCTGTGCCTGGCTCACAGTATTATACGAAACTTACATGCTGTTGTTATACCATTTTAGTACACCTATATTCAAGTTCAAGGCAAGATAATATTAATTTTATCCTGATTAGTACATCTGTGATTTGTAGGTGAGACAGGCCTCTGCTTTCGCTAGAGTACTGACATTCCTGTTAGTATCCACTCCTTCCTCACGGAGTTGGAGGGCTGAAGTTAGAGCAGAAGGATTTCTTCAGAATCCAGAAGTTCTTTCCTGGGTAACTTAAAGAGTGAAAGCAGTTGGGGAATTAACTCTGTGGCCTGGAGAAACAAGAATGACTCTAGCAAAATCCTTATTATAGTTGTGTGACTGTTTAGCTGGATGACTGTCTTGGGGAAAAATGAAAGGTATTAGTTTATTGAACTGCATAAAAATGCTGCTGTCATTTTTGTGTATACAATTAATCAAATGTAATGAGTTAAACATCTGCAAGTGCATTTAAAAATTGATATTTCAGTATTGCATTTTGGAACTGAATTTTCCAGCATCTAATTAAAACTTCTCCAAAATTTGTTCAAGAGTAACCTTGTTACAGCTCTCAGAATTTTTTCTCCCATTTTTATGTCTAACCATCAAACTGAAAATTGTTTGTACAGCCTGGCTAGTGGGGATTGCAAAATTTAAGCCAATAGATGCTAACTGATCTGGTCCTTTAGCAAACAATTTCTACTACATTAAATATGACCAAGAGTGTGTTTAATGAAGTGCTTATGACAGTAAGTACAGAATCAGCTCATGTTTTATTTAATAGAGGATGAAATATTTGCATAAAATGAGCATAAACTTTCCGGAACTGAAGATGATTTATATGCGTTGCATTTATAGGGATTTTTTTGTAAAAGAAAAAGCCACCCAAGGCAACCAAAGTGCAACCCAAAATATGTGCAGTACACTGAGTTCTGTAATAAGGGATGACCCTTTGTGTCCTCTGCTATTTCCAAAAGATGGCAACATTTTGAATAGGAGAATGAAGTCAATGAGTTAATTAGTTTGCAATCTATTTCTGTTCTCTGTAACCAAAAAATATTCAGGATGACTGAAAAATGAGATGGCAGTTGCACTGTACAGATTGATATGTTTTCTGTTTGTGTGTGTGCACTATAAATAGACATGTACCACTTTAACTTCTCACCAGGGAATAAAGTTTCACCATTTTATACAAGTCAATGAACATTGCACAAAGTGATGACTACATACTATGACATGGTGACTTTGTGTTTCCCTCAGCAGTATTTTCTGTCACTCTGGTATTTTAGGATCCTATTTACTTGGAAGTTGAAACTGCCATTAAGACATATAAGGTTCTGCAGTCCCCCTCAAATGATTGCCATGTTATAAGAAATAGATGCCAGACTGTCATTCTGAATTGGCCATTTCACTGTAATGATTTGATTGTTAACCAAGAGATTGGGCATTGTAGGGAAGTCTTTCCTACATTTATTGGGCAAATCCAATGAAAAGGGCTGTTTTGAGGTCTGTGTGTCATAGAGGATATGGCCAGCCTGTAAGAAACCTGGATCTCAGTTCCTGCAATAACCGGGATAACAGTTTCTGTGGTAGGTCTGCCATTGGCTGACTTTTTGATTAATGTTACCCAAAATTTTTCTGAGGTATGCTCCCTGTCACAGCCAGTGCACCTGACAGGAGGCTGCTTTACAGCCCCTGAAAGTCCAGCCAGAAGAAAACTGCAAGTAGTTCCCTACAAGGACAATGTGGCATAACTCAAAAAATAGGTGGACAAGACAAGAGGCAAAGTCAGGTTGCCTGTGAGAACACATACCTCCCCTGGCTGAGTCAGGGCTGAGCCTGCTCTTGTGATTTACACAGGTGAAGGTACAGCCTTGACTGGGAAAAGAGGGAGCAGTCAATGTAATTTTCAGCATTTCATTAATGAGCTTTGAGAAACGTTCATTAAATGCTCTGAACTGCTTTGTAGAAATACCTCACTCCATGCTGGCATGCCTCTGGTGCCTGTGTCATCCACTATCTGTAGAAAGTAAGATTCAAATGCAAAAGAATTATTTTCAGGTTACCGGGCTGTGAAGAGAAAGAAGATCCTGAGCAGGAGTAAGTGCTGTTTTCCCTCATCCCTCTGTGAGGGAAGCCAGAGCTCAGAGGGAGGTAGTGCATCTTCAGTGTTACAAGATGGTTTTCATGCACAAGCATAGCAATTCACTGTGTCCATTTGAAGTCTATTGTATCATCAGTCATTTCAGCAGATACTCCGTCTTTTCTGGGTTGGACAGCAGAGTTGGGTTAACAGTTTCCTCACACTCTCAGCATTATTTAACAAGCTATCTGAGGAATTTGGAAATTTAATTAGTACTTACTGGAACTAAGTTGGAAATTTGGAAATTTAATTTAACTCATTGGAAATTTGGAAATTCAATTAGTACTTACACTGGGACAGCTGTAGGATCTATGTTCTATTAAACCAGCATCAAAGACACAAAACCCTGCAGCTTGTCTGAGCTACTGGTCCTTTTCAGAAGATACCACAGCTGTGCTGTTCATAACCCCTCCTCCTCCAGATGTTCTGAGCACACTGATGCAATGGGAATCTTTCACCTGCTCTCCCCCTCTGCCAGGGCAACATCTGTGGTTTTCTAAAAAGCACCGAGTTCTCTGATAAGTCAAAAGTGCCATCAACAGGCAAACGCAATGATCTTCCACACAGTATTTACAACTTGTACCCCAATGTCCCATAAAGGTTTTTTAGTTTGTAAAGGAAACTCCACAGCAAACATTGGTTTTTACTTGGAAATGAATTGCTTGTTGCTTTGGTAATGATTTGCAAGCATATAAAAAGCAGTGTACTTCCCTTTGGTTTTGACTTCTAAATTATCCTGCAAAACATCTTTACTGACACTGTGCTTTTTTCCCCATATATGAAAGGATAGTGATACTTACTCCCTCTGAGAGCCTGCCCTTGTTCCTCAGACTGGCTGTTTTCTGTCTGTGTTAGATGTGTGTCTGGATGTATGTACATGAATGTAGGTGTTATACAGGTGTGTTTCTGTAAGTGTACCTACTGGGAATGCATGCTCAGCCTCACTACCCGCTGGACCTCGGGCATGAAGTTGTGGCAGTCTCGCCTGTGTCAGGCTGCCAGATGCAGCAACTCCTAATATATACCTTTTGCACTTTTAATTTACTGATGTTTCTCTCTCTTCGCTCTTTTATCAGTTATTCAACTTTTCAGGCATTTTCACGTTTGGGAAGAGAAAACTGTTTCAGTGCATTAGTGTAGACTTTGTAGACTAATGGTCTGAAGAAATGACATGCTGCCTTAACTGCCCTGCTCCACTCCCCAAATCTTACTTTGTTTCCCCTTTGCATATTGTTGTGTGCAAGTTTTTGATTAAGTTTTGTTCCTCAACATGATTTTCTCACTAAACAAGTGTATGCTACCGCTTAAGTAATGGTCTTGTGCAGTCCCTTGTGGCTGAATGTGAATTACTGAAGGGCCAAGTTGCATTTGAGCTGAGAACTTGCTTATTGTGAACAAATACATGGTTTTTTGGCTCAAATCAAGTGCCCAGAAGAGAAAATCTAGTTGTGACACTGCTGACTCTTGCACTGGTTTTGCTAATGATAGTCAGGGTTTAGCAGTATCTGGTAATAGGATCTGTGGGGTGTACAGGTCAGGGCTTTTTAAAAACAGCTCCTGAAGGTCATTCCAGACCAAATGGCTCTAGCTACTTGTTTGCAATAATTTCCTTATCATAATTTCCTTTGATTTTTGCTTTCAATTTGATAATCTTTCTCAAGGTTTCCCTGACCTGGCTTATGCAGCGCTATGTATTCTGTTACCTTAAAACTGTTCAATTTAACTGGTTCTTTTTGGAAGACTGATGGGGTTTTTGCTTTCATTTCTTTCATGTTTTCTTGAAACTTTATTAGAAAAAACATCATGTTTGAATCAGGTTTTTCAGTTGTCTCTCTTCTGTCTGCATTGGTTAGCTCCTAATATTTTTATGTGACTGCAGCTTTATTTCTTGACTTCAGCAAAATTTCTTTACTTCAGCATATGTGATCTCTGACTTAACTTCTCCGGCTTTTCTCTATTAAAATGACTTTCTAATTTTGACTGACACTGAGTGTTACTCATGTGATCATGGATGAAATTTGTGCTATCTCCACAAGAATGTTTGTTAACTCACACATTCTTAGTGCTTGCAAACAGTCAGGTGGCTCTTGCCAAATTTTTTCAAAAACAACCTGCAGTAGGTTGATCTGTTCTCTGTAGGTTGATTATTGAGGCTGAATCATTACAAGTCAGTGTCTCCTGGCTAATTTGCTAAGTGTGATACTCTGAGGTCGGGGTCAGTTTAAAATTCTTCATTATTTTGACTGCCTCACTGGAAAACTTTTACAAACTGTGTGATTATACCTTGCATAGATTACAAGTTACATCCTACAAGGGTGGGACTGCCCTTTGTGTCTGCAGAGTGTTTGGTATCTTGTGGTACTAGCCCTGGTTTTGACAGGATCACTTTGCTGCTGCTGCATTGGTCAATAATAACTGTCTATAAAACAACAATCATAAGTGTGCAGAATAGCCCTTTGAACTGCGTGGTGGGGATAAAATGTTAAGATGAATTAAACCCTTATTCCTGTTACTCTCTCCAGTCATTTTGGTCAATCAGATCCTGGCCCTGTGCTGATAAAATCCTATTTTATCTGAAAAGAAGTCAGTGTACTTCTAAAAGAAGTCCAAGGATCTGCTGCAAAGATCACTGAAATTAATGGGAAAAACCCTCATGATTTAGACTGTACAGCCTTTGGGGCATGCACTGCAATTTTAGTCAGGTTTGAATGGAGCCGAACGCAAGGAATCAATGGTGGCTTCAATTCCTTGATGTGCTGCCACAGGGCAAACAAGTAATTGGTATAAATGCTTCACTTCAAGTAATATATGAGAAGATACTATGGAGGGAAATAGTTAAGCTCATAGTGCAATTCATAAATGTCTTTGTTTGAAGAGGATTTTTTTTCCTAGGCAATGTGAACTAAAAATGTAGAAAAGAGGTGGCAGCGGTAAGATTGCACTTGGCATGCTGAACGATCAAAATCTTCAATTCCTACAGCTTCAAGTTCTTATTGCACTTATATCCTATTGACTCAGTAACCTTTTAATATTTTCCTGTGATTTAGTGATAAATAATCACTCTTAAAGAGCTACTTGGAGTTAACAGCCTGCTTTCAATGACATTGTTTATCTTTATTATGTTCTCTTCCAAGGTTATTTAGCAGTCATATAGCAAGGTAACTAGAGATTTAAGATTTCATTGATAAAGAAAATTCAGGCAATAGGATCTTCTTCTGTACATACTCAGGACACTGGTGATCTGAGAGTTCACTGTGGAAGAAATTATTTCCTTCATGCTGGCATGATCCAAGTCTTTTTGGTAGCCTCTATCTGGTTGACAAAAAGACAAAAGTCACATATCCTAAGAGGAATTGGAGGGACAGAACAACTTAGTAATAGAGGTTTGAACTCAGATGAGAAAGTTAAATATGTTTTGTTTGAGCTATAAAAGATTACTTTAAAATATAGAAATTGATAAAGAGGGAGAGCAAGTGTTAATTTGTTCTGATTATATAGTGCCAGATCCCTTGGAGTGCCTGACAAATTTAACAGAGAGCATTAATTGGAAATTCATTAGGATTTTAAATTTTGTTTGAAATAAGGAAAGTTCTCCTCTTCTGGTAGGTCTCCAGAGGACTTTGTGTGTATGTTTGGTATAAATACGCATGGAACAATCTTTGACCAAGCACACTAGAAATTGCTGCGTCTTCTATGGTCTTTCTAAAGGGCATTTCTAAAGACCACTCAAATTGCAGCAGCAGTCATCTCTGCTGAGTCGAGACACCCGTTCTTCCAGGCTTGGAAATCCCCATTTCACAAACCAACGCAAAAGAGCAAGTCTTTCTCTCACTGTGAAGATTTATGCTCTTTGTTTTAATGAGGTTTAAAAACCACAGGGAACAACTGATCTTCCTCCAGTCACTGCTTTCTTCTCTGTTTCTTCCCAGTGTTACTTACCATGTTCCTTCCCGACTTTTTTACAGTTTGTCAGCTGCTTAACTGATCTAAAGATCTTCCCAGACCATCCTTGTCCTAAGATTTTACGATTTATTTTGCAAAATGCTCCTCTATCCTTACACTTGATCTGACTGGATTTTGCACCCATCAGGAAGAAGTCTTTGTCAGATGCTTGTGCTTCAGATAATTTTAAACCTTTAGATAATTTTAAAATGCTTTTAACAATATATCTGAAGAGCTTTTCTGCAAATTATTAGCAATATCCTTGTGTTGTCTCAATCATCAGCCAGCTCTGTGTCTGGTGATGAGGTACTGTACATATGCACAGCAAGAAATTTGCCTGGCCAGGAGATCAGAAAATCTTAAGTAGTCAGACACACTGAATACATGCTATTGCTAGAGGTTAGGTGGGGAGACAAAGAATTCAGTCTGCTTCCATTTACGTCAGTAGTGAGTGGCTGCTAGACTACGATTTCCTTTTCATCTCTTTCCCCTTTTTGCAGTATCATTTCTGTAACTGTTAGGACTATGGGAAAAAAAGAGTCTGTTCTCCAGTTCTTTGATGGAGTGTTTAACACCTTGCCCCTGTTCACATGCCATAGTTGGAGTAAGAGCATGTGTCCTGCATTCAGGATTAAGTGAAAGGCAGTTCATTCCTCACTTTTGCAAGATATTCAGCCATTTCTGGATCTGCTTTAGTGAAAGTTTTTAAGATGGTGGGATTCTGTGTTTGTGTGAACACTTGTTTTTCCTTATGCCTAAGACCGAGATGTAAACCTGGCTGGAGACTCAGAACCCAAAGCTCTTTTTTTATGTCTATGGTTTCTCATGAGACCTTTCTGAAAGGTGGGTAGTTGAGAGGGATCCACCTTTTCTTTTGAAGCCCTCTGTCAGTGGAAGTATCCCAGATATGCAATAACTATTTACTTTCTAATTGGTCTGTTGAGTTTTGCCATGGACTTGCTTGTTGCCATGGAAACTACTGAGCATGCAGAGATTGAGGTGTTCACGTCTCCAGAAGCCATTTGTCAGATGGTAGCCATATTAAAAAAAAAAAAGTATTTCAAAGGTGACAAGCTACAGCCTGGAGCTAGTGATCTGTGTAAGGCTAATGAGGGTGTAGGAGAAAGGAGATTCTTTGTCTTCCTGTGGTAACTCCCCAGTTTTCACTTTCTTCCTTCAGGCTATTGTGATTTAATGAACAGAGTATGTAGATGCTGTAACTGACTCCCCTTAAGTGATGTTTCCTACTTCCAGCTTTCATTCAGAGATGAGATCGTTTCTATCTAGCTCTGTATAGTGCTCTCTGGTCACTAGGACATAAAATGTCACAGCAACCAACCAAAGTTTTGTGTAGCTACACCATACTAATGTGTGTGTGTTTCCAAAATATTAGTTCAGGTGAAAAAGCCTGGATGCTTGTCTGAAATTTAGGCTTCATCAATCATAAGCTACTTCTGGGATTAAGCCAGAAGTAAATGAATGACTTCTGAGATGAAGGAAATCTGAGGTAATCTACTTAATTCTGCCCCAAAAATCTATTAATCTGTAAACATAGTCACACATTAGCTGTCTCTGTTACAATATGACCAAGTAGTTGACAAATGATCTTTACGTATGGAAGCTGTTAGCAGTGGGGATGGTAGAGAAATCCCTTGTGATATGGGTGTGACCAGGAAGGCCCTCAGGACTTCCCCAAACTTACATAGTTTAGATGACCTTATACAGAATTAGCAAACTACTCTGAAGAGAGGGACCTGTGCCACATAACCCACATGCTGTGGCTCTCAGGGACTGGACTAGAAGCTGCTGAGGACAGAGCAATTGAAAATGCAGCCATGGAGTTTGAGCACCTCTTTGATTTTACAGGCAAAGGAGACTCTTCCCTGAGGAGCAGATGTGCTCCACAGCTTCTCTGGCTGTCCAGAAAGGCAGGAGGGATGGAGATGCAGGTCGGTATGCTAGAAATCAGTCCCTACTAGTTTATCCAGAGATATTTAGCTCACTGAATGCCCGTGTTTGAAAATGAAACCCCTGTATGCAGTACTGAAAGTCTCAGCTTTGATTTGAGCTATATAGAAAATTTTGACCTTTAAGAAGTGCTGACTTGACTGGTTGTCATGTGGCTGTTAGTGGCTCTCAGACGCTGATTGTTCAGTGCATTGTTTGGAAAAGAGCAGAGAAGTATCTGCATGTTGTCAGCTCAGTGTTAATATGATTGTCCTTTTCTTCTGGACTAAAGGAAAGGTTTAGCACAGAGCTCATAGAGTAGGAAAGACGATCTTCCAAAGAGCAATAAAACAAAGATTTTTATGATTCCTGCAATTGAGAAAATAAAAAATGGAGAAACATCCAATTCTTCTTTTTAAAAGCTGTTAATAACTAGTAGAGGTGATATAAATGTAAAGAGCATGGAAAACACTAGAAGACAATTCTGAAACACACATTCCATTTCTCTGCAGACTGGAAGTAAATTCAAATGTGAAATGTATCAAACCTGAGGGCTCAACAGGGAGAGTGTAAACACTATCCTTAAGTTATTGAAGTTTAATCATCTATATACATAAAAGACAAACAGAAATAGCAGAGCAAGGAAAAAAGTCTAGTTTTTAATATTTTGAAACAAACAGTATAATTTGAAGAAAACAAAGTGCATACTTACAGTGTATCATACATGTTTATTTAAAATAAAAATTTTAGTTGAACCTGTTCAGAACACTCAAAACTCAGAACTCAGAACTCAGTGAATAAATTCATTAAAACTAAAGTCATAAATTTAAGATTTAAAGGAGAATTAAGTTAGTCATTTAGAAATGCTTAATAGATATTTAAACCCAAGGAATTCTATAAAGATGGCTCATCTAATATGTATGCAACAAAACCTTTTGGTAGAATACTTTTTTTTCCTGATGCAAATACCCATGGTCAGTTGATTCTGTGCAATTATTGTTTGGGATTGCAGAATTCACTGTAGCTCTAACTTGTGGTTGTAAGTTGGCGTTTAAGATTACGTTTGGGAGGAGAAAGAACACTTAAATATCTGTGGGTATGAATTCAGCTAGCAGGGTAATAACCAAAGTTTGCATTTGAGAATGAGTGTTTTACAATCTATTTAGCCAAGTGTGGGCAGTACAGTTTTGTTGCATTACAGAGAAAACAGAAAGTCACATTCTTCCTCCATTCTAGAGTGCTTTAAGTTCTGTGTAATTAGTAAGTATTATTGTTTTCATTTAGATGAGGAAACTGAGTTTTGGAAAATGAAGTCTGAAAGAAGTATATCAACATTTGCATCATCATTGCCCTAATAAAACCAGTAGCTTACCTGATGAAGGCCTCTATGGAATTAGATAGCAAGTCCTTCTCAGGTCTGGGTACCTGGAGGAACTGGGTTCAGTTGTCAGAAGAAAGCTGTGGTGGGACTTCAGATTAGTAACAGTTTTGAGATAGATCTGTCTAGATCTTCTCCCCTAGTGAGCTCCCCCAAAAGACCAAACACACTTTAAATCTGGATGAGGTGTGACTTACAGTTTGCTTTATGAATAAAGGAAACTCTTAAGTGATTAAGTCAGAACAAAACCAAAAGCAATTTCCACCTCACTCATCCTTGCCCACTGTGTCTTTAGGAGAGTCTCTTGCTTCCACGTTTGGAGTCAGGCCTGGGAGCTGTAGTGAACCCTGAGCAGTTGACTGCAGTCCAAGGGCAATGTTTTTTCCTTCATCTGTGAGGCCTGGCTGTATGTTCGTGGTTTCCTGTCACAGTATTATGCTTTATTTATGTGACCTGCAGATTCCCAGAGCTGTGACAACTTTCTCTCTCATGTGACTGCCACATTTTGCAGCATGGTGTTTGCCCTGAACAGGCTCTGTTGCTCCCTGAGAAAAGGGAAGAAGGTGTATTCTCTTCGTAAAGGGTTCTGCTTTGCCCTGCCTTCAGAAAGTGGCGTAGCCCATACTGAAAACAAGCAGATTGTACGTATCATCTGTCTCACGTGATAAAAAGGAAAACTGAAGAGGCCAACGGGCCAAACAGCTACTCCCTGGGATAACTTCAGAGCAGGGTTGTAGTGCTTGTGGCATCTTCTCCTAAGGACTGAGCTGGAGAAGCAAACCTGTTCAGACCTTCCTGTGAGTGAACAGCCTTCCTGTGGCCTGCCCTAGTCCAAGAGGAAGCAGGCTTTTCCGCCTGAGCAATCCCTGAGGGAGTATCCAGAGGCCCTTTGACACTGGCAGTGGGCTGGTCTTCTTTTCAGGGTTCTCTTCCCAGATCCTGTGGCCTTCCTGCTGTTGTGAAGTTTGGCACAGCCTCTAGACTCCTAATTGGCACAAGTCCTCTGCATTACTTGCTGAAGGGTTGCTTTTCTAGATTTTCTCTGTTCATTTCTGAGCACGTGAGATTCACTTGCCTGTTCCTTTAGAAACCTCTGGGATTGCTCTGTATTATCTATCAGTGTCCGCTCTGGAGCTTAGCGTACTGTGTTGTCTTCAGAAGTACATGGTTCACAGACATCATGCAAAACACAATGCTTCACTCCTCTTGTTTTCTATGTGTTGAGTAAGCAAAGTACGGTCTGGGGATTGTAACTGCTATTTGCTTATGTGGGTTATCAGAGCATGCAAATTGTTTTAACACCATGTCTGCAGCTTGCTCATTCTTTTGAAAACCATGTAAAGTTACAAAACACTTTAGGATACTGTGTCTAAGTCATCCCTCTATTTCCTACTCTTATGTACAAGGATATGATCATGTACACATGAAGATCTTGGGATTCAAAGAGCCAAGGTGTCAGAGTTCAACATGTTGAAGCACAGTTATTTAGCAAAATTCCCCCCAGCCCCAACTTCAGCTTAAAGACTCTCCAGGTATTTGATTCAAATATGGTCTGCAAAAAACTTTCTCCTTCATCTCTTCATCTGACTGACTTCTGCTGTGTTGGCATCTTCCTAGTCCTCCTTTGTTCAGCATGACCTTGCTGTAGTACTGGGCCCTCCATGGGAACTGTCCAGAACTCCTGCAAATTTTTGCACTTTTCTGTAGTCTTTTTTTTTTTTTTTGGTGAAAATCTCCTTTTGTTATCCTTGCCCCTCCTTTTCTGTGTCTCCTTCTGGCGAATTCTGCTGTTCTCTTATTTCTTTAGGATGTTTTGGCACAACTGTTATGAAAGATGTAATAATTCTGAGTTAGAAGTTTTGGTTTTTTTTTTTTCTTTTTGTTTCCATAAAGAAAAGCTCTGAGTTGATGAAGTAAAAAGCTTGTTCTTGAAGTGAAGGAAGTGAGGAATTGTAGAAGTTGGTAAAATTAACAACAGGTCATAGGCCCTAGAATATTTTCTTTCCCAGACAGTGTAAGTTTTTGTGACAAATATGAGAAAACTGTGAGAAAAAGCACTGCTATACTTCTAAAGCATTTTCAGGTGCAGAAATGTGTCTATTTGCTACGCTGTTACACAAATTGTTTTAAATGTGAAGTTGAAACTGGTCATGCTGTACCTGATGACACTTTTGCTTCTCATTCTCTTCAGGTTTGCCATAATTCCTGTTTCCTCTATCTATAATAAACACAGTTCTGTCATTATGTCTGAGGAAAATGGCACATAAGTAGATTAATTAAAAGGGGAGTGTAAAAAAAAAAAGAAACAACCAACAACCCCCCCCAGAATTTATGGGCTGGGAATATCTGTGCTTCATCATAATCTCTAAATTAAGTTTTTAAATGACCTATACCAAAATTCTCAACAGCACATTGTAGGTCAGGATGTGCTGAGCAGCAGCTGTGAGAATATAAAGATCTTTGCTGTTGTTAGGGACAGAGAGAACAGGGAAGGGAAGTGGTGAGGGAAAAGAGAGTAATTTGCTAAAACTTGATTGCTCAGCTTCTGGGTTTTTTTCCATTATTTTTCTGAGTGGGACAATCATGAGGTGGCAGATGTCTAGGTATGTTAAACTAGAGCTAACCTGTAGTTGGGCAAATAGTTCTTGCAAACCTTTTGTAACAAAGAAAAGAAGATCAGGTTCTTCATGAAATTCCACCCAAATGTTTTTCCTCCCAAAATGTCCTGCTGTGCTGAAAATACTGATCTGCTTTTATTGAGACATTCCGAATTCTTAAGCATCATTCTTTCCCCACTTAATAATATTCACCTAAAAACTACCTCTTAAGTTCTCCCACTAGCTCTAAGTGGTGGCACCCCTTCCCCCGACAGTAGTCACCTCTCTGTTCCAGGTGTGCCTGAGGTGTGCAAATGCCACTTTCCCCCAGGGCAGTTCTCTAGGTTTTAATATGCATATGTCATCAGCAGAACCCACTTCGCTTGCACTTGTCTTGTTTTATCATCTGCTCTGCAAGATGCTCAGCTACTGCTGGTTCCAATGAGCAGCCACAAGAGTGGAAGAGGGCTACTCTGAAATGCCCCTAATTACTCCAAAATGGCTGAACCTGGCTTAAGATGAGTCAGAGCTGGCAAAGTGCCGTGTCGAAGGAATTAACTTTCTGTAATGGCTGAACATGTAGTGGCTAGGTCGGCTCACTATTCATTTCTCTGAATCTCCTCAGCAGAAATTCAGGATTTTTTAAGCTTACTTTTAGCACAGAATTTCCCTTGCTTGATTGAGCTTTTATGAAGTATCCAGTAGCAGCCTGCACATCAGTACGGAATTGACTAGGTTGGTTGGTAGCAGAAGCTATGCACGTTTATTTTTAATGCCTTCGTGCTTCTTACTTCATTCTTGTTTTGTGGAGTTGTTTTTTCTCCCTCTTCAGCTGCTGGTGCCTAATAATATCTCTGGAGTTAGTCCCAGGCACACCACAGAACTTTATAAAGGGCATGCTGGAGTATTTCAGATCACCTCTTTAATGACCTGCTTCCTCCTAATTACTCAGTGCACTGTGCAGTCTATTCCCTTTCAAAATTGGGAGAGAGATACAGGAAAAGAATAGTAATTAGCTGTGACCCACAGGGCATAAAAGATGACATTCTGCAAGACAGATACACTGCTCCTCTTACAGCTAAAATTGTCGTATTTCCATAGAAACACAATGTCTTCTAATGCACCTGAAGTTCAGATCTTTCATAAGAAAGAAGTTAACATAAATCCAAGAAATTAAAACCCATGTGATGGTGCACAGGCAACGAGAGGTAAGAATGAAAGATGCCAGAGGGTGCTTAACTTTAATACTGCCTAACTTCTGCTTGTCTGAATTTGAACCCTTTGGAAAGTAACCATTAGTGTCCCTCATCAGAGATATTCTACCACCTTTTCTGAAGGAATGAGTCTTCTGTAAAGGAAAATAAGGTGTTGGATCTCAAAAGATAGAAGAACTGTGGAGTATCTGTTGCATACAGTATGCTTAGATGTGAGGTGTTGGTGGGGATCACCCCAAATCTGTTGTCATCATAGAGTGATTTATAAGAGGTTTAGCAGAGAAGACATTTCATAGGGGAAGATCTAGAGTGAGTTACCAAAAGGAGAGCTTTTCACTTGTTAGGTGAGAGAGTTGTTAATTAACCAAATGCAGAAAGTGACACCTGGATTAAAAAGAGAGACTCCTTGAAGAAAGTGAAACTGTTTCAGCTGAGGCAAAAAGACAGATCATTTCATAAACAGGAAGGAATGACCAAGCTTTGGAAAGAAAGATCTAGTCTATCTCAGCCCTACAAGTCTTCAGAAGGCCAGGTTGGCTGTACAAGCCAGAATGCGCCATAAGAAACAGACTTTCTTTGATGAGTAAACAGAGATTCTCCAGCAAACTATGTGTTAGGAAAAATGATGAGTCAGTCTGCTGGTGGGGGAGGGACACCACTTCTGATTTAATTTAACCATAAGTAGTTTAAAAGTGCTTTTTCCTTAATTTCTTCACTTAAGTCTCTGTAGCTGTTTTCTATACTGAACGTTATGAATACTTTTATTTGCATTTTACTTTAACCTGGCTTGACTTAAGAATGATTTCACAGTAAACTGGCTAGCAAGACATTCTTCACGCAGCAGCACAGTGAACCTATAAACCAGAACACTGGGACTCTACCTGCCTCCCTGCACATTGCATAGAGTATCCCAGGGGTACCAAAGTGTGCCCTGATCCGAGTGAGTTAGCAGCTAGAGAAGTGGCATGAATGTTAAGAGAGTAAGAAGCATCTTCTAATGAGCACGGGTATCCGGGAAAGCTTTCTGGTACTTAGAAAATCACTTGGGAGCATTCTTTTCTACAAGGATCTTCCACAGTGTCATTAAAATTTTAACTAACAAGACCCAGGGAAGGGGAATTTTATGTTGAGTATTCTGCCTTTGCCTTGTGTTCTTACAGGAACTCAAATACTGCAGAGCATAGCCCTACCCCAAGGAGACAGGGAGTTGGTATTGCACAGGGAGGAGGAGAGACTAATAGAATTGACACAGTTCTTTGATAAGGTCAGAGGGCTGATGTGTTTTCAGGTCTTGGGTTTTCTTTGGAGCTTTGTTTTTTTCAGTGTTGAAATACTGAGAGAGATTGGATAAATGCTGCCTATGCTTACAACTTTTCTAGTAATAAGCGTAGTTTATAAGGTGTGATAAATAGTCAATTGATAGCTGCTGTTGCAGCAGGAGCTAAAGATTACATTCAAGGTAGGTCAATAGATGTCTGCAATGCAAACATTCTGGGTGGAGAGGAGAGTCTGAAGCATTGTATAGGTACTCTCACATAGTTGCAAGGGCAAATTTAAGGGCTGGTGTCACATTAGTGGCAAGTACTCTCTGTTGGAAAGTGCAAGTGTTAAGAGAGCTCTGAAACCTAATTGTGATTCAGCAAATATTCATACTGGTTACACTAACATACAAATCTTTAGATTTAATCAGCAGACCTTAGTTCAAAGCCTGTTCCTTCTAAAACTTGGAAGATGTTAACAGCAGAGTAAGGACAGTCCTTTTTTAATTACAGAACTCTAGTTAAAAGGACATTATGACGTTTGTATGAAATGTATAAATTATTTTGGAACACAAAATTTCATTTAAAGAAGTTGCACAGTTTTTAACATGTTTGATGTGACCGTTTGCACGATTTTCACACTGCCATCTTACGGGACAGTGTTGCTAGAACTGAATAATTAAGGAGGGGAGCTTGTTTGACTGACTCTAATGTATATGAAAGTGAGTTGAACTTACTGATACCCCCCCACACACCACTTGTAAGCTGGAGTCAGTGCATGCAGACAGCATGAGGGAAGACCCAAATTCAGATCTCTTCTGTATTGAGGGTGTCCATATAGATGACTACCTTTTCTCAGAGGAATGCCCAATTGCTATTCCTACGCCTAATTCAGCATACAGCTTCTAAACAGGTTAAAACATTTTCATTTTTGTTCAGGTTGTATATAATTTTGGTTTTGGCTCCTCGAGAAAAAAAATTACTGATCTGTGTCATGTTGGACATGACTATAATGAAAATATCATTAAAGGCTGCTTACACGTGCTTCCCCTGTGTATATTTTTTAGGTTCACTTAGAGATGCTACAGCGGGTTTGATTTTCTTAAGATTTCCAGCAAAAGAGTTTTCAACTCTCATATTATTGGTACCTATTTAAAGTTGTTGGTTTACCTAAACCAGAGAACGTGGTGGCTTCCTTGAGTCAAAATGAAGGTCTAGACACACTCTCTCAGTGACCCAGTTTGTCCCTTCCTTTATTTCAGCCTTATACAGTTATTACTGTGTCACTGAGTTTTTAAAACACAGGTATAAATGCAAGCATCATAGACTAACATAACAGAACAAAATTCTATTACAATAAATAAAATCTCTTATAGACCTCTTAAGGTCATGTTTTCATTCAGTGAAAGGAAGTCTGTGATGTGGTACCATCTAGTGATACTTAAAGGAGAACACTTCAAACCAGTCTTCAGAGCACTGACGTTTCAGTGCTAGTATGCATTAAAAAAATATAAAGGAAGAAACATCTCATTCATTTTGGAAAAAAAGCCAACAAAAAAACCCCAAAACCCCAACAGTATTTTTTCTTCCTGATACCTTTATTGTTACGATGAGGAGGATAAAGAAATGTAAACTTCTGGGTGACAGAGAATTGTTTCACACTCTGTTATGATCATTGTTTCTCCTAGATCTGATTTATCAGCATTATATTTATCAAATGCTTTAAATTCAAATGGCTGCAATTCATGATTTTAAAAATATATTTCTAGTTTCAGGCTTTTTGTATTTTCAGGTTTTTGCAAACCTGAGAAATACAACTTCATGTTCCTTCAACACTATGGAAACACTGGACTTTATCATAAAGATTGACTTGTTTTACATTCAAACAGCCAGCTTATTAATGAGAGAAAAAAATTAACATAAAGTTGTCCTGATGTAGTACATAGGAAAACATTAGGGCCGTTGGTTATAAACCTACTTAATGTTCTCAATGGTCATGTTTTCATTTTAAAAAAGTGCTCAGACATTTCAAATGTATTTAAATGCTATGCCTTAGGTTTATATTGGTATTAAATAATCCCCTGAATGCAATACAAACATAATATCAAAATTCCGTCAAATGCTAACGACTGAAGAAAGGAATGGCAGTTCTTAAGCATCTGGTCCTCAACCTCAAGGCAGTGACTTTTTTTTTTTTTTTTGGTCTGATGGTAGAAAACAGGAATATCTCAATCCACTTTAGCAGTAACAAAGGAAGACAAGTGACGTGATGTGATTCAATCATATGGCTGCCTCTTTTGGTTCAGCAGCCAAGAAGTGCTCAGAGTGACTGCTGGGCAAAGAGACAGGCTCTTGTATGAAGGACTCCACAGTCAGATTCCCTGTGGCTTCCGTGGACTGTCACCGGGCCTATACGAACAAGGCCCTAACTATCATTGTTCCTGACCATTCCTGGTATTTTCATTTTGAAAGGAAAGTTGTTGTGAACGGACGATTGAAATGCCAACAGAAATTTGCAATTAGCTGTGGTGATTTCCTTCTGCTGCAAAAAAGGAAGACTGTGGTTAGTCTCCAGTTCTGAGCCTTTTTCTGAACCTTTTGTTGGAAGTTTTTGTCGGAACCTTTGATGTGTACCATTAAGTTTTTCAGCCACACCTTAGGTGAAGCTTATCTAAGTACTAACAGGCTTTCTAATGTATTTCTCCGTGTAGTTTCTAGTCATACAAAAAGGATGTTAAATTAGCAAAATTGGAAAATGAGCACAAGTGATTTCTAGATGTAATTAGTTATACCATGGCTGCTCTTTGCCAAGGTATCTGCAATGCAGATGCAGCAGAAAAAGGGGAGAAAGGGAATGCGATGTTCAGAAAGGAGTGGCCTGCATTGAAGGTTTACAAAGGCAGTTCACAAATGAAATACTGTAGTAGCAATATCTTTGAAAGGTGACATTATTCTTGCTGTGATCCACTCAAGTTTTAGGCTTTGAAATGTACAGTTTTGTTTATTTTTGAAGCGTTTTGTATGGCCTTCTCAGTAATTGCATGACAGTCAGTGCATGTACGCTCTTTCCACACTACCTTCTGATGTGCTCAGTAAGGTACGTACCACTCTCTGGGTTCACTCAGCACGCTGTTTAACCGCCACTACTGTAAGTTCCTTACCAGCATTTGTGGGTGTGTAGCTCGACATAGTACAATCTTTTCAGAGTGGATGATGAAGATGCATCGTCACTTTCTCAGGCTGCTATAGAGAGCGGCATACGTGCATGGCTTCTGGAGGAAAAAGATCTTTCTGGTTTTATTTTTTTGCCAAAGGTGATCGTTTGAGGCAAAGGTGAGGCCACCCCCTCCTGCAGTGGTCTTTGTAGGGACCTGTGAGCAGTTACTGGATGAGGCCACTGACCTGCCCCTAACCTATCATTGAAGCCCAAGGAAGGAATAATTAAGAAAGTGAGTGCAGAAGGCTTATTTCTAGATGTAGAGAAGTGAAAAGACTCTCCTAGAAACCCCTGGGCCCCAATTCTGCCTCCCCTGACCCTGCTGTTCACATCCAGCTGCAAAGGAGGTGCTGCAACTCCTGACACCTCTGATGCTGTGGCAGCTGCAGAGGCCAGTACTGCACGTGCAGCAGCCTCCGTCTCTCCCAGCCAGCACTTCCTAGGCGCAGCTAAACTCTGTACCTGGACTGCTGTCTGATTTCCCTCCTTTTCCCTTGGAGGCCTAATACTGGCCAAAGTATTTGGCAATTTATTTATTACTCTTCCATCCACGTGCTCTTTAGCTAATTGCTACCTTAGTAGGCTGGGCACTGAGTTCATAGGGTCAGCAAGTTATGTAGCCAGCCTTGACTGGGTATGAGAGAGGAAAAGGGGTAACTTCAATCCAGAATTCATTAGCCCATATTCATTCTCACTCTCATGTACAAGCCCCTTTATTGCTCATTTTCAGTTACGTGCCAGCACAGAAGTTAAAACTCCAAGGGGGGATTTTGAACAGGAGTGAGGTAGAGGAGTTAGTGTTGTCCTGCTCATGTTCCTGGCAGAGAAGCACAAAACAGTGGAGGGAGAGTGCATGGACAGGACACCAGCCTGGTGCTGTGACTACACTGTATGTAAGAGAGAGTCCTGTTCCCTGTTTGACTTGGGAACTCATTTCTACATCTTCCATTTTCCTTCCATTCAATGTTCATGATCATGTGCTGAGCTAGGTCAGAGAAATCATCAGGCAAAAAATGAACCTCATTTAAAAAAGAAAAAAAGTAAAAAATAAATGATTAACCAGGTTCTAGCAGATCAGCAAGATCAGCCGTGCAAATGTTGGTGGAGGGAAAAGAGGAGGAAGGAGAGAGGTATCAGAAACAGTTTGAACCTATGCTGGCTTAAATTGTGTGACCTTGACCTAACTTAGTCTATTACACATCATATTCATGCTTGAGATGAGATTTCTGTGCTCTGATTTTAGATTTGTGGGTGGGATTTAGTCTTGGGCTCAGTGAGTGATCATGCCCAGGACGCAGGTTTAACAATGGCAACAGGATAGCTTTACACATAAGCCCTAGGTCTCTCATTTATGCGACATAAAAATACCCTTACCCTAGTTTTCAGCAAATGTTTCTCTTTGGTTTTGCTAGCACTTTAGCAAGTGCTTAGGCAGTTTACTGAGGAAAACTTAGTTTTGAAAGCTGTTCCAGTGATATCATACACTTCTGTTCCAAAAACCATACGCAGTAGGCGAGCCAGGACAAGCATCTACTGTGGAAGTGTCCAGTGAGCTGAGCAACAGGCATGTTGTAAAAATAATGATCAGAGAGGGAACCCCTGGTAACTGAGTTCTGCTGTACAGATGAACCATCTCCATAAAACATTAAAAGAGAGAGTTTGGGGGGTTCTCTTTGGATTATTTCTTTAGCAGTTCTGCTTTGCTTTCTGCTGCAGTGCTGCAGTACTGCAGTCTGAAGTCTGCATCCTGCAGGACACCGCAATTCACCAGCCTGTTGTTAAAGCTGACTAGAGGTTAAAACTGACTGGAAGTTTTTAGAAACATTTCTGATGAAAAATGTGTATTCCTATAAAACAAATCCTTTTACAAGAAGACAGTGGTTTCAATTAAATTTTATTTGGAAGGGGTTTATTCTCAGCCCCAGGCTGATCCAAAGCGGAGATTGCTGGCAATACCGCCATACCTCCTCCCTGCCACAAACCAGCACAATGCCTGTCCCCCATCTCCAAATTCTCCTGAGTTGTCTGATTCTGGGAGCAGAAAGACTGAAAACTGAGTTCTTCCTGTCCTGATGGGACATGTTGTTTGGTAAGAGGAAAACCTCAAATCTGGTCTATTTTGAAAGAGCTTTGACTTTCTTCTTTAGTATTTGGGATATGAGAAGAAAAGGCAGTATTTTTTTTTCCAGACCTAATGGTATTTTTATTATAGAAATCTTGCTTTTACTTTTTAAATGAAAAACTTTAAAGATCACATATTTATTCTCATGCAGGGTGGCAACTTTTGTTACTTCTCAATTCCATGGGAAAATGTTAAGAGTTTCCCCTAACCTGAGCATGTGGGTGCCAGTACTAGTAAGACATTTTTCCTTCAGCCTTTGCTAATAAATACATTTCCTATTCAGGTTTGTATTGCAGATTATTTCAACAGATTCTTATTTTGAAATCCCATTTCACATTGGCTGGGGTTTTTTTCTTTTTTTTTTATTGTACTTTTATCACCTATCTCACAATGCAGGGAATTTTCTGAGATGTCTCAATCTGTATATTAACACATCCCTTCCAAATACTAGCTAGTGACAAATCAAGTCTTGTGTTAAGGACTTCCGTATTTGTATTCATGGGAACAATTTTTTTTTTCTGGAACTGGAGCTGCAAAAGCATATAGCATTGATTTGTAGGGTAGAATTTATTCTCCTGAATCCCCTTATCAAAGAGATCAGTAAGTTTTTATTGACAGTTCTACATCAGAGTATATAAAAAAACCCTCAAGGGAAAACACAGTGAAAATGTTAAATTTTCTAAGAGGTATTTTACTCGCAGTCTCTCTCCAACAGGGATTTCTTAATTACCATATTTTCTGCAGAAAAGCAGGTCTTGACACTGGTGCTATGAGAACCCCATGGCACCAGATCTACCCCTGTGGATTTGTGTCAGGATCACAGGGATGAAGGAAGCTGGTCCCTGTCACTATCTTTATTGCCAAGGAGTTAGTTTGCCATATTTCTGTGGGCTTTTGCTGGTTCTGCAGGGCAGCTCAATGAATAGCAAAGTGTATGTGAACGTTTCTGAGTTTAAAAGTATATTCAGTCTTTTCCTTAAATGCCTTAGCTGCCCTTAGGGCACTAAGAACCCACTTACATTTCAATGCCTGGCAAAAATAATCATGACACATGGAAAGAGAAAGGCTATGAACTGGTGCAAAAAAAGAGAATAATGTTGCAGTTCTGGTCTGTGTGCTTAACAGCCATGTGCAGTATGCAGTGATACTGTGCAGAACGACAAATGCTGCTTGCTGGTGAAAACGTAAAGTGCTGTACACATATATTTCAGCAAGAGAGAAGAAATAAATTTTCTATAATAGTTTCTGTACATGAAGCCTTTTTGCTGCACCAAGCATGGTATACTAATGTAGTTAGAGTAGTTATTTGCTTGGCGTGCTATTTGGTCTGTTATTGCAATGGAGTACTATAGTATTTTTGTAAGAAAGACTTGGAAGTATTTCAGTTTACTTTTGAATATTTTAAGGTCAACATTTTTTGCATATTTCCATCAGTAACACAAGAAAATATGCCTCACTCCAATAATCAGCACTTGTTCTGTTAATTTCAAAATTCTTTAAAACAGCCAGGGAGGAAAATAACGAACAGACCTACCCAGCATAAATTAAATGTGCCAACGGGTGAACTGAACTCATACTTCAATTTTTATGTAAGTTTTATGCAAATATTTGGTTTGCTTTTAAATAAAACATGAGCAGTTACTCTTGTAATGGATAGCAGCACTTCATGAAAGACATACCTCTGACAGTATTTATTATAAAAATGATTAGTTGTCTGAGATCTGTCAGGGATGTTGACAATACTTCCACTAGCTTTTGAAGGTAGGCCATTGACTGTAGGAGCAGAAGGTCATACAGTCTCTCTCTGGGAAACCTGTCCCACTGCTAAGAGCCGGCCACAGAAGGATTGCACATTAAATTCAAAATCCTAATTCAACATTGCATTCTTGATTCTAGTTGAGCAGAGCTAAATATGAGTTCAAGTGCCATTGCTATGATATGCTTCCTGCCTTACTTAAGAGGCATATACTTAAATGCTTTGTTTCGTAGCGGCTTACAGGAGTAATGTGCAAATACGTTTCTGAGGTTTAGAGAGATGACACCAGGATCAAAGTTAACTTGGTATTTTCTCAGGGCTTACTGACAGAGGATTTGGGTATATCCTAGGTAATCTGGTTACTTCAGAACGTTGAAACAGGAGCTTCCAGGGCAAAGCAACATATTATATTTGGTTTAAGACTTCCAGGCACAAAATATTTAGCGGTGTTTCCCAAGAGGAAGTTGTTACCCAAACAAAACTTTGGACAGACTCTGATGTGGCAGTTTGGCAGTTGACTTAGGGCTGGTGAAATGACTTTCCTGATCTCAGCAGAATCCTTACTGTTCCTTAAACATACCCTTAAATTGTATGTCATATTATACAATATCAGGGCTAATTAATATCCTAGAAATCATAAAATTACCAGCTTGGTCATGAGGGTAGGTAGGAAAGAACTTCCCTTTATGGGTACCTCTGCTTAGAAAAGGAAGCAGAATTAGTGTGGAATTAGCTAAGTTTGGCAATTATTTGCTCAAACACAACTTCTCTTCAAGATCTAGATATATGCCATGTAACTCCCATTTTAGTACTATCAACTTTTGTAAATCACTAATGCACAAAACTTTCTCTGTCCCTGGTGCTCTTGAAGACATGCCTCCACAGCACACCTCCACAGCAAAACTAGTAAAATATCATTATTTCTTGTATTTGGTCAGGATAATCATGGCATGGGGTGTAAATTACACAGTGGTTCTTGATTTTCTGAGGTTTGGTTATAAATCAGATGGTGCAGATCAATACAGAAGAGGACTGAAGAGGGGTCTGATTATATGAATTGGAAAAATGTCAAGTGCTGAATGTATGGTAGACACATCCCATAGGAATGGATATTGTAGCAGAACATTGCTGAAGGATAGCACATATTCAGCAACTCTGATTCAGTGGTCAGCATGTTTATTTTACTCCGCTTTCACCATGATGAAAATTTACCTGGAGAGCATGTAAGAGACCATCCCAAGTTGTAAAAACATGGGTTAAATACTTCAGCTTGCTGGGGAAAAAAAAAACCCCAAGCTGTACTGAGCAATGTCAGCCACCGTTTTCAGCTCATGCTAAGAAGTGGTATGAGTAAGATCACCGATCTCTTTTGTCTTCCCCAGCTGAACACATCAGGCACCTTTTGTATGACTAGCTTCCTGTTAAAGGCATTTGAAAGCCCAAAATGAAGCTGAAACTTGTGCCTTTGGGATTCCTTCTCAGATGCTTTACCACTATATATCTTGCATATCTTTTCCTATTATAATAATGAGAATCATGAGTTAGGAATTGACTGTTTACCTATATGGTTTTCTGAAAACTCCTCTGGCTATAAAAATCATACTATTAGACTGGAGAACCCCCCCAAATAACTTCTGATACAGAACTTAGCCAATGGACCTTAGTACTTGGAGGGAAAAGCATGACCATATACTACCGTTTTCCTGTGAGGCACAGTAGGTCCACCCCTTCTAAGTACAGCAGCTAAGCCAGCAGCTCCTAAATAGCATGGGGAGTTTGCTATCAGCTTTTTAAACGTGCACATAAAGCTAAATTTCAGTGATGGGAAAATAGCATCTGGACTTGGATGAGCAGGCTTGAACAAAATATTCCAAGCATGTGAGAGCTCTGTTCATTACAAGCTGCTGCAGTGAAGCTATGGGCGCTGGTGTTCCAGACATCTTCATCTAAGCTATTAAATACCTCACACCAACTTGGTTATGCAGGTTTATAATGCACAGTTTGTTTGCTAACAAGAGGTCCACTGTTATTTCCTCACACTCCAGGATGGCCTCGATGATGAATCCTGGTTCATTCCTGTGTACCCCTGCATGTTTGGGTTTTTTTGAACCTGTTGTGTATTACTGTCCATTTGTCAACATCAAATTTTATTCACTGTATGTCAGGCTATTTGCAGAGCATTTCCAAATACTTATGAAATCTGTCTGCAGCTGTCTTGGGGCTCAGCATCTCACTTTCTCCACCAGTGCTCCATGGAAGTTATCTACATAGAAGAAAACAACAACAGCTTCAATTCTTGTCCCCTCCGAGACCTATTTTAATACTTGGCCCAGCTGGAAGAGGTCCTTCAGTATCGTGCTGTCTTCTGTTTTGTGAACTGTTACCTTATCTAGTCTTCTAACTGGAATCCTCACTACCGAGTGTTGTGCAGAAGCTTGGCAGAAAGTGAAACTTTTTCAAATTCATATATAGTATGCTATTATGTGAGCTGTTCATCTGTCTCAGTAGTAGAAGTAGTAGGGATGTAACTTCCTGTTTGTCTTTTATTTAAACCTGTTCCTGAAGTTTTGTTTAAGCCTTACCAAAAGAAATACATTCCAAATCACAACAAATGGCTTTTCTAAATGTGTTAATTGTAAGTACTAACATCTGAATTAAACTACACATATATATGTCTATGGCTGAAGAGATGAACTAGAAGCAGAAAGACAGTTTTCTTTTAGGTATATTATGAGAATAAATGCAAATAACTGGCAGCAAAATATTGTCCTTGTTAATAGAAATTCTGTTTAAAAATATTGTAGTGTTCTTCAGAAATCTTAAGCATCACAGGTGACCATAGATAGTCCTGCTCCCAAAGAAAGGAAGGGCAAGTTCTCCACTCTTTTCAAAAGAAGTCTTCACTGAATAGTGTTTTAGAGAACTGTTTGAGGGAAGATTGTACTGGATTAAAGCCAAAATGGTGCAGGCCTGTGGCTTACCTGAAACTTCTAAATTATTGGTGTTTTGAAGAGTGGATTTGCCATTTGTTCCAGTTACCGGCAAGCTGTTCTGTGTGCTTGAATACAGTCTAATCAAGACTGATGTTCTCAACCTCTCACCATATTATACATATACCTCTCCCCCTGTAAAATTGTACTCTCCCTTTTCCCCACGTTTCATCCCAAGCTGGTAATTTGGAAATAAAATGGAGTGAAAAAATATAGGATGATGACTAGGAAGAGAAAGTCAGAGAAAACCTTTTTGGGTGTCAGTTTACTGTAGTGAACAACTCTCTGCATCTCTCAAAAAGAGAGATCTGCTTCTGCTGTATCCAGGGCATTTTGTGTGCGCAATGTGCGCCTTTGCTTTTGAGCTTCCTAACGTGGCTTCTTAGGTAATACTGATGGCTTCTTCTCATCTGTCATGCTTCAGCTATGTCATATCTAATATCTATGTGCTTGCAATCAAACCTGTTCAAGCCACAGAAGAGTGGCTGGTTTCTAAGTTCAAGAAATATGGGAATGATTACATTTTTCATCTCCATGAGTGCCAGTGCCAGCCAGAGCGCTACCCATGCGAGCACCGTAGGAGCAGACAGCCACCGGGA